>NC_137811.1:44450239-44597739 GCF_963921795.1 Nannobrachium achirus | reverse complement strand
TCTCTCGTCATCTCACCTTACATTACCTTACGACTCTAACTGTTTTGCCTCTACTGCTATCATCTCTCCTTTCTTTCTTACCATCACTTAACCATTGCTTAATTTATAATCTGTCACTTTGTCTATGCTGTATAAACCCGGTTTAAGGGTTAAAAACTTGAAAAAGAGAAATTCAGCTCAGGCTCCAAACACTCCATCAGTAAGCAGGGTAGGGTTAATTTCCATCAATTCACAAAATGTTGCTTTCCTTGGCACGACAAGCGGTCACATCCACATCCAGGCTATTTAGAAATGATCTTTAACCACATGAACCCTATATACTTGGAATACCCCAAGGGTCTACAGCAGACCCTCTACTTTTCCCCTCTACACCTCTGCTAAGTCTGCCATTTCTTTGCGAATGATGGTCCCAGAAGAAGGACGCCAGGGTTCAAGTGGTTAAAGAAATAACATCTCACTATTAGCAGACAAAGTGTTTTTTATTGATATTGTAAACTGAGGTGAAAGAAAACTAACCCCATCCATGATTTCTCCCTGAGGCGAAGTACTGTACAGCGCCCGCAGATGAGAAACTGGAGATGTTCAGATGCATGAACTGAACAGAGCAGACGCTGTGTTGTATGTGTGTCAGTATGCCACCGCAGTGCTGCAGTATGAATACTAATGAACACTGTATCATCGCCGCAACTTTCACTGTTTACAGTACGAGAGAGCTAGGAAGAGATATAGAAAGACAAAGATATCATACAGGAGACACTAAATGATGGCAAGAGGGAAGAGGAAGTAGTAATACTACACTGGGGGCGGCTGGGGATCAGGAGGTGGAGCAGGTTGCCCAATGATCCGTGGGTCAGACGTTCGAATCCTGGCTCCTCCAGTCCACATGTCGAAGTGTCCTTGGGCAAGACACTGAACCCCACATTGCCAAAAATGACTCGGTCCGTGTTAGCTTGCCACCATTGGTGTGGGTATGTGGGAAGTGAGGACGCTGGCGTTGACCATTGTAAAGTGCTTTGAGCACTTGGAAAAGTGCTATAAAAATACAATTCATTATATTACACTGTCCTCTCTTCCTGTGCCTAAGTCATGTAAAATTAGGAGAAGCAAGAGGAGATAAGAGGTCAGGAGCAGAGAAGAAAAGAGGAGAGGGCTTATATGTACCACCTCCGTGTGCTAGTGTAGTGTGACTGCTAACGAGGCCTTGAGGCTGGGGGTAAACAAGACAAGCTAGCTGACTGCTGTGTCCATCAAACAACTCTCTCTCTCTCATTTAAATGCTTGCAGAGCTCCCTCTTCCTTACCCCCCCCTCTCCCCCACCCATCATCTGTTTCACCTCCATCCTCTCTTCCCTACGCCCTGCACATACTCTTTAGTTCACCGTCTCTCATCCCATCACTACTCTCCTATCTCCTTCCATCCTCTTTCATGTCTTTCCAGTGCAGTGTTGGCATGTGAATGGATGCTAAAGCGACAAGTTGGAACCAATTAAGATAACAAGAATGCATTGCTCTTGTCTGCAAAATGCTGCTATCCTTTCTCCTGTCATATTCTGCGGTGTGGACCAACTAAAGTGTTTCTTAGCTTGCACGTGGATTGCGTACTGTATGCAGCCCCTTATTAAAGAAGGAAAAATGCTTTGTGAACGCAATTCATCATTAAACCATAATTATTCTGGAGCACAATAGTTGTTTTGGACAAATATTTTTGCACATCTGCTGCACAATATACAATATAATTGCACACACTTGGACTGTATCTAAGTGAGAATTACTATGCTTCTGAATATTATATAATATTTTCTACTGCTTAGGCGGCTTAGGCACTATATGTACAGTAACTGATGGTTGCTAAATCATTCCACCATTTATATGCTGTATTATTCTATGTTATGTATAGTTTCTCACAAAACATAGGTAGTTCCAATACTACATGTACATGTTTTCACCCCTGTCCGTCCATGTGTCCTCGTGTCATGTATAAAGTTGTCAAATATGTCAATAATGTCTTTGTATATTTAGGTTATGTGTCATATCTACCATGTGCAACTTAAAAGCCTAAAAGCCAAAATGTAATTGTCAATGACAAAAACACAATTAAATCGTTAATCGCAATTATTTGAGTGACAAATAATCGTCATGTAAAATGTCATAATCGTGACAGCCCTACTGACAGCCATACAGTAAAATCCAGTGTTGATTTAACTCTGAAAGTGCTATTTTTTGTTTGTTTGAATAAACATTTATATTTTTGACACTTTTTCATATCAACACACCAAATTTGACGCAAATGAGTTTTGCCGCATTAAACAGTAGTGGCAGTGCTGGATGACTTGTATTCTCTTTGGATTTACTGAATACGGTGTTCTGGTTTAATTGTTTAATATTTGTAGAAAATCACACTGTCTCACTGATTGAGCCTTGCAGAAAGATGCAAAGCTCAAATTATTCAGACTTCATATACATTCTCAAACATGAAAGCAAGGAAGGAGAATGTTATTCAGGTCAGAGAGATTAGCTTGCAAGTTCTGCCCGGAGATTGAGCAGATGAACTATACTGCTGAATGGAGAACTATAGTATGTCTTCTAGTATCTGGGCAGGATTCCGTTGCTCTATCAGTTCTGTCTATGTTTACTGATAAGAGTAAGAAAATCATTTCATTTCTTCGGCCAGAGAGTCTTATACTAGTGGAAAAGAACAATGTGTGTGTGTGTGTGTGTGTGTGTGTGTGTGTGTGTGTGTGTGTGTGTGTGTGTGTGTGTGTGTGTGTGTGTGTGTGTGTGTGTGTGTGTGTGTGTGTGTGCACGCGCGCGTGCATGCCCATGCCCCCATGTAGGTAGGACGGGAAAATCCCAGTTGTCCTACGTCCCAGTTGTCCTACTGTGTCCCAGTTGTCCTACTGTAGCCAGTAGCTACATGTAGCCTACCCCCACCTCAGCATTCGTACAGCTACTCAAGTAGTGTACAGCTCTCGCCGAAAATTCGCCTTCCTACTGCTGTAATTATTGTCCACGACATTGCAAGCGGCGCGAAGGCCAGCGGACCTTGGTCCTACTCTTCGCGCCCGAGCGCCGCAGGCGCGAGTGCCCGCGCGAGTTACGAAGCCGTGGTGAATGCAATCGTTATATTTATGCACATTATGTATATTTAAGCGCACGATAAACGCATGAATGGGATGAAGATCACTTGCTTTACAGTATGTTCGCGGACTAGCCCATACAGCCAGGCTACAGTAGGACAACTGGGACACAGTAGGACAACTGGGACGTAGGACAACTGGGCGTAGGACAACTGGGACTAGCCCGGTAGGACTGTTGGGTATGCAGGCAGACATGATATGCTAATTTATACTTACATTAACTTCACTGTTACTGTTACAGTGCTGTAGTGCAGATGCTGGCATTAGCTCATGATCGCAGCATATATCTAGGTCAGAGAGGAATTTCATAGCCTCCCCGTTTTGTGTGCATGGGGGAGGGAGGGCTGAAACATTTCTCTCTGATCTCTCCCCCTCTCTCTCTCTTTCTCGTTAGTAGCAGGTCTCTCTCTGATCTAGTTCTCTTTTTTGATGTATTCAGTATTCACGGGCATTGTAACCTCTGTGGTATCTTTGTGTAAAAGATTAGTATGACCCCTCTCTGTGTATGTTAACCCAAGTTAATCTAGTCATTAAGTAGTTGACCAACTTATTAGTGAGGGGTGATGCCAAGGATTAATGGGAACTGTTACAGGGGACTAGATTATGTCATGGCAAACTACATCTAGCCACATCAATTGCAGAGGGGAGCTACTTCGCTTCCCGCCCGTCTACTCCTACCACACCGGCCGTGTACAAGTCTCCCACGGGGAAAGAGACTATGGGGAAAGTAATAACGTAGATGTCATGTTTCAAAATGCATATTTACCTTACAGTTTGTGTTTGTATGCTTATTGCGCAATAGAGATGTGCCGATTGATCTGTGAGTGATCGCGATCGGCCGATAATGCCTCTATCGGCATTGATCGGTATCGGCTTTGCCTCTATCGGCTTTGCCGATCTACAAGCTAGATCAGCTATTTTCACAATATTTATCTGCGGGACTGAATGTAACCTCAGCTTCAACTATTACAAGTTGAATTGGATACTAAAGGACCTCAGCCTGCAATCTCCTAATGTCAACATTTTGTAAGAAGAATCATTAAATATATAAATGCTGCTTCAGTAACATAATAAATAGAAGAATCTATGGATTTGACACTGTGATCGGGAATATTGGTTTCTACAGACTGATTCCAGTTGATCCGTGTCGGCCCCAAAAATTGCAAACTGAACATCTCTAGCGCAATACAGTGCAAAAATAAAGCTCTTCACATGCGTTGCTGTACAGCCGAGCCGACACACACATCACGCAAGTGAATGCACACGGTCCACGATTTAAATAACCTCCTAAATAATATGTACATCCATGAGTGTGTGTGTATGTGCAAACTATACTGCATTTTGCAGTATTTTTGCAGTGATGCTTTACAGTGTTGTCATCTGTACAATATCAAAGATTTCTCTATTTACCTTGCAAAGCTCAGTAAACTCACTTCATTCATCAATCCATCATGCTATCCAAACGTTCCTCCTTGCCCTCAAACTGAGTAAAGCTATGCCTCCTAAACAAGTCACTGCAGACATACTCATTCCCCTGTCACTCACCAGTTGTTAGTCGAGTGACTTTGTGTGTGTGTGTGTGTGTGTGTGTGTGTGTGTGTGTGTGTGTGTGTGTGTGTGTGTGTGTGTGTGTGTGTGTGTGTGTGTGTGTTATTGGTGTCCATGTGTGCCTTTTTGTTAATGATGAAATATTGGTCTTAACAATGTTTTATGGTCATGATTTGCCAGGATCCTGGTGAATCATGACCAATCATGAGTTGATTCTAGGCTTAAAATAATTGCTATAAATATGTTTTGTAAATCTCTGTGGGGATAAATTAATGGCTGATAGAGCTCCCCATATATGGCCATATCAGTTGGATCACTGGTGCAGCTGTGAGGGCCCGAAGGGGGCCCGGTATCTAGATGTTCGGGCTCCCTTACCTCTAGTTTAATTTACCAGAACAGACTTTCAAGAATGACCAATGTTTGGTACGTATTTGTGGTAAAAAAAAATATATATATATATAAATGTCTCTTTGTTGTTATATTTTTCTTGTTTTTCTTGTTTTCTCTGAACCATTCCTCACACAAATGACAGCCATGGCTTTAGACATTCACCTTGACCACAACTAAATGCAGTGGCTCAATAATTGCCTGTACTTATCATACACCATTCCCTGCAGAGATGCACAGTCCTAACGAACACATAACACAGGGAATGTGCTAAATGCCCATTATACCACACTAGTGTTGATTTTGACATCAAATTCTCCTGTTAGTTTTAGTCATATTTTAGTTGTCTGAAATGTTTTTGTTTTAGTCTAGTTTTAGTCGACTAAATCTACAGTTGATTTTGCCTTGATGGTGTCGTAATGGCTGATTTTACACTTGGTTGCAATATTTTCAGAGTGCAACACCCGGCGAGCACAACATAAAATGTCTATTAGTTCTACTGGATCTCTTCTCCACTAGTCCCTCCCTAACATTTTTTGTCGTTTTTATTTGCTGACAAAATTGTCAATATATTTAGTCTTAGTTTTAGTCATCATAGCTTAGTTTTATATTCATCAGTGAAAAAAGGTAGTGACATTTTTTTCATCAACAAACCTTTTTCATCATAGTTTTAGTTGATAAAATCGACACTATACCCCACTCTGGTAGATCTTACTAACTGCCAATCTTTGGCAACAGCAGGGCTTCTTTTAAATCATTAAGTCGTGATTCAAGCTCATAAACGCTCACGTCATACTGCTACATCCTTATTGAACAACGTATTGGTTAATGACGAGCACTGACCTACATCTGCCACATCTAACCGAGGCTGTGATCCTCCGGAATGAGGAGTCATATGTTAAATATTTACAGGAATCAGGATAGAGGTACTTACGAGTTCCAACACAGGTGAGTCACGGGACGTGAGTCATGTTTATCTGTGCGGCATGGTCAGCTTTCAGCAACAGAGTGAACTGAGTGGTGACAGGTCTAATGCGGGAGGATCAGAGATAAGAAAGGCATTTCTATGTGGTGTAGTTTAGATAAAAATTGAGTTTTATGACAGTTTTACAAGCTGTCAAGTTCATCTGCTGAACGTTTGCTGCCGGTTATTGGCTTTCTTGTATAATTTGTGGAGAGCGGGAAATAGACAATATAGAAAGTAGTGCAGTCTCTGCCAAGGCAGGGTTACATGGAATGTCATTGACAAGATATGAAATGTCTAACATAATCAACGGTTTCCATTCAGAGCACTTAAATGATCAATATGTTGTTTTTATCAGTGTGTGGAAAGGGCAGTAAGAGGCTGAGATAAAACATTACCTTGTTAGAATAGAAGAGTCGATAGTAGTAGCCCTTACACTTCTTCCAGTCGAAAAACAAGATGGCAAAGTGGGAGCTACAGTAGACATAACATATCTCAGGGGTTTTCAACAGGGCGTCCGGGACCCCTAGGGTGTCCTCAGAGTTACTACAGGGGGCCGCCAAATATTTGTGTGCTAGAAACTTTTTTTCTCCTTTTTCATATTAACCACTTGAACCCTAGCATAAATATTCTGATAACTTTAGCCAAAATAGCAGATCTACCAGCTCTACAATGCCTCGTGCTGCGAGGCATTGTGAGCTTGTAGATCGGTTATTTTCGGCAAAGAGGTTTGGTGTAGAGGGCAAAAAGAGCAGACTAATTACAGAGTGAAAGGTCAAGTTTATTAAGTATTGACAGTTCAAGGGGTTAAATATCTGAAAACACAAATTGAAATGAATCCAAAATACACTGATGATTGTGCTGTCAAACAATGAAACTATATGGAATTTATGAAAAGGCTGAGGGGGTCCTGCTTCATCTCTCTCTCAACTAAGGGGTCCTTGCCCTGAAAACATTGAAGACCCCTGACTTATCTCATCTGGGGCTGATGAAAGGATGAAGTAGCAGTATTAGTTGCAATCCTGCACAGTGTTAATTTACCTCAGAGTAACTCCCCCAGAGTTACAAATGGATGAAATAACACAGAATTTTGCCAAGTACCATTTGATAAAGTTGTGTACTAAATGTGGGTATATAGTCTTTTTTGAAGGAACAGAACTAAGTCCTCTGATCATCAGAAAAGCGTTTTTATTTTTTAGAATCCATTACACGTTATTGCTAAAGCATGGTGCTAACACTGCAAGGGGTCCGGGGTTTAATACCCACTAGGACTAAAAACTAAGAAAAAAGGAAAAGAAAAACAAAACAAAACTTCTACATAATGTACTATAAACCACTTTTGGATTGTAAGTATCCGTTAATGACCTAACGCGCCACAAAGTTTTCTAAACTCTAGAGTGTTAACCTCACTGGGGTTGTTGTGCAGTGTGGTGACAGGCTGAAGGGCCTCCGTTCGGAGAGGAAGATGCTGGTTGATAATTAAAACCAGAGATAAGCTGGAGAGACTGGAGGGTCTCTCAGTACCACACAGCAAAGCCTTGTTCACAATGATGACAGCCAGATCACATCTACGTGTGTGTGTGTGTGTGTGTGTGTGTGTGTGTGTGTGTGTGTGTGTGTGTGTGTGTGTGTGTGTGTGTGTGTGTGTGGCAGGCACTTCCTAAGAACCGCCTACACTGTCAGAAAACTAGTTAAGGTTCCATCCCCATCGCCAACCACACACACGCACGCGTGCGCACGCACGCACGCAGCATTCATTCAGTGAATGAAGTTTTATGGGAAGAGCGGGAACAATTCACACAGAAACATCTCTCAGTCAATCAGTCAATTACATGACTGGGGAATAAAGATGAACTCAAGTCGGCTCTACTCAACACAATCCCCCCCTAACCAGTAACCACCCACACACACAGCCAGGGACATGCTGGGCCCCTGATTCAGCCCGGGAAAAAGAGTTGGAGAGGCCCTCATTGCTGCTACTGAAGAGATTTGGCATTTCAGATCATGACAAGTGACAAGCCAGTGGGCCAATTACATGAGTTATATTTTGTTGTTGTCGGGTGGAAACTTTGTATGTCCAAAACCGTTTGTTTTGTATTTATCTTTTTAAAAATGATTTAAACTACACAACGCCTTGCACCGCGAGGCGTTGTGTGCTTGTAGATCTGCTGTTTTCACTACTTTTGTGCGACGGCCTTGTATGATGAAGCAGGGCTTTGCTTTGCGAAAAAATTTACAAATTTGAAACTTGGAGATACGAGGTTTCAGTAGCGACTTACTTTGTTGGCCGCCCAGCCACCAAAATGGAACGAAGGCCGACATTTTATTTTCAATTTTTTCCTAATGGCCGGCCTGGAACGGCCGGGAATGAACCGGCCGTTCGGGAGTTGCTTTTCCCAATGGCCAGCACGTCCCTGCACACAGCAGAAGTGGCTCCAGAGGTAGAGCCGGCGTCTCCCCGGCTCCTCCTGGCTGTGTGTACTTGAGCAAGACGCTTAATCCCTATAATTGCTCCTGAAGAGCCTTCCATGCACAGTTGTCTCTGCCATCGATGTATGAACGTCTGTGTGTGTGAACGGGTGAAAGTAAGAATATAGCTTAAATGCACATTTACCATTGCGCACACGCGCACGCACACTAATTTCTTAAAGGATCAGTTAACTTCTTATACTTTGTGATTTCATCTTAATATGACAATAATGGTGTTCGTGTTGACATTTATAGGCACACATTGAAACCAGGTTAAATAGACAATTTGTTGCCCAAAATAAAAGCAAGTGAACTATGTGTGCCTTTTGACCAACAGAACAGTGCTGAATAAGCTGAAAGTCCAAATTCAACTTTTTAGTAGCGATCAGATTCAGCATATAGGGGACTGCCCATAAGTCCGAAATCTCATTAGTCCGAAATCTCATTAGTCAGAATTTAGTTAGGGTTAGGTTTTGGAATTAGGTTTAGCCATAGTTTTACTGAGGTTAGGGTTAGGTTTAGGTTTAGGCTCTCTCCCTCTCTCTCACCTGCACACAGAGTTCTAGCTAGATAATAAAGAGAGCAGGGTCAACTATGTGTACAGTACACACCTGGCCTGGTTTCGAAGAGAGGAGAGGAGAGGAGAGGAGAGAAGAGGAGAGGAGAGGAGAGGAGAGGAGAGGAGAGGAGAGGAGAGGAGAGGAGAGGAGATAAAGAGGCACTGGGAAAAGGAGGGAGGGGCAAACGGAGAGGCAAACTTAACAACTGCTTCTTGGGGGGAAAGTATGGTGCATTTCAGGTCAAGTAATGTTTATTGAAGTCAAATGGAGAGAATAAAAACAGCCACCGTTTCCAGAATACGGGACAGATTCTAACAATTGTGACTGTATGTGTAAACCAGGTCCAGAACAGGTGGCTGCTTTTATTCACGCAATGTCCCTTCAGTAAACATTGCATGACCATTCTTTTTCCCCAAGAAGCAATGTTGTTTAGGTTTGCTTCTTGAGGGGGAAAAGGGTGCATTTCAGTCCAAGCAGTGTTTAAAACAGTTATCTTCTACAATTGCAAGTTAGGGCGTGTAAGACGTCCCAGGTAATTTATATCAAAAAGACACCGCCAGGAACATTAAGCTCTCACACACTATACATTACAATGTGTTCTGTGTAAGCATGCGATAACGATAAGCCATAAATTTCCCAAATTAGTCTAACCACATTTTCCATGGGAAGAGATAATGGCATAATGATGTCTCATTTTGCATTTTGAAAGCATAGACTATTTCATGAAAGGGCGTCAGCATTGAACTATTCAATTTAGCTTTGACAGTCAAACCCAGTGTAATCACTTCAAACCCACCAGTAGTACAATATATATTCTTGTAACACATAGTGTAAAGAAGCGGTGCTAATCTATCTGAAAGAAGTGGTGTGCTTGGTTCCGTTTCTAAGCCTAATTTATAGTTTGTTTTATGACAACGTCGCTCACTGAAAATAACAGACTTTCAAGCTAACAACATGCCAGATCGTTGGTTAGCTTTATTCTCACAATTTTCAGGTGAGTGTGGCAAAAGCCTTAATTTTCTTTGGGAACATATTGCAGTTGTATCTCAGCTTACACATTTGAAAAGTGTGCATGGGCTTGAAAAGGCTGGTTACCCACTGACTTAATAGATCCCAACCCACACTCAGTGGTTCTCAACATGGGATCCAGAGGCCCCCAGGGGTCCCTGAGGGGGTTTCCAAGGGCTCCCGAGCTAAATGATTGATAGTGACAGTGGGAACCAAGAGAATCCTTACGGGTCTGTAAAGGCCCGTACACATTGAGCCGATCCCGGGGCCGAGGACCCCCGATCAGATATCGGGATGACCCCCCGGGAAAATCGTTTGGTCGGCCCCGGGATCGGTCTTGGGCTTGAACAGTACCCCGACACGATCGGATTATGTTAATTAGCTTTTTTATGACCTCGGGACTCGTCGGGAACGCTCACGATAATATCAAAAAAGCTTGATATTCTCGGGTCATCGGGTAGGAATCCTTTACAATTATTGTCGTCTGAATGAGCTCACGGGATTGCATCAGATTATATGAAGCCAGCTCCTCCCTTTTTTAGGCTGCGCAGAGTGTAGGCTATTCTGTCACCTCACAATAGAACAGCCTACACTTTTATTATTATTATTAGCCTACTTACTTTTTACTTTAGCCTACTCTCTCCCTTGTTGTAATCACTTGTTCAAAAACGTTATAGCCTATAGCGTTCTTTTTTCTTCTTCTGCGCAGTCATTTGGCGACAAGGCAGTGCCTATTCTATCGCCTCACGAAAGCCTTTCCCCATATATATAATATATTTTTTATATTTATAAAAGATAATAATATATTGGGCTATCATCTTGGAGTTGGCTGTGAAATCATCTTTTCTCCGACTGCACGGGAGTTGCAATGTAGGCACGTTGGCTGGTAGGTGGGATTCCATGTCGTCTCTCCACTGAAGTAGCGTTCGCAAAGTGAACCCTTTCATCATTATCCATATTACCATATAGTTTGAGAACCGCTGCCCCTTTCAAAATAATATAACAGGCTAATAGGTCTATCTGACTGGCATCACACTGACTCATCCTTCAACAAGTTTCAGTGTATGAAAAATAGCCGATCTGCAAGCTCACAACGGAGGAGAGGGAGAGAGCTAGGAGGAGAAATCACAATAATATATCCCGGGTTAATTAGCGTGTTTCTTCCCCTTTTAATTAATTGTATTATGTAATCACGATGTAGCGCATCGTTCAAGTTCAAACTCTCTCACGCAACATGTACTCAAAGTCAGAGACATTCCATTGCATTCCTTCTTGTTGCGGGCACATCATTCATTGCGCCTCTCGTGCTGTCAGTTTGTGCATTGGTCCTCAAAGAGGACCGCCAGTCCTTGGGGAGTTCCAGGGGGTCCCTGACCGTCCCCAGCTAAATGATATTGAGGAACCTAGGCCTGTCCCTATTCTATATGCTTGGATGAGGTGGTGGGACAGTAAAAAAAAAGCGAGAGGTTAAACTTTTTTTTTTCTGCGACTGCACGCCCATGCACAACGGCGAGGTTTGGACATTCATAATTTCTATTAGCTGATTAAGCTCATGTCTGTTTAATGTCTGGCTGGTTGCTGTTAAAATGCTGGTTGATGCTATATGCCACATTATTATTCATATAATGTCATCATACTCAAAGTCAGAGAGACATACATTCCTTGGGATTTTTATTTTCTTTTTTTACTACGTGCGGTCTTTTTTCTTGTTTTGTTTGGTGTTGTACGACCACAACTCATTAACACCACGCAATTTAGGCTATTGTTCAAAAAGGTATATCATTCCCACGTAATATTACAGTGCACACAGGATTATTTGGTCATCAAAATGCGCAGCATGGTTATGTTCCCAAAATAACAGATCTGTTCTCAGACGCAGCCATGGCACAGTGCATTGTGAGCTTGTATCTGCTTTTTTGGCTATCAACGAACGCGAATGTGTGTGTGTGTGTGTGTGTGTGTGTGTGTGTGTGTGTGTGTGTGTGTGTGTGTGGGGGGAAAGGGAGAGGACGCGTCGTTCGCTTCTTCACGCCCATGTTCAAGTTCAAACTCTCTCACGCAACGCAACATGTCGCTTTGATGTCATGCAGAATGCAATGGGCAATTTCCTATTGATCAGATACACACCTGAAAGTATTCACGCTGATTAACAGTTAATTTGAGCATGCAGTGATGGTAAAAGTAGGCCTAATCAGTGAGAATGCTTTCAGGTGAGCCTTTCTCCGCGCTCAAAGGCCAAGTAAAAAAAAAAGAGAGAGAGATTAAACTTGATTGAACGCCTCATCCAAGCCTTCAACCAACTGTCCAAAAAGGAAAATGGACATGTAGGGTTCATGTAGTTCCATTACACTGTCAGGGTATTGCATATCACCTAAAACCGGATTAATTCTTCAAAATGTGGACTACATCACATCACAGATGCAGCACTCAAGGTAATTAAATGTCAGACCAAACCTCACCGTTGTGACTCCGACCAAGCCAAATATATTATTAGCCTATCTTATATAAATATAATAACGATATTATATATCCCCACGTGTGGGGAAAGGCTTTTTTGAGAGGTGATAGAATGGTAGAATAGGGTGGTTGGGCCCATTAAATATAAAAAGAAAACTCTTTAATAGGCTGCGCAAACAAAGAAAAGGGGAAAAAAAAGCAAAGGGGCAAATACACGTTATAGCCTACACAGTAGGCTGGTAACGTGTCCGTTGGCTTCACGCTGGTCGCAACGACTTCACTTTTAGCGTTTCTTGGTTATAGACCTATTCATTCTTTATTTTTTATTCTATTGGTCGGCAATGTGCGAGCCCATGGCACCATCCGCGACCCCACGTTGGGTCGGGACACATAGTTTGAGAACCGCTGCCACTTTCTCAATCCGTGGAGGCTGGCTGGAGCCTTGTTTCTTTATTCAATCAACTGCCAGAAAAAATAAAAGTGAGTGAAGAAAGAGAGAGAGAGAAAAACACTCTTGATTTTATCCCTCTTGAGGGGGCGGAATTTTCATCTACTCGCGTCTCTCATGGCACCACCCCCCCGAGATCGTGGGTGGCTAGAATCGCGAGACGTCGGTCTCATTTGTAATGGTCTGAGATATTTCACTTGGCACAGCGGGATATACCGGGCCCGGTCGCAAGACAGAGGATCGCTGTCGTTTGAAATGAACACAGATAACCCCCGGGCACGAGATCTGATCTGATCCAACATCCTGATCTCGTCTGTGAGGCTCTTAAGACAGTGCACAAATGGAACCAAATGCACCCTTAAGTAAGGGTCAATTTGGTTCCATGTGTACACTCTGAGTTAAATGAACACTGGGAATTGTACAGTCTACAGTAGATAGACTTGATATGCACAGCAGCCATATTGGAAAGAAATTGGGAAATTGTACTTCTTCCTTAGCCTGCTTCCAGACCATAGACCCCGCCCACTCTCAGAGTGGACTCTTTCTCTGGTCTGGAGCTGAGTACATGAATCGGCATTTATTTTCGGCTGCTCCAAAGAGCGCGGGGGGTGGGTCTAACGAATATCCAATCCGCGCAGCAGTTGAAGCGATTCAAACGAAGTTCACACACACAGGTAGGCTGAGGAAGGCACACACACACACACACACACACACGCACGCGCGCTGATTTCACCAAGCTCTTAATGTTGATTACATGTTTCTGGTCGCAGTTCTGTGTGGAAGCAGTCACTGGCACAGACAGAGACACACACACAATCACACACACACTCCGCGACCGTGCGTCACGTCCACCGTGCGTCTCGATCACCGTGCGTCTCGATCACCGTGCGTCGCGATCCGCTCGCAGAAAAGTCCCTCCCCCATAAATCGCTCAGAATAGGGCACAGTTTCAGACTACTGTGTGAGCTGAGTCTGAGATCAGACTACCTCTTCCTTACTTCCTTCACCTTCAGGTGTTAGCAATGATACTAATGAAGGCTCTGTTCCATTCAGGTCAAACAGAGTCAGGGTGATGAGATTGTGCACGTTGGCTCATTTGAATTCTGCCAATCCACCAGGTCTCTAAGTTGGGTCCAGAGACCCTCATAGTTCCTTGAGGGGTTCCAAATGCCCACTTATAGGTGTGTAACTCTGAGTGTACAAATGGAACCAAATGGACCTGTAAGCCGTAAGGGTCCATTTGCACACTCTCAGAGTTATGGAGTCCTTGAAATTAAAACAGTTTGAGAACCATTGTGCTACACCAAACGGAACAGAGCCTTGATCAGTATCATTGGTAACACCTGTGAACTGAAAGAATAAAGGAAGGGGCCCGATTTCTTGCCAATATGGCTGCTGTTGGGGTCCCAGAGATAAATGAATATTCAAATGGGGGCCTGTGGCATAATAATGCATGTACTGTAACCAGGTGGAGGCCTGGCTGTTTTTCAAGTTTGTTCTTAGTATTGCTGTATGAAACAAAGGCTGCTAGTATTGAGTCAAAGACTGGCTGGGGATCTGATCATCTGACACTCTTGGGTGTTAAATGTTAACCACAACTGAGACCTAAAGCACACACATGTACACATAACACAAACATGCACATCTAAGCAAGGACAAACAGTACATTACATACCTTAAATATAGACCTGCAGGCACATATTGTACAACATAGAGACGAGCAAAAACATGCAGAATACCCCCATATCTATCGCACGCACGCACGCACAGCACACACACACACACACACACACACACACACACACACACACACACACACACACACACACACACACACACACACACACACACACACACACACACACACACACACACACACACACACACACACACACACACACACACACACACAAAACGCCACTGTCTAGACCCAGACGAAGCTTAGACAAAGTTAGATTTCAGCTTTTCAATAGTGCACACCACTACGCACACACACACACACACACACACACACGCACACACACACACACACACACTCTAGATAGATGTTATCTGTTCTTTGCCTCCTTATCGTTCTCCGCAAAGCGGTGAACATTCAAGGAAATGTCAACAACTCAGACCGAGTTCAGCCAATTAAAAAGGTTATTTGGCTTAATGGTGGCCAAACAAAACATTGGCCTGATTCATTACCACCGTCTTTGTTCATTGTGTCAGTACTCAGTAACAATGACAAAATACAAAATGATACCTCAAAACTGAACATAACTTTACTTTAGTAAATGTACTTTGTTACTTTACAGTACACCACTGACACTTGGTGACAGAATGAGAAACCTCTGTCAACCAGGTGCCCTGGTGTCTCAGGGGAATAAGACATAATGGACTGAAGGCACCTTTTCACATTGCCATATGACTGCGTCACAAGAAGGCCTAAGAGTTCATTTGCAAGAGATGTGTGTTTTGAATCAGGCTTTGCATGCATGTCAGATGGTGTGACAGAGAGCAGAATCCAAAGCTCACTCGTCTAACCAGGTCTGTTTAAACAAAAACAGTGTGCAAACAGCGCAGACACCCTCCAACATGTGTGCGCTTCAGCGCATGCGCACACACGCATACGCACATGCTCACAGACAAATAATCTCATTCGCTTTCCGTCTCGCACACCCACCAGCAGCAGTCTCCAGTCTCTGTCACTTTCAATGTGCTTTACTGGCTTGAGAGAAGTTAGATTTATATTACCGGTATTCAAAAGTACATTACAAATGATCATCAAAACAAAAAAACATTAAAACGTTCTGCGTTACAGCATTAATCCCTTTCCTGCTATACACATTTAATAGTGTTGTGCTCCCCAAGTACATTTTCAAGGGTATTTGAGACTTGTAATCCTAGCGAGCAGATGTTCAAATAAAGGCAACGCAAAGGCAGTTGAACCTTTAAAGATGTCCCCTCGTTTATCTCTATGCAAATGTGTTTTATAGTGCAAGCTACACAACTAGGCTAGTGAATATTCCAAGTGACCCATCCAAACACAATGGCCTATAAATCCTCTTGTAAGAGAACGAAGGACAAGATGACAGTGCTAAAAGGGAACCTTTGTGTGTGTGTTTGTGTGTGTGTGTGTGTGTGTGTGTGTGTGTGTGTGTGTGTGTGTGTGTGTGTGTGTGTGTGTGTGTGTGTGTGTGTGTGTGTGTGTGTGTGTGTGTGTGTGTGTGTGTGTGTGTGTGTGTGTGTGTGTGTGTGTGTGTGTTTGTGCTGGATATATTAGTTGCTTTAATTATTGGTCACCTGAGAGATAGTTATGACAAGGCTATAATGAACGACAAAATAGAAAAGACAGAAGAAGAGAACGAAACATAACATAAGATAGAAAAGGATGGAACATATACGGTAGAGACTGAGAATAGAGACTGAGAATACAACAGAACAATATAATCTAACATAAGAGAGAAACGTAGAATGAATATACAGTAGCAGCGCAGAAGAGAACAGAGCTTGACAGAGAGGGGATTGAGGGGGTCAGCCCTGGGGACAGAATCTGGGGTTACGCCGTGAAAGGCCAGCAACTGTTCTGTCAATTGGACTGCAAATGGCAAAGCATACAGGGTCATTTCAGAGAAGGGGTGCAAAGACAGAGGGTTTGTTCAGGGCGCGTGTTTGCTCTGTGACGTCAAGGCTAGAGAGAGAGAGAGTAAAGGACCTCTTCTGTGTCAGTAAGGGTTTTTCCTCTGTTGGGGTCTGTATAGGCTATAGAGAAGAGAGTTTTCTGAGAAGTGATTTACAATTAGAATTAAGTTAGAACAGTTAGCCGAGTTAGAATAGAATACTGTCAATGTAAAATACGTAGTTTTGAGAGAATGCTTCAGGTTATAAGTGGAATATGCCAGTCAAAGTCTTGGGTTTCATTTGCATAATCTTTTTTTTTTTGGGGGGGGGGGGGGGGGGGGGGGGGGGGGGGGGGGGGGGGGGGGGAGGGAGGGGGGGGGGGGGGGGCAGTAGATAGACAGGAAATGGGGAGAGAGATGGGGAGTGACACGCAGCAAAGGCCGTCGGGATCGGGATTCAAACCCGCGACCCACGCTGTCAGGCTGGCATTGCAGCCTATAGGGTGCCTGGACCACCACGCCGGTGGAGGCCGGGCCTCTGTAGGATCTTCCAGAAAAACGATAGATCAGTTTCTCTCGTTACCTCTGATACTGCCTCTCCACCGGAGGGTTCATTCTTTCCCCTATGCATGGCAAAGGGGGACAAAATGCATGTTGAAAGAACTGTGTTGCACCAAGGTGAAATGTTGCTACGGCACGTTTAATAAACGGCCCTGCTGAAATAGGTCAAAGTAAACTGCACTACAGTGAACTCAATAACACTCCTCGGCTAGGTTACTCATTGACTCTCTAATGGCGCTTTTCCATTGCATAGGACCAACTCAACTCTACTAACTTCGTTTTCGACTAAAGATAGGGTAAGCAACCATGTCATGGAAAAATGCCATAATTAGAGCAGTACAGTAGATGTAACAGAAATTAACAAGTCTCTTCTGGAAGGTCCTCAAATTTTCGATTAGCGTCTCTAATTAATACATGCACCAAATTTAACATAAATGCACACCCACACATAATCGGTTGCACAAACCAACCGGCTTGTACGCATGCACATATGCACGCACACACACACAAAATCCCCTCTGTGTCCCTGTCCTCCCACTGAGACCGAATGCCAACTCAGCATGGCTTGGTCACGACAAGCGCATGCGCGTGTGTGCTACGTTGACGTGCACGCTCACTCACACATCCCAGTGTTCCAGTTCCCATCATGCTTCATCCAAATGCTCTGTCTCTGCTGGGCCCCTCACATTCAAGTGCACTCACAGGCATACTACAAGAATTCTCATTAGGAAACTAAACATTGTCTCGCATCATGTACACTGTAAAATCAGGAGTGTAATTCATTCAACGAGAAAAGAGAGAAGGGAAATTCTTCAGAGTTAAATCAACGCTTGTACTTTTGCTGTGTACACTTTGTGGAGCCATTTGTTTCACGTTGCACTGCACACACACTGTCCTGTATAGGATTCACGTCGCCACAAATTACCCTCAATCTTTCATACGCCTGCTCCTTTTGACACACTGCCCCCTCTGTGCAAGACTGTGGGCCTCAACTCCACACGCACACGCGCGCACACACACACACACACACACACACACACACACACACACACACACACACACACACACACACACACACACACACACACACACACACACACACACACACACACACACACACACACACACACACACACACACACACACACACACACACACACACACACACACAGTGTTCAATTCAAATGTGTGCAAATGTAAAAGGTCCATTCGGTTGCATTTGTAAACTCTCCGAGTTAAATTAACAGGAATACAGTATACTGTGCAAGCATTCGCAACCATGGATCTTTTTCCTCACGCACGCTCTATGGTGTGCTCAACCACCGCTTTTCACATTTACACTCCGGACCCTCTGCTTTGCATGTTTGCACACTTAAGTTGAAAGCAAACACAGGGTCAAAGGTACTCTTTTTAAGCACACACAGTGTACATGTACAAACACATACAGTATTGTATATGTTTGTAGATCACTTACAAAATGTGAAACTAATGAACACTTGGAGAAATTCCTAACTGTGTCCAGATGGAACTAAAATATGTGTAGCATTAATTGGCTTTTGAACAAATTATAGATTTATCACTCATATAATAAAAAAGAAAAATAAATCTCTACAATCCTGTTTTTCTTTGCCCGGGAAGCAAACTGGGGACCCGCTATCAGGCATCACGGGCCTATGTGGAATCCGCCTTAACAACTCAGCTGTTGGGACCCAGGGATTTAAATGGTTAAAGGGGAATTCCAGCCGGCCAACAAGGGCATGGCTGATTCCTGTACCTTAACCACCACACCATAAACAGGGGCAATCCATTTCACTTTCTAATATTAGGCATCCTACATCTTAGGCGTTTGGCTGAAATGCTGGTTCCATCCTATAGGCATTCTGCTGAAACTTTTCCACTTTTCACGCACAGAAACAAGGTGGGTTTAACAGTGTTAAGAAGAGGAGGAGGTCCGTACACTGAGTTGTTGCTCCCAGGAGTGATTTTTTATTAAAAAGCCCAATATGGGCTGGTGAGGTCAGACTTAGTGTGATGCGTAGGTTATCTCCATATATGGAGATTCAACTTCAATGAGTAACCATGGCAAACTGTCAACTGCCCGTATGTCTTGATAATTGGTAAAACAAACTTTTGGCCTATTTGTGGAGATAAGCGACCAACAGTCCTCGACGGCGACAGTCCTCGCCGTCAACGGCGCCATGGTATTAACCCTTTCACTGACGGTGAGCGTCGTCAAGGGCAGCAGAACAGTTAAGATAACAGATGACTGGAAAGACAAGAGTAAAGAGTGACACTAAAACCTGTCCCTGAGACAGCTCAGCTGTACAGCTTAGCTCTTACTACCACTGAAACAAATACAAAACACTGCAAAAGCAGCACCATTATGTGATAATGTGGGGAAAAAAGGAAGGCGACTCCTTGATGTTTCTTTTTACAAACTCATGATGTTCACAAGACACATGAAACATTTCTTGACTTTTAAGTGCATGTTAAGTGAGTGAGTGCAAGTAGGACATGTGTCACTCAGAATGACAAGGTGTGCACACAGTATGTGCGGAGGTATACGTGTAATTCTACAATTTCAAGTTTCAGGGTCATTTTAGTTGTCAGTGTTTAGACGAAACACTCTATAGCCAGTTCAAACTCAAAGAGGATCCACAGATGTACAACTAAATGGGCCATCGCCGTCAGGTGCTGACTCATTACGTGGATGTGAAGGCCTCAGTGGAACTAAGTTATTCCTTAAGGAGGGGAGGCACTTCAGACTCAGAGAAGAGGACCGGGTCTCTGGGCAAACTCTGCTGCTAAGTGGATGCTGTGGATGGGTCAGACAAAAGCATAATGTTGGTGGGCTGTGCGTAGAGGTCAGGGAAAAACACGTAAAATACTTAATCACAACCAGATGCAAGATGGCCTCTAGGCAATGAAGAAAAAGAAGAAAGAAACATGGCATGGCCGCCTGAAGTAAATACAACATTAACAAATCACCTGTAATTGTAAGAATAGCTTGGACTGCTTTCAAACTGGCATTCATCGTTCCTTTTATTTTTCACCCCAATTTAGTCATTTCCAATTTGCCTGATACTGTATACGGTGCCTGACGGTGCCAACCCCAGTTTGCTGACCTTGGGGAGGGTGTAGACAACCTCTCCAATACACCAGCTGCTTCTTTCCAAATGACATTGAGGAGTTTCACCGGAATGCCTAGCACATGCATAGGGACAAAACATGCTATCCCTCTCAGTTCTGGTCCCTGCTGAACAGGCACCCTCACCAACCTGTAGGAGTTCCAACTCACTAAAGGCATGTTTTCACTACAGTTCCGGAATTTTTCCTGCAAAATAATTAGCATAATGATTTTCAATTTGCCGGGAGTTTAGTTTTTTGGGTGTTTTCACATAAGCAAAAATGCTGGCATAGCCATAAAATTCCTCGTTTCACGAAAGAAATTTCGCGGTATGAAAGTCCGTGTTGCCAGACTTTGCGAGAGAACTAAGCAACCAGGTGTACGAAAATAATCCCCAAAAAGTGATATTATCTAGGCCACACGAGCACTTTAAAACAACACGCATAGCTCACAACAAATAAAACGAAACCAGCAACTATCATATACAAGCAACTTTACGGAAATGAAGCCAAGAGTCGCTTATAATTAGCAGACATGGCAACACTTGGACTGAAAGACCTGAAGAAAAAAAAAGAAAAAACACTCTCCCCAGTTCGTTAGTTGCGTTCACTGCAGTGGCATCGGTGCCTGTCCCGTCTCTTCTCTCTCTCACTCTGAAGTGAACGCTACAAATGGATTTACTAAAACAAAATATTCTTCATGCTCAGCAACAACAACACATAAGGTCCGTTCAGAAAGGATCTCATCTAATGCAACGTGTTGCACCTGTGGGCTTTAGATTAGCTGTAGTCTGTGGACTCGCTCGCTGCTCAAAAGACCTTTAGGCTAATCATCACACGACAACGACGACGATAAACTAATGATGCACCTTTTGTTGAGAACAGCTTCTTTCTTTCGGAACCTCTCCAGTCCCTCCGCAGATAGCGGAGGAAGAGGAGCTGCCGTTATAAGAATTCATTGCACTTTTGCAGGCAGCCAGCCACCATGGTCACAATGCGACTCTACTCTTCTATAGCCTAAATAATTATATCCCTAATGCAAGGACTCTATAGCCTAAATAATTATATCCCTAATGCAAGGTGAAGCTGTATTATATTTCTACTGTATATCCCATTCACATTCAGATCATTTTCAATCCCAAATACAATGCTTTAACTGTTATCATTGGCTCCTTAGTCCTTACGCACCTGCTTGTCAAAAAACCGTCAAAAATAACGGTATGCGTTTTCACAGAAGGGAAATTTGTATTCTTACGGTACTTTCTGCAAAAAATACTAGGTATTTTGCCGTCAAATTTCGGCCTCCAAAACTCCCGGGACACAAAATAAGTGGCCGTTTTCACATGGCGTGAATTTCAAAATTGCCGTCATTTTTGACAAGACTTCCAGAAGTTTTGCTCAGTGAAAACGGGGCTTAACATGACCAATATTGTTCACTGGGGCGCCCGGCCAAGTCAGAGGAACTGTGGAGGAATCGAACACCGGTCGCCGCCAGCCCCCAGGAACGTTACCCCTGCAGTATCCGGACGGTAGATTTCCTGAGATTCACCTACAACACTGCATACAGTGTCAACATGCAACATCTAACTTTATCTCCAGTGGTGTTGGAGAAAAGCAGTGTCTAGTACAGCAATTCTGATGTCAACTAACTCGAGGGACCTTTTTCTGAGATAAATAGACAGCCACAGCAGCACGAAACAATATAATCAGACTATGTAAAATACATTTTCAGAAGATTTTTTGGGCGAAGCCTCAAACATGAATGTAGATGTCAGATGTCATAGACATGATAGGACTTTCACATAACGAATAACTGAGTAAGCATGGTTGGGCTCTCACAGCATATTTCCATATACATTACATGGATCTCCATTTATGGGTAACAGGAGTCTCCTATGGGTAACTGGTCCAATATACATCACTGGCCAGATGGCCAAGACATGGTGTGACCTCGCCTGGCGTCTTACTAGTATATACACACAACTAATAGATGACTGCTTACTGAGTATTTCAACTCATTATTCACATAAATGTCCCAATCATTATTGATTTTGACTGCTGACAAACCGGTCTGTCTGTATTGTGAAATACTGTTGGATTACCACATCACTGGCACATTGATTATAGCTGGCTGCCTTCCAGACAGACAGAGGATGTGGGAACTGGTTTGTCCAATTCACACTGACAAACCATGTATTACCTCAACGTACTCAATGTCAGCAATACTGCCACAAACAATAGCAGTAGTCAGTAGATAATGTCACATACATTCAGAAGATTATAACTGGCAGAAAGACAGTTGCTGTCATGTGGTGAAGAGTTTGTAGGAATATTCCTGTTAACTGTGGGACAATGAGCTAATACATTGAGTTCCTTTTTGCATGTGATGTATGAATTTGTACATACATTTGACATATTTGGCATAATGTAATTAGGAGTCATAAGGACTTAAAAAGTCATAAGTAAAATATTGAATTCAATTCTCAAACTCATAGGCAACCTGTGTAGAAAAGCAAGGATGGGTGTCATTCATTGAATTGGTAAAGTTTAGAAGCTGGGTTTTGCACCAGTTGGAGATTGTGATGCATTGACCATAACCACAGTACAGTAATGATGTGTGTAAGTATGATTATTATAGCAATGTTCATTTAACTGTTATTAGTGTTAACATACGTTGGATTTGTACAGATTACACCTCCCTTGGGTATCGGATCAGTTAAAAAGAAAAATGTTCAAACCTGCAAACGCGAGGTAGGCTATGTTGCAGAGTGTGATATTAATGCACAAGCTGCATGTTTACACAGAACAGATTGCCACTTCATTAATGATTAACTATGTCTGGATATTTGAATTAAATAGTCAAATAGTTAGTCAGCAAATAGACACACACACACACACACACACACACACACACACACACACACACACACACACACACACACACACACACACACACACACACGTGTCTCTGTTACTCTACTCTGTGCCCAACATGTTTCTACATTCTAACTGTGTGGCTGGTGTCTAGCTTGTCCCTAAAGAGTCAGACGAGTCCAGACAAACCCAACACTGGAGCTGCTGACAGAGGCACAGGGATTACCACACACACACACACACACACACACACACACACACACACACACACACACACACACACACACACACACACACACACACACACACACACACACACACACACACACACACACACACACACACACACATATCCACACTACTGCACTGTATATACAGTACATGTGCACACGCACACACACGCCCCAACTGTACATGTTCAGACAAAGCAGTGGCTTGACACCTGTCAGCACACACAGCTATTTTGAATCCTGAGAACAAATCTTATTACATTATGTCTGTGCATTTACCAGCATTACCTCTGCCGCTACCCCTCCAACCAGCCAAACAAGAGAGCTCCTCTCGGCTCTTCCCCACAACTTTCGACCCGACGCGACAGTGTACCCACCGCCCATTCAACAACAGATTTAACCATAGATATCAGTGAATAAGGCACGTTAATAAGGTTTGTAATAAACCAAACTGTTTGTGAATCCGTCAAGATTTCAGCTACGTAGCTAAGAGTACTTTTGTGTCACTCACTTTACATCCACTACAATAGAGCGTAACAGAGTAGTTGACTGTGGCAAGATGGCCGCTGTTTAGCTACGCTGACGACTCCCCCTTGTGCCGATTTCCGGCAAAAGATTCCAACACTTATCGCCACCGACATCGGATTGGTGCGGAGCACCTTTACTGTGTAACTCTGTGATTGGTACTGCTCTGTTCCGCTATTTTCTGTATTCTTCTCCCTTTTATTCCCTCCAACCTCCTGTAACCCCCAACCCTCCCCCTAGTTCCTTTCTTTGCTCGTTTCTCTCTCACTCTGTTCACTCATTCCATCCCTCCCTTCCTTAATCCCCTGTTCTTGTCCTCTCCTCCTGTCGGATCTGTTCTATTTCCCAGTGAGGTGACCTCATCTCATGGTTCTGCTTGCTTCAAGTGCTCACACGCATGCGCGCGCGTGCACGCACACACACACACACACACACACACACACACACACACACACACACACACACACACACACACACACACACACACACACACACACACACACACACACACACACACACACACACACACACACACACACACACACACACATCTTGGCACTCATGAGAAAGTGACACATTGCACACAGGCATGAACATATGTGAACACCACCATATGTACTGTACCCTGTGTATGCATGCATGCATGCGCAGATTGCGCACGCGCACGCGCACGCACACACACACACACACACACACACACACACACACACACACACACACACACACATTACCCTTTTGGTAATGTTTATGCACTCTTTTTGTATTGTTGCTTATATGCGCTGTTCCTCTCAAATAAAATTCAACACACGCACACTCGCTAATGTACATACTGTACATATACCCACACACAGGCATAAGGAATAAATTGTTACACAAATAGACAAAAGTACACAAAACTAAAAGACATTGTGCGCACATTTTTAGTGCACAGACACGTGCTCCAACGGCCACAGAGGAAACTATGATCTGATGAAAAGCATAGAAATGGAAGGATGTCCATGAACAGAGTCTTTATGACCTGAAACAAGAGGGAGGATTCTTCTCTCAGTTCCTTCCCTCTTTCTCTTTTTGAGCGGTGGTCACAACGCTCCTATACGTGGCCGTGTGTGTGGGTCTGTCTGTCTGTCTGTTTGTCTGTCTGTCTGTCTGTCTGTTTGTCTCCGTGTCCGTAGCCTGCACTCCTGCAGTAACCTTTTCTGACCACACATGTTAAGGGAGGGGCGCTGTTGCACACACACACACACACACACACACACACACACACACACACACACACACACACACACACACACACACACACACACACACACACACACACACACACACACACACACACACACCACCGCTCAGTTCACACGAGTGTGATTTTTTCCCCTTCTCTTCCATGTTTTCCCTCTCTCTAGTCTCAAGTCTTCTCTCGTCTCCATTGGCATAATTGCTTCACAAAGTCCAGCTTCATTCTGAGTTTACAGAGGAAGGGAATCCCAATATCCCTCAAACGTGACAGAATGAGTCCACATCATGTGTCAATGTATACAACTTTATTTAACCTTGCCTGATTTGAAGTGTGCGCTAGAAACACATGAAATATGCACAAATAAGTGCATTTACTCAAGTACTGTAGGCCTACTTGAGTACAATTTTGAAGTATGTTTTACTTTACTTGAGTATTTCCAATTTCCAGTACTTTTACTTCTACTCTTAAGCTAAATGATTGCCCCAGAATAGGTACACTAGGGTTCATGTGGTTAACTGACCACTGTAGTAGAAGTACAGTATGTCTGAGTTAAAGTTTAATCACATGAGCTCAAATTTAATAGAGTCACTAAACCAATTGAAAGTAAACACTGTCACGCTGCTTTCAGCTTCAAAACAACTTGTCCCCCGTGTGATAAGACGATTTTCAGCAAACATCAAAAAACACACGGCCGTATAAATCAGGCTCAAGTGACAATTTCAGAGAAATACAGAAAACAGGGAAGAAAGATTTACTGAAAGAGTGAGAGCGAGGCGGGACAGAATGACAGACAGGAAGACGGAATGACAGACACTGGTGTTTGGGAGTTCAGGTTCACAGTTGATGAGTGAGTGGATTAGTGAAAAGACAGCCAAATGGTACAGGCAGGGGTGTCACACAGGGGGGGGAAAGTGGGACTGAATTACTAGGGCCCAAGGTGGAGGGGCCTTCCATTATACTTTAGCTATTGAAAAATAGTAGATATAAAAGCTCACAGCGTGGCACCGAGTGCCGTGCTCCAAGCTTGTAGATCTGCTATTTTGGAACAGTCGTGAAAATGTGTGCAAATCTTTGAATTTATGTATTTTTTAAGCGAACATTTCAAACTCAAATTTTGCTTCTGGGCGGGGTCCCTGGAACTAAATATTTTGAGATGGGGGTCCGTGGCCAAATACATATCATTTTGGGGGTCCTTCACATGAAAAGGTTTGAGCACCACTGACATGGAAACATAGGTTTTTAAAATCTTAGAAGGATTTGAAATATTCAAAGACTTGCACAATTTTTCACAATTTTTCAAAAATAGCCGATCTTAAAGCTTGCAGCGCAGCACTCGGTGCCACGCTGTGAGCTTGTATATCTGCTATTTTTAATGCGTTCCAAGTCTAAATGTGTTAAACCCCCTCCCCCTATGAAGAACATTCATGGGGGGCCCGCAGTGAATCCTTGTACCCAGGGCCCAGAATTTGGTGCGATACCCCTGGGTGTAGGACCTTTTTTAACATGGTAAAGAATGTGGGCTAATCCCCTGTCGCTAGCATTGCCATGGGCAGGACAACTTCAACATGCAAATAATAAAGTCTCAAACATTCAGCTGAATCTCATCACACAATTTGTTAACAACTTGGCTATCTCAACTTGGCTATCTCTTTTGTTCTCATGACATGATGACACATACTAGATCACTCACTGTGGCTAATATAAACAAGTGCGCACGCACAAGCGGGCGCACACGGCACGCACACTCAAAGAGGTAGGATGACAGATTCTGTCCTGGTTAACGTAAAGCATTTACAGAGGTGTGTCTATGAGGAGAAAACATTAACATTTTCACACTTACTACATTTTGATATCTTCTCCATTATCAACAAAGGACAACCAACACAGGGTTTTTGACTGGGATACCAAAGCTACATTCAGACATCCTGAGATTGACATTACAGGAATACAGGTTCCTGCAGCCTTTTGAGGATTGGGCCGATTGACAGCCAATGATACTTTTGCAAATGTTCCCATGGCCATGGCGTGTGTAAGCCACAGCACTGCCGCAGCTTGTTTCTAAGCAAACTATTTATTGTAGCCAATACATAGATCACGTTGTTGTTCCGTATTGATTAATATGGCAAATGCAGCCTCTTTGTTTTCGCTGTTAACCTACACATGAGGTACCAACACTCAGTGGCCTCTGGAGGTTGACAGCCAAACCGTGTAACCAGTTACTCAGTTCTTCTTGGGCCCATGATAAACCTAGTATCGTGGCTTGTTCGTATCGTGGTTCAATTTAATTCAATTTTATAATAGTGCTGAATCACAACAAGTTGTTTCAAGACACTTTACATAATAGCAGAGTCCCCACATTGTCCCGCCCAACAGGCCTGGCCCACTGCCATTCCACTTTTGGGCAATCGGCATAGAACAGAGTTAATCAGTTCTTCCTTGGCAAATGCATTCATAATTGCTCAAGATATTCTGCAAACAGACAGAGAAGGACAGAAAGATACGACTGCAGACATACACAGAAATAGACAAACATGCAACAAAACCTTAGTGGAGCTTCCAGACAAGAGGATCAGCAAAATAATAATAATTGAATCAACATTTTATAATGGTAAAAATGTACTTGTGTTTTCTCTCTAGTTACTTAAATATTCACCCTGAACAGTGCAGTAAGAAGAAAATCATGCCACAAAGGCCATGAGATGAAACTATGTGGAGATGCCAAAACCAAAGCACACTTCACTGTTCTTTATCAGACTAAAATAACAAAGCAGAGCTCTTTGTACCTGGAGTCTGAAGACAACACAACTAAACAGGTGTGTGTGTGTGTGTGTGTGTGTGTGTGTGTGTGTGTGTGTGTGTGTGTGAGAGAGTGTGAGTGTGAGTGTGAGTGTGAGTGTGAGTGTGTGTGAGAGTGTGAGTGTGAGTGTGAGTGTGTGTGTGTGTGTGTGTGTGTGTGTGTGTGTGTGTGTGTGTGTTCTTGTTGGTCCATGTGCTTATGCTTATACTGTACTACATTGCCCTTTCAAGCTCAATTACATTGGTTTTTGGGTGATTATGTATGTGTTCTACTGAAGCAGATATGGCTTTGACACACAATGAGCCCACAGTCAAATCCAATAGACTCTGCTTAACAGAACACAATGGAGGGATAGAAAGGCTTTGTGTGGTGGAGGCTTTTCCCAATTGTATTCAAACTTGGCTTTCCAAACATATTATTTGATAGAGCTATAAACTGGATAAAACATTTAAACAGGACAACACCATAATAAGCCTTTTACAAAGTACAAAGCTAAGAGTGTATGCCTTCTTATATTGATAGATTTTTCAGAACAAGTACAACAACATAAATAAATGCATTTAATTGCAGCTCAGTGTGTGTGTGTGTGTGTGTGTGTGTGTGTGTGTGTGTGTGTGTGTGTGTGTGTGTGTGTGTGTGTGTGTGTGCGTGTGCGTGTGCGTGTGCGTGTGCGTGACACAACAGCGCAGCTTGGTCACCAGCGGTATTGCAGCTCGGAGGTATATGGAGGGACATAGGGACATGGGGACATAGGAACGGCCAAAGTCACTCTGAGGAGCGGCTGACCACCTCTCAAACATAGCAGAGACAGCATGAGTCTTCTCCTCTTCTGTGAAGCTTGCATTGCAAAGACTTGTGTGTACACCGTACTTAAACTTGTGTGAAGCCACCCGATCAGCCCTGCAGAACAATACCTCATCTGAATAATGCCTCTGTCCTGAAATGATCCCCACAGCTGTGAATTCACAATTCAAACTCATTTTGCATAATGCATTATGGGTCAAATTCCTTCTTCCATGGGCTATATCTAAATCAACAGACATAGATGCCATCCATGTACAGTGACTCATAATGGAGTACATATGTCAGTGATATAATGTAACTGATAACGTCAGTTGTCTGGACGTGGAAAACAGGCCAGCCTGTCAACATTAGTCATGACTTGAGAATGAGAAGTCTCTTTGGAAAACACTTGGTATCATTTATCTTACGAGGAGCACATTTGTATCTTGGAGGAAAAAGAAATTGGCCGTGTAATTACAGATGTTTTAGCTTAAAAATACATTGGAAGTCTTGTGAAAGATCTGCACGCCTGATTTATATTTTAATAAGTCTGATTATTAACACTTCAGTCAGTGGCTTTAAACATCCTGAACATGCAGTACATTTTTGAAAGTGGACTTAATTCCAAATTGAAAACCCTTTGTCTTCAGCTGTTTCATATTTCCCGTTTACAATGACATAATTGAGCAACAATTGAAAGGCAATAAATTCTCATGGAATACTGTCACGGGTGTTGTTAGGCATGCTGTGAAGCAGGATAATGACACAACGAATGCATTCAGTCAGCAATAGTCTTTTGTACACCTTGGGGCAGTGAAGGGAAAGCCCCTTCTTGTGTGTTTTTTCCTAGAGCCAAATAAAGTACATCCTAAAAACAAATTATGGGAAAGTTACATTTTCCCTTTAACTTTCCTTTCGTTTTGTTTTTTATATTTGTTTAAACCTCCAAGTATACAGACACAAATATCAAATGAAAAATGCAGAATATTTATAACTAAAATTACATAACAATTACATAACAAAGCTGTGTTTTTGCATTTTTTTATATATATATATTTTTCTCCTCTTGAAGAAATGTACAAATGAAATGAATGAAAAATAAATAATAAATAATAATAATAATAAATCACTGCGCATTCAAGATCATCTTTTTCAGAAGATGTTCAAAAATAGCATTTTTCTTTTCTTTTCTTTTTCCTTTTCTCTTTTGAGAACTACTGTTCTAAACTACTGTTCTAAATCCTAAGAACTTTCTGAAGAACTTGCTGTATACACTATATATAGCTAAACTAAATGACACAGATAATTTACCGGTTTTAATGGGGCCCGACACCAGTATGAACATTCTTTTGTGTGCAAATTGCAGCTGGAAACAGGTGTCTTCAAGGTGGAACATTTTACAATATTACAGTGTTTTTAAATGGCATTGTTTAACCTCTGGACCATTTTATTTTCATGTGTTGTTGTTTATCTGTTTGTTACTTCTACTCCAGCCCCTTATACCTCTCCATCACCACTGATCTCCATAACGTTACCATGGGGAGAAAGAGAAAAGGTAAAAGAACGAGATAGCCTGTGTGTGTGTGTGTGTGTGTGTGTGTGTGTGTGTGTGTGTGTGTGTGTGTGTGTGTGTGTGTGTGTGCGTGCTCATGTTTGTGTATGCTTAGGACTACTGTACAGCCATTTGATCTCTCTCTAAGCCTTGCAGGTGGATTTCAACATCAAAGATACTGTAGCCACACACACACACACACACACACACACACACACACACACACACACACACACACACACACACACACACAATTGAACAGATACCAGGCTCTTTCATTTGCAGGTGAATAATAACAGTAAGCTGATATCTTCACAAAGTAGAAAGTCTGACTGTCACCCCAAGGCACTCTGTGAAGTCCATTACAGAACATGTACAACAACTAAACTAAACACTGCTTTGAAGCTCGTTTTCTAAGCCATGCATTACAAATTTCAAAATGTTATTCATTTTTGTCTCCACCAGCCGAAGGCATGGGGGAGAGTATGTTTTCCTCTCCGTCCGTGCGTCCGTCCGTGCGTCCGTCCGTGCGTCCGTGCGTCCTCGCAGTTTGTGAGCGCCAAATCTCAGTCGCCGTTGGCCCGGTCGCTGCCAAAGTGACACACATTCCCTGGATGCCAATCTAGAACCTCTGCCCTAAATTTTTCAAATGGGCCTTTTCTAGCGCCAACTAGTGGCCGATGTTTGCTAAACACATTTCTGTACACTACTCTTACAGATTTTGTCCAAAAATCCTACAAATCGGTAGGCAATATCTCGACAGTCATGTGATCGACACGGATCTGTCCGATTTTGCATATTCCATCCTGATTGGCTAAGATTGGCTTCCAAAGTTTGTGGGATTCAGCCGTTTTGAACAAAATGCCTCAAATCACAAACGCAAACTGCAATTATCATGAAATGCCACTTAATTTTTTTTAAATCAGCCTCATGGTGGCGCTATAACAGCCCGATTTGTGGTTTTACCTATAACTCCACCGATCAGTTTCAAACTTTGTAAGCGCACTCCCTAGAGGCTAAGGATAAACCTTTGCCCTGCATTTTTCACATCAGCCTTTTATAGCGCCACCTTTGGGCCGACTTATGTAAAACCCATTTTTGGATATTACTCCTTGAGATTTTATCCAAAAATCATGCAAATCGGTACACAGTATCTCTATAGTCATGTGATCAAGTCCGATCCGTCTGATATTTCATATTCCATCCTGATTGGCTAATATTAGCTTCCAAAGTTTGCAAGATTGCTCCGTTTTTGAACAAAATGCCTCAAATCATCAACGCAGCTTGTGATTACCGTGACATTTGCCACACATATTCCCACTAGGTCAAGGAACAAATGCTACCTTTTTAACATTGTCCTGTTATAGCGCCACCAGCAGGTAGACTTTAACAAAACACATTTTTGGAACACAATGCTTGAAATCATGCATGCAGCGTCCGATTGCCATGAAAGATCTAAGGTGAAGAACATATGCCACCCTTTTTACATTGGCCTATTATACAGTAGCACCACCAGGACGCACGGCCTGGTGGAGACCTGTGCTCGGAAGAGCACTGCTTCTAGTTTATTTTTGTTTTCACTACAAGAAAGAACCAAACCAACATCAAAGGTTTTATTCATATTCTTTATTAGTGTGTAAAGCCCTATATATTTTCTATTCTATGATTCTATTTATTTTCCTTATACTGTCTATAGTTGCGTTTCCATAAAGCCTGTTAATGCGCATTAAGGGTTTTGCAAAAAATCTTTTTATGGAAACACTTCGAATACATTTTCATTATCCGCAAAAACTTTTATCCGCTTGGAGGTGGATTTTGAGGCTTTAGCGAATAAACTAAATACGCATTAGTGAATGGAAACGGTTCAGCCAATAAATGCGAATAAATGATGACGTTCTGGTCCATTGTATTAGCATTAGCCCACAAAACACACCGTCTGAACTCTGTGTGTAAATTCCTCCGTTTTCACAACGTGCCAGCTCCAGCTGTAGCTCTTTACAGACTCCGACAGAACTTAAAGCTATACTCTGTAACTTTTCCAATAGAACCAATCTTAAAATTGTCCTATCTATTAAATCGCTAACACCCACTCCGTTAATTTCAGCCCCTAAAGCCTCTTTATATGTTTTCTATGAGCCGTGAGGGGGGTTGCATTTCGCTGCAAAATTACGTCATCTGCATCTTTCCGTATTCGTTGTATATACATTGGCCAATCACAGCACGGATCATACACTATGTCTTGCCGTCTCTTCAGGAAGTAGCTTGCCTCAGCAACAGTGTTTACGCTGGTTTTGGAGTCTTGCCTGTTACTCCCCAATGCCTGGTCGCAGAGGAACGTGAGACCCCTCTAAAGATGCGTCTCGGCGAGGTGAAAGCGGTCGGTCGGTGTTGCGGCCCTGCTCCGGTGGTCTGCGGCGACCCCGGGCGAAAAATGGACGAAAAAAGCAATACCGCTACTGACCAGTAGAGCAACTTCCATAGTATAGCTTTAAAACGAAGATTTGTACAAGCTAAACTTATAACAAACTGTCTCAGTATCACGTTCAGTCTCTGTTTATGTGTTGTTTGTTTGTGTCGCTCTTCTGCGACCTGGCGTTTCCAAGGACCCTAAGCACAACGGTGGGGGCAAGGAGGTATAGTGATTCTGACACTAGCAGGCACCTAGGCCACCTGTAAATATCCCGTCTGTCACAAGAAAACCTTGTAAAGATGAAATATCCTGAACGACAATTCTTCAATGTCTTTTAATAATTTTTAAAAGACCTTTCCGCTAGTTTAGCGCACTGGGTCCCCTCAGCAAACAATACACATGTACAAGTCTTCATAGCTGAGGTTACCAAGAAGCAAACAATGGAAAAGAAAGGAAAAAGACTATGGTTTGAATTATACTGTGTTTAGGTTGACTACAGTGATGGATCTCCCTCTCTCTCTCTCTCTCTCTCTCTCTCTCTCTCTCTCTCTCTCTCTCTCTCTCTCTCTCTAACATATGTTGGCCATTATGACAGCAATCAGAATCTTTCTGATGCATACCACATTCAAAGGTTTTATTCTCTGTGGAAAATCAAACAAGCATATCTGCAGGAAGACCATTAGTTAGATAAGTGTGTGTGTGTGTGTGTGTGTGTGTGTGTGTGTGTGTGTGTGTGTGTGTGTGTGTGTGTGTGTGTGTGTGTGTGTGTGTGTGTGTGCGCGCGTGTAGGGGTGTGTGTGTGTGTGTGTGTGTGTGTGTGTGTGTGTGTGTGTGTGTGTGTGTGTGTGTGTGCGTGCGCGCGAATGTGTGTGTGTGTGTGTGTGTGTGTGTGTGTGTGTGTGTGTGTGTGTGTGTGTGTGTGTGTGTGTGTGTGTGTGAGTGTCTGCCATGAAGGGGCATAAGAGATGCCCTCTACCTGCAGTTGAGTTGACAGCCAAGTACCTTGGCTGTTGCCCCCCCCCCCCCCCCCCCCCCCCCGCTCGCTCTCTCCACTTTTCCACAGCCCCCACTGGACTCCCTCTGTCTTTTTGGAGCTGTGTGGAGCTCCCTATACGTGGCCGTGTGTGTATCCGTCTATGTGGGTCCGTATGTAGCCTCAAGAATGTGGTGAAGTACCTTTTATGACCACACATGTTAAGGGAGGGGCGCTGTTTTCAACTGCAATACACACACACACACACACACACACACACACACACACACACACACACACACACACACACACACACACACACACACACACACACACACACACACACACACACACACACAGCTCCACTTCGAACAGAGGTTCGATTTTTTTCAGTGTGTGTCTGTCTCAGCGGCTATTAATAGAACATAGCAGGGCTGGAGGTGTCAAAACTAGACGGGACAAAATTTCACTCTTTCACACACGCACACACAGAATGACACAGCTAAAAGCACAGACATGGTGTGTGTGTGTGTGTGTGTAAACAGTATATGCCTCAGAAGAATGAGCAGTTATCCCCCCTTTCTCTCTTTGTGTTTAATACCGTCAAAACGGCATCTGTTCATAGTCAAAGTCTACCTAGTTTGGACAGAGATCAAACTTATTCATGGCTATCTTTTTGTCTTAACCTTTAACACACACACACAAACATACACACACATGGACTGCTGGGCAAAGCCAGCGAGGCCAGATGTTGCAGGATTGAGGGACAGGTGTGTGTGTGTGTGTGTGTGTGTGTGTGTGTGTGTGGGGGGGGGGGGGGGGGGGGGGGGGGGGGGGGGTAAAGAGAAAAGCCATTGGCAGAGCTTCAAACAGTAGCCTGACAGATTTACGATGCGCCCAAAAGAGCAACCAAGCACACATAACATACAGTAGTGTGGAGAGGAGACTGAGCTCACCGGCCAGTGATGAGCACACAACATCCACATAGGAACTCTGATATACTGTGACTGAAGTAGGCTTGATTTCGTAGACTAAAACTATGACTAAAAGGTTTGTCGACTGCCTTATTTTCACTGACGAAAACTAAGAACTAAGCAAAAACTAAGCAATGATGACTAAAAGTAAGTTTAGTAAATAAACTTCTAAATATATTGACAAATATATCAACAAATGAAAACGAGACTAAAAAGTCATGGAGGGAGATCCAGTAAAACTAAAAGACAAGTTATTTTATGGTTGGTTGTGCTCGGGTGTTGGGCTCTGAAAATAGCCGATCTACAAGCTCACAACGCGTAGATCGGCTATATTTTCAGAGCGCAACCAAATGCAAAATCAGGCATTATGACCCCATCAAGGTACCAACTGTAGATTTAGTTGACTAAAACTAGACTAGAACTAAAACATTTCAGATGACTAAAATATGACAAAAAATGTTATTCAAAAGACTATGACTAAAACTAAATCTAAACTTCCTGTCAATATCAACACTAGATTGAAGTGATGACTACAGCATGGCTTGTCAGTGGTCGCCTCTGCTGGCACATACAAATGCCAATGCAGCACCGGCGGTGACACACAAACACAAATGTATTGTTGCTCTTTTGTGTACACACGCGTGCACACAAACACACGTTCTGTCAGGTGCGTTCATGTATTCCTACCTCGTGAGTTGGTAGCCAGGTCTGCTACTTTCTGGAAAGCATCCAGGAAGGCGGCTGCGGCAACCACTGTCGCCCTGTCAACATAAAAACAAAGGTTTTGTGAAGATAACACAAAACGTTAAGTGACAAGAAACAGTGAACAATAGAAGGGCTTTGTCCCTTCCCTTCACAAACACACACATAAGAAAGAAAGGGAAACAAAAACAACTTCCACATGAAAAATCAAACCCATCAGTTTGAAGTGGAGTGGTGCATTTGATCAGCTATACCCTGTGTGTGTGTGTGTATGTGCGTGTGCGTGTGTGTGTGTGTGTGGGGGGGGGGGGGGGGGGGCTGCTCAACAGCGCCGCTTGGTCACCAAGTGGCATTGCAGATGTTTGTGCTGCATATAGGGACACCGGACACACTAAGTCAAGAGTCGCCGCTCCATATGCTGTTATCCAATATACATTACCCAGAGACTGAACATAATTAAGTTATCTGTGCCTTCATTGCTCATTTTAAGACAACTTCAATCATTTTCAACCTCTCTTTGTGTAATTGGTACAAAAAACCTGCCTAACAGTGACATCATCAATGGGAAATCCAAGCTAATAGAAACTGCAGGCTTTCTATTCCGGGAAAGTTATCCTGCTATAATGGAAACCAGTGTTCTCACGTTCATAAAAAACTGAACTGCTTAACACTGTTGTTGTTCTCTTGTACATGTATGTATGTCCATTATTGTGCATGTGCCTTAATGACAATAGGTGCCCCCACAGTAACTAACCACAGAGAACGTTTAAAACGTTATCTTGTTTCGTTTGTATCTTTGTTATGTCTTGTAGTGTTTTTTGTCTTGTTTATGTTGTCTGAATTGTATGTTAAAGTTCTATGTTTAAACGTATGAAAGTGTAACTCTGTCGGATACCCTCGAAAACGAGATGATTCATCTCAAGGGTTTATTCCTAATAAAATAATTTCAATCATCATCATCTTAAATTCACCCTGTGAAGGACACAGCCCTTGTGGGTTGAGTGTGACTGTAAACACAGAGAGAGAATAAGGACTACCATGTCTCCATGTGTGTTCCCATTCTGCTATGTTTGGAATGTCTATGATGTGACCCCTCGGAGGTCCTGGCAGACCTGGAATCTGCCCATCTCATCAGGGTGAGGAGCTGTTTGGCAGAGTCTGGCAAACTTGCAGGTCATTAAAAGTAGTATATTGTGGTATGTGAGCATGCAATCCATTCTAAACATGAACAGAGGGGCAGTCAGGGGTGAACTCAAAAGATATGGTGCTTGACTACAGCCTCCAGCATGCCGTTGCAACTGATCATTTCCATTAATCATCACTCTGCAATTCATCCAAGCCAATAAAGAGCTGTTAGACATAAACTAAAGACAAAATTATGATTGAAATCTCAACAGGAATAATATGACAAACCAGAAGCAGTGCTCTTCCGAGCACAGGTCTCCGTCAGGTCAGCTATGTTATTGTGGCCTCCAGGTGGTGCTATAATAGTCCAACGTGAAAAGGGTGCCATAAGAGTCAGATGTGAAAAATGCAGGGCAAAGGTTTTTCCTTGGCCTCTAGGGAGTGTGCATCTGTTTTACACTGGTCGGTGGAGTTAGGTAAAAACAAGAATCAGCCTGTTATAGCGCCACCATGAGGCTGATTTGAAAAAATTGCATTTCTAGGCCTAGTGGGAATGTGCATGCAAAATGTCACGGAACTCGCACTCCATGTTCATGATTTGATGTTCATCATGAACTTCCAAAGTTCATGATGAACTTTGGAAGCTAATCTTAGACAATAAAGATGGAATATGAAAAATCTGAAGATTTAATGACTATTCCTTAATTCGTTTAATGACTATCAGAGATACTGTGTACCAATTTGCGTGATTTTTGGGACCAATTCTGTAGGAGTACAGTCAAAAAATGTGTTTTGCACAAATTCTCCTCCTGGTGGCAGGAACAGGCCCATGTGAAAAATGTGGGGCAGAGGTTCTGCTCTGGCACCCAGGGAGTGTGTGTGAACAGTTTCACTGCCATCGTGGCAACGGTGCCGGAGATTAGCCTTTCACAGACATAATGACGGGATTGACGGACGGATGGACGGACGGACGGACGGACGGACGGACAGGGTGCAAAACATAGTCTCCCCATGCCTTTCGGCCTGGTGGAGACAATAACTAAACAGAAAGCAAAAGCAAACATGAGATACACACGCATGTTTTGTTATCTGATCTAGTGAGACTACTTATCAGCTGTGCCTGTGTGTGCTACAAACAGAAAACAAAGCCAAGGGCAGCATGCAACTAAGCACAATAGTCTGGTGTGCAAACTAGGTTTGTCGATGACTGTGTGGGTTCAAGTTGAGCTCACAACTGACGATGCAGGTTTCATCCTCTGCCTCCAACCCATCTTTCTTCCCCTCTTTATTTGAACAGTATGTAAGCGTGCATTACAACATGGGCTGTTTTAGGTAGGTCAAGTATTTTTCCATTCCCAAAGACCTGCCTTAGGAGATGAGGCTGCACAATGTCAGCGGCAGGTCTTAATATGCCAGAGCTAGGAGCTAATGTTTTATGGTGTACTTGTTACAGTGTAACACAAGGGCTGAACTCCTTTTTCAAACTTGTATCTTGTATCAAACTCAGACACTCCCTGTCAGAAAGACAACCCGCAAAATGTTTATTGGAATTTGGAAATACTGACAACATGACAGTTAATGGCTTAAAGACGGACTGCAACGGATGTTATCCACTTGCTCCACTTCCTTATGGTGACGAATATCCTAGTGAAACGGTCCAGCCAGAAAGGTCAAAAAGTAGGAGGGCCATAACGCATTGAAGACATTAATATATAAAGACGGGCGGCGCTGCTTTTCACAGCTTTTCCGTAACAGCGCTCCTATTGACTTTAACAAGGCAGCGGCTACGGAAACGATTGTGTTCATAGGACGAGACGTCGGCCGGGGCTTGTGATTGGCTGAGGTCAGCACTCCGCTGTGAGGAGAGGACGAACGGGGAGGCGGGGGAAGGGGGGAGCCACAAAACCGCAGTGCAGTGAGCGGTGGCTCGTGGGGAGTTGTTAAAAGTTGAAGTAGTTGAAGTTGATTGACACAGGCACCTGTTCTGTCCCCATGTATTATTAAGTAGAATCGACATGTGTCATCACGCATTACGTTTTTGTTGGATCAATTAGGGCTGTACTTTTGATATTAAAATGCACAAACACATGATGTTTTTCACTTTTATGGGCATCTAGTGTATACCTGTATGATGACTACAGATATGCTCTCAAACATTTTTTTTTTTTTTTTTTTTCATTTCACTAGGTCTTTAATTGAGCTGTTTAAATACTGCAAGTGGATCAATTTAGATGTAGAACACTGAGGATTACATTCAATACAAGCTGTCAAGTTACAGTCTGTCGATTTAACTGAAACCCAACTTCACAGCGGATGATAAACCTAAATGTACAAACATACAAAGTACAGTGTTTTGTGCATTTGAATCCTTCCTGAGGTAAATATACAGGTTTTACTGTATTACTTCAATGTGTATGCACAGTACTCATGTTACATCTCTACAACGTACGCAAGTCTTCTATCTAAAGATGGACAAAAACAGTAATCGGTATGTAAACGAGGTCAGTAGTGACATGGTAGTGCATCACATACTGCCGTTCTGAAATGTTATCAACATATTTCACTAAAATACACAAAAGATAAGAGGCCAAGAAGAGAGCCTACACTTCAATGCTGATATACTGTATATTCAATATTATATAATGTTCTATTACAACAAATAGCTCTAATCTAAATTAGTTTATTAAGTTAGGCATGAGTCTATATTTCCATACAGCTAGCCTACAGTGAAAGCGTTATTAAGTTAGACTTCCATAATTGCTAAACTAAATACTTTATCAGATTCGAACATGTGACCATTCCTGATGACTACCGGTATAGCATGTTTTTTTAAGAAAGTATATTCTTCAGGGAGAGCGTAAAATGAGGGTCTGTATTAAATATAGTATACTGTAGTACAGGGGTCTTCAACGTTTTCAGGCCAAGGACCCCATAGTTGAGAGATGAAACAGGGACCCCCACAACATTTTCATAGATTCCATATAGTTTAATTGTTTGACAGCACGATCATCATTGTATTTTGGATTCGTGTCAATTTGTGTTTTCAGATACATATTTAACGACTTGAACCGTCAAATACATAACTTGACATTTCACTCTGTACTCAGTCTGCTCTTTTTCCCCTCTTACACCGAATGTATTTGCCAACAATAGACGATCTACACCTCGCAGCACGAGGCGTTGTGAGCTTGTAGATCTGCTATTTTTGGCTAAAGTTCTCAGAATATGGACGCAAGGATTCAAGTGGTTAATATAAAGTTTCTATTACACAAAGATTTGGAGGACCCCCTGTAGTAACTCTGAGGACCCCCTAGGGGTCACAGACCCCCTGTTGAAGACCATTGCTGTAGTATGAAAAAAAGTAAAACTTGAACCGTCTCATCTTCAAGATCGTAATCATTCTTTTATAAGCCGTCTACTCTCCACCATGATCGAAGGTGACTTTAATCTGTGACACCATTAAGGCAGGATAAATCATCTGATCATTCAACATAGAAAAATTGCAACATACTTATAGTAAACTAGAAGAAGTGCTCTTCCGAGCACAGGTCTCCACCAGGCCACGCGTCCTGGTGGTGCTATAATAGGCCAATGTAAAAAGGGTGGCATGTGTTCTTCACCAATCTTAGACCTTTCATGGCGCCACCATGAGGCTGATTTGAACATTTTGTAGTGTAATTTCTTCCTTGGCCTTTTGCGAATGTGCGTGCACAATTTCATTACAATTGCACGCTGTGTTTGATTTGAGGCATTTTGTTTGAAACGGATCAATCCTGTTTGGAGGCCAATCTTAGCCAATCAGGATGGAATATTTAATACGGGACAGATCCGTCTTGATCATATGACTGTAGAGATACTGTGTACTGATTTGTGTACATTTTTGGTAAAATCTGAAGGAGTAATATCAAAAAATGTGTCTTACATAAGTCGGCCTCCTGGTGGCCCAGCAATTGAACATATTTCCTGCATGAGAGCAACCTATTCTGTGGACAAAGCCTAGATACAATGTTCTAGATGTCATCCAGGGCTCTGGAGGTCAAATGGTCATATTGCCAAGAAAGTCCATGCTTCCAGAATTTTGAACTGTTGGAGCAAGTATTAGATCTGTGCACAATGGACATAACTTGAACTCTGAGCTAATAGCAGCCATGGGTCATTATCTGCAAATGTCCTTGTTATACAGTCAAGACAAATTAATTTAACAAATCTGTTCCATCACAAAAGTCAGTCAGTCAGTCAGTCAGTCAGTCAGTCAGTCAGTCAGTCAGTCAGTCAGTCAGTCAGTCAGTCAGTCAGTCAGTCAGTCAGTCAGTCAGTCAGTCAGTCAGTCAGTCAGTCAGTCAGTCAGTCAGTCAGTCAGTCAGTCAGTCAGTCAGTCAGTCAGTCAGTCAGTCAGTCAGTCAGTCAGTCAGTCAGTCAGTCAGTCAGTCAGTCAGTCAGTCAGTCAGTCAGTCAGTCAGTCAGTCAGTCAGTCAGTCAGTCAGTCAGTCAGTCAGTCAGTCAGTCAGTCAGTCCGTCCGTCCGTCCGTCCGTCCGTCCGTCCGTCCGTCCGTCCGTCCGTCCGTCCGTCCGTCCGTCCGTCCGTCCGTCCGTCCGTCCGTCCGTCCGTCCGTCCGTCCGTCCGTCCGTCAGTCAGTCAGTCAGTCAGTCAGTCAGTCAGTCAGTCAGTCAGTCAGTCAGTCAGTCAGTCAGTCAGTCAGTCAGTCAGTCAGTCAGTCAGTCAGTCAGTCAGTCAGTCAGTCAGTCAGTCAGTCAGTCAGTCAGTCAGTCAGTCAGTCAGTCAGTCAGTCAGTCAGTCAGTCCGTCCGTCCGTCCGTCCGTCCGTCCGTCCGTCCGTCCGTCCGTCCGTCCGTCCGTCCGTCCGTCCGTCCGTCCGTCCGTCCGTCCGTCCGTCCGTCCGTCCGTCCGTCCGTCCGTCCGTCCGTCCGTCCGTCCGTCCGTCCGTCCGTCCGTCCGTCCGTCCGTCCGTCCGTCCGTCCGTCCGTCCGTCCGTCCGTCCGTCCGTCCGTCCGTCCGTCCGTCCGTCCGTCCGTCCGTCCGTCCGTCCGTCCGTCCGTCCGTCCGTCCGTCCGTCCGTCCGTCCGTCCGTCCGTCCGTCCGTCCGTCCGTCCGTCCGTCCGTCCGTCCGTCCGTCCGTCCGTCCGTCCGTCCGTCCGTCCGTCCGTCCGTCCGTCCGTCCGTCCGTCCGTCCGTCCGTCCGTCCGTCCGTCCGTCCGTCCGTCCGTCCGTCCGTCCGTCCGTCCGTCCGTCCGTCCGTCCGTCCGTCCGTCCGTCCGTCCGTCCGTCCGTCCGTCCGTCCGTCCGTCCGTCCGTCCGTCCGTCCGTCCGTCCGTCCGTCCGTCCGTCCGTCCGTCCGTCCGTCCGTCCGTCCGTCCGTCCGTCCGTCCGTCCGTCCGTCCGTCCGTCCGTCCGTCCGTCCGTCCGTCCGTCCGTCCGTCCGTCCGTCCGTCCGTCCGTCCGTCCGTCCGTCCGTCCGTCCGTCAGTCAGTCAGTCAGTCAGTCAGTCAGTCAGTCAGTCAGTCAGTCAGTCAGTCCGTCCGTCCGTCCGTCCGTCCGTCCGTCCGTCCGTCCGTCCGTCCGTCCGTCCGTCCGTCCGTCCGTCCGTCCGTCCGTCCGTCCGTCCGTCCGTCCGTCCGTCCGTCCGTCCAGTCAGTCAGTCAGTCAGTCAGTCAGTCAGTCAGTCAGTCAGTCAGTCAGTCAGTCAGTCAGTCAGTCAGTCAGTCAGTCAGTCAGTCAGTCAGTCAGTCCGTCCGTCCGTCCGTCCGTCCGTCCGTCCGTCCGTCCGTCCGTCCGTCCGTCCGTCCGTCCGTCCGTCCGTCCATCTACTATCTATCCATCCATCAAACTATATACTACCTCCCAACTTATCTATCATTCCAGGAAGATGTCTAAAGTAGATTGATTATGATATTATTCATATCCATTTGATTTGTTTTGAACAGGCTCTTTTGAAGATTAACTTCAAACTGTAAAGAAGTCTATTTGTGAGCTTAGCTGCGGCACAGCTGCAGCAGCCACAGCCCACCAAACAGACCAAAAACTGACAACGAGTTAAAAGGAGGATGTGATTAGAAATCAGCCCTCTCTCCTCAAAGCTCTGGTGCACGCGCGTGTGTGTGTGTGTGTGTGTGTGTGTGTGTGTGTGTGTGTGTGTGTGTGTGTGTGTGTGTGTGTGTGTGTGTGTGTGTGTGTGTGAGTGAGAGAGAGAGTTGGTTGCTAAAAACTATTATGGGGAGCCAAGAAAGATCATATTTGAAGTTCAAATTTTGAACCCAAAGAACCCAGACTGAATGAGTGAGACTGTAATTGCTAGATTTAGCTGCTTTGGGAGAGGTTGAGCAGAGGGGCTAAATTACAGAGTGGTCTGCCTTAAGCCTAATTTATACCTTGTCACGTGAGTGTTGTTTGTAAAGAATTATACTATATGACCAGCTCTGTGACACTTGAAAAATCTTTTGTGATGAGAGATAGGGCCAAGTAATGGCGTATGAATTACTAATTAGGCTTTAGAACATCATTATTACACACAAAGACATAATGTTGCAGATGATGGATGGCCTTCTATCTATGCTAGGGTGGGAGGGTGGGTGGTTGTGTTTATATATCCCACAACACAGCCCATCCCCAGCACAGATTACAGACGACTTGGGGGTGGGGCATGGTAGGTGGGGGTTGGGTTGGGTTTTAGTAGAAAGGCCAACTGCAATTGACCAAAATGTTGAAGTCAAAGTCGATAGGAAAAGCTTGAAGCCGCCTATTTGTAGTTCAGCAGACGTAGGCCTAGATACAACGGTTTTATTAGTAGCACAGCAGCAAGGGTATCATTAGTGCCAGCCATATGCTGCACCCACTGCAACTGGGGGGCAAGAGTTACACCTAGATTAGAGAGGTTGGGACCAGTATGAATTGAAACATAAAAAGGTATTACTCTTTATAACATGGTTTCTGTTATTCTACTAAAGCTATTTTGCTAATGAAATGTCATCTTTTAATCTTCTGGAGGAAAACTAAATTGCATGTGGGTCATGACAATGTAATATCATGTTGTTGTTGTTTTTGCTTTTTTACTGCAGCTCATTACAAGTAGATCCACTGCCTCAAAGACAAAGGCAGACATATGCTCGTCAGTGTGTTCCAAATTCAAAAGCCAGATGCAAACGGTAACCTCATCAGTGAGAGTACAGTCAGAGACACCCAACTGCCAAACATCCATTCACTAGCAATATCGGCATAAAGAACATTCTGAGTTTAAACACTGCTGGGTCAAATATTTAACCTTGGCAGGACGGAGACACTTGAATAACATATCATCATTAATCAGTCCTAATACTGACTAAATGGGGAAACTAGTCTCTGCTAGTCATTGACCCTTTATGTGGCTGTCAGTGTTGGTTTGTGGATGCATAAAAACCAGGGTTGACATGCATTGTTAACCAAACAATAATTTAGACTGTCAGCACACAAATGTACAGTATTTGCAGGACAGTGAGCTTTTATGTGAACTGTCAGTAGTAGTTTGCCTATTGGCACGTGGCCATTTAAAACCAATTAGGAAAGGTGGCTAACATTAACATCCATTGTTAGCAGGGGATTTGAGAGGAATTTAGGTGGTAGGTGTGAACAGTATTGTGAAGACAACGTCCTCTGTAATGTAGAAAAACAAATCCACCTTAATGAAGAGTGAATGGAGAAAAAGGACACTGTAAATGACCTCTGGTCAATATTATGAAGACTTTTATGTCACCACTATTTAATTTATAAACACATCAAAAGAATGTGCATGAACTTAATTTACAGTGCATAACAGAAATAATAAACAGGTTGAGCACTGCAGGGCTCATGTAGCAAGATTTCTAATGCACCGAAGAAAAGACGACATTTCGGGCATGCAATTGAAAGTGATGTCTATAGACAAGTGGCATCTAAAAACTGCTTAGAAAGGCAATGACCATAGCGACATCTATTACACAAGACCAGTAGGACTACATGGATTGTTGGCTGAACACTACAGCGCAATATGGGCTGTCAACAGTGTTGTGCAATGGACATGAAAACAAAAGTTTGCTAGATTCAACTACATGTCTGTGCAGTAGGCTATCTGAATAAAATTTTGTTTGATTTAACCACAAATCATGAGTCAGGGAGATCTAAATTTAGCCTAGGTGTTTTGTCACAGGACACCACAACAATCCCAAATGCATCCATGCTTAATGCCAGCGGAAATGTTGACTACAGCAATATGTTATATGTATCTCTCCTACACAAAGTCACATTTTAACTGAGAAAAACTAACACACACACACACACACGCACACGCTCACACGCGCGCACACACACACACACACACACACACACGCACACGCTCAAACGCACGCACACACGCCGCACACACACGCACACACACACACACACACACACACACACACACACACACACACACACACACACACACACACACACACACACACACACACACACACACACACACACACACACACACACACACACACACACACACACACACTCTTTCTCACCTGAGCTGTGACTGCAGCTTGCCAGCCTTGGTGATGAAGTCCTCCCAAATAGGGTAGCTGCTCTGTAGGCACAAATAGACAGAAACGGTGTTGACATATCCATTATTAGCACAGAAAAACCTGTAATTAAGAGTTATACAACTCCTTGGCAAAGCTACAAATATGATGCCATATAAACAGCTTAACTTCAGAACCATTACTCCAATTTCCATGACAGGACGGTGGGCTGCTCAAATCTGATCAAAAAAGTTTGCTAGGTATATGGCCAATTTGTCATCTGCACTTGTGTCAAATAAACTGGTTTTAAGAGTATGTGTGCAACAGGCACACACACACACACACACACACACACACACACACACACACACACACACACACACACACACACACACACACACACACACACACACACACACACACACGCAATGTGTGCAGTATACATCTTGAGAGTATATTTTCAATGAAGAACATACACTTGAACGGAAAAATAATATAATTCTAGAGCCCTACACTTGCTGGGACAAAAAGTGGGCTACAGGCCACTTTTAAGATCCTCTCATAGCAACTAACAAGAGTAGGCTTCTAATATTTTAATGAGCCTGGGTCCCAAAGGGAGACTCAATTTACTTAATTTGGGTCTTTGGCTGAAAATAGTTACTCCCAGAGAACCCGTGGCATAAAGCAACAAGACAAGCTCAAACTCAGAGATGAGAATAGCAATGACACAAGAAGGAAATAGCTGAGATTAAAAGTGATGATGAAACTACAACAAGGGAATGTTTGTCGTCGATTATGTGCTACTAGTGTCAGTCGAGTAAGGAATGTCTTCACGTGCTGCTGTGGAACATCACACCCAACAAGAGCATAATCTCTGCTCTGTGGCCTGTGGGTGTGTTTAGTAGAGTTATAAACCTTTGGTTCAACCCCTAAACTGAAGGGAAATCCTGTGTATTCAGGCCTCTTTGGAGTACATAGGCTTGTTTTAATCAACAGGCATGCAACAACCTTTACACAAGCATCAGGTAACTTTAAATGGAACATGGAAATCATTTGGATACATATACCATGCAAGTCAAAGCACACGGAGGTACCATCAAGGAGTAATTACAAGACATTAGGGTATTTCACATTTACATTTTCATCTGTGGTCGTGGTCAGGCAAACAAACATGCAGGGGTTGATACTGACTACTGAATGTTTTTGCTGCATTTATATGAACGTTGTGATTCTGGTAAACATAATGACTGGCAAGTCATTTGACCTATACACATGTCAAATCCTACAGACCCTGCTACATTCCCAGCATTCTTAAAGCCACACAACAGCTGGGAAATCAACTAGTTGTCTCATCAGCGAAGCTCTCTCAAAAATAACCTCAAAATTGACATGTCCTACTTTTGTGACCAATTGGCCCATTTAGAGTCCCCTTTAGCCAGAGTGGGTTAAATACCTCCAGGATAGGATGGAATAGGCCTATAACAGAATGTTACTATGTTATTATTACACAATCATAGCAAAACAAAATGACTGGAATAAGGAATGAGAACTTTAATACAATCCCAGCTGTGAAAACATGTCTTACTTAATGCAAAACAGTGCTCTTTTCTTTTTACCATTAGGAATAGTCGGGATTGGAGAATAAAGACACTGAGTGATGCAAGATGGGGTCTTGTTTGTGTACAATGGTAAAAAAAGAAAAAGAAAAACTGAAATGTTGACCCGTGGTAAAGTTAGAAGTTGCTGAATCGGTCGTGAATCACAGCATATGCATTGCTACGTTTCATTTGTCTAGAATGGTCTTACTTTCATGTCTCCGATAAGAGTTTGGAAGAGTCCTCCAAGCGCACTGCATTCCTTCTCGATAACAGCCTCCATTTTCAGGACCAGCTCCAGTGGTCAGTCCGATAGGCAGCCAGCTTTGCTCTTCAAGAAAACAACGACAAACCGCGGCTACTTCAAGTGCTAAACAAGAGAAAACAAATAACGTGGTGGACGGTACGTAATGCTTCCCGTATTATTCTCAAAACTGACACTCAAAAAAACAAATAAAATAAAAAACTCGGAGCTCAGTTAAAAGTAGTAACGGTGAAAATTTACGGCGGTTCTAGATACTTTTCACGTCTTTAAGTCAAAGGTGCTTCGGGCGAAGAGGTGTGGAAACACACACACATTTAAATCCCCCTTTCTTCTCCATGCCCCCAGATTGTTATCCACATGTTGGCAACTGATAACATAGCGAGTGGCATAGTGAAGAAGAACCCATTGTAATCCGCAAGAGCTGTGCTGCTATCCCGTCTCTCCAAAGGTACATTCCGATAAACACGTCCAGTAGTCTACCGACCTCCACTGTTTCTCTGCTGCACCGAGTCAAGAGTGAGTGGAGAGAGTAGTGGTGGGGATGTTTGCGAACGAATCGAGTATTTTGAACGGCTCTTTGAAATGAACGATGGGATCCGGTTCGCAGTAAGGAGCCGTTCCTTTGAACAGTGGTGGAAAAAGTAGCTACTCAAATTCTTTAAATTAGGCTACTCATGTAAAAGTATCAATGCTGCAAAGTGGAAATACTCTGCTGCTAAGTAGAAGTTCGGAATTAAAATGTACGAGTAAAAGCACAAAAGTATTGGTATCAAAATGTAGCCTACCAAATACCAATAGTAGAAAGTAGCCTATACTCATTATCACTTTCAACCCAGAGTCAAAACCAACAAAGGGTCAAACTCTTTTTTCTGCTATACCACCAAAATGTGGAAAGCCTTACCGAAGGCCACAAAGGAGTGTGGATCACTAGCATCCTTTAAAATTGCCCTGAAAAACCACTTACAGGCAGCAGCCGTTCGCAACTGGTAAAAAAGAATCTAGCCCAACCCTACCCTCCCCTGCCCCTTCTTTGTATATACTGTTTGTTTTGACTTACTGTCTTCTATTTTGTTTTTCTTTACATATCTACTGCATAGTACTGTGTTCTATTTGTCTGTCATTCAATGTTATATGAGATACTTCAATGGTTTCCAGTGGAAATAAGCTTAGTCTTTTCATGGATCTCCTTTTAGTAGACCTTGTACCAGTGAACTGTACCGTCATGAAACTGTACCTTTTCCTATGCAAACTTCTAATAAAGTCTTCAATCAATTATGCAGAATGTCCCATTTCACATGCAGGTTTTCCAGTGAATAAAATGTAGTGAAAAGTAAAATCATTTGAAAATAGCAGATCTACAAGCTCACAATGTGCATTGTAGATCGGCTTTTTTAAATGGCAGAAATGTATATATGGCCAAAATGGCGAGAAGTGATTCGTCGTAATTATAATACTCTACAGAGTAACTAACTAAAATGAGCCAGTCTTTTGAACGGCTCTTTGAAAGAAACGGATCCCAGAGATCCGGCTCACTTCAAAGAACCATAAATCCCATCTTTAAGAGTGAGTGGAGAGAGAACACACAAGAGGTGAGGAACGAGCACGAGCACGAGCGCAGGCTGAGGAAAGCGCGTGCACGCGTAGCTTTGATGCGCTCCGCCGCTTGCTTCATAATTTTAAGTGTAGTAGCCTACTACTGTACTAGTAGTCAGTGTGTGTGTGTGTGTGTGTGTGTGTGTGTGTGTATGTGTGTGTGTGTGTGTGTGTGTGTGTGTGTGCGTGCGTGCGTGCGTGCGTGCGTGCGTGTGTGTGTGTGTGTGTGTGTGTGTGTGTGTGTGTGTGTGTGTGTGTGTGACTGTGTGTGTGTGTGTGTGTGTGTGTGTGTGTGTGTGTGTGTGTGTGTGTGCGTGCGTGCGTGCGTGCGTGCGTGCGTGCGTAGAAACCTGTTAATATGCCAAATTTAGCCATTTGATTGGCATACTGTAATTGCTTTCTACGTGTATATGCAATGAAATATGACTAACTAGGCCTACATTGTGTGTGTGTGTGTGTGTGTGTGTGTGTGTGTGTGTGTGTGTGTGTGTGTGTGTGTGTGTGTGTGTGTGTGTGTGTGTGTGTGTGTGTACGTGTGTCTTTCAGTCGAATTCCTTTGCAAAAGTGTAACCAATTTATAGATAAATACTAAATAGTCATATTTCATTGCATCCTTCTAAGCCAGTTTGGCATCTTTGATTTCAGTTCCTGATTTTAAAATGAGATTTCATCAAAAGCTAACATAGGAATGTTCTTTAAATCATCACACCAACAGTAGAAATGCAGTAGTTTAAAGTTTAAACTACTGCATTTCTACTGTTGGTGTGATGATGCCTCCTAGTGGTTACCCTAGTGCAGGTTATATTTTCAAAACCAGTGTATTAAAATAATACCCCAAATGACCCATGTCTTTCTTGGGTGCAATATAGGCTTCTATTAGAAAAGATCGGTCTAGTCTTAAGACCTCAATCTGCTTGTTCTGTTTTTGTTCTTTATTTTAATTTTATTCTTAATTTTCAGATTTTATATTTGATGTTATCCAATGCAAAGTATACTGTGTTCTATCCGCCTGTCTTTCAATGTTAGACGAGATACGTGGTTCCTAAAAAATAAGCCGTAAAGCTTAGGATCTCCCTTTAGTTGACCTTGTACCAGTGATTTGTAGGCTATACTGCCTACTGTTATGAAACTGTACTATTGCAATCAATCAATCAAAAAAAAGTTCAGTTCTCATTTGGCCACCAAAAATGTGCCGCCACCGCTGTTAAAACCGTGTTCATTTTTTGTCAAGTTATCAGGTCCCAGGTTTATGCAATAAAAACATGAGGTTAAGGTATTACAGGCTTTTAATGTTTTTCGCAAAAAAAAACATGTGAAATGCATTGTTCACATGAACTTGTTTTTAAATAATATAGGCCTACAACAAAAATCAAATCCGTTTTTCTAAATCTTGCAGAGTAAAGCTCTAGACAAGAGAGCAAACACTTGTGCACTGGACAATATGAGTTGTACAATATTCTACTTTTTAAAACCATTAACATAAGTTTTCCCCTGGGTTTTACAGAGACCTTTACGGTGACTCTGGGTTGAACATGATCTATGGCGCTATACTCTGTCATCTACTCTGAGCCACCCCACGCTTGACTGGTGAGTAGCTTGACTGGTGAGTAGCGGTGAGGTGAGTCTGGAAAGGAAGGTTAAGCAGGACCCTAATGGAAGGAAGGAAGGAAGGAAGGAAGGAAGGAAGGAAGGAAGGAAGGAAGGAAGGAAGGAAGGAAGGAAGGAAGGAAGGAAGGAAGGACGGAAGGTAGGTAGGTAGGTAGGTAGGTAGGTAGGTAGGTAGGTAGGTAGGTAGAGATAGATAGATAGATAGATACAGATAGATAGATAGATAGATAGATAGATAGATAGATAGATAGATAGATAGATACTGTAGATAGATAGATTGATATTCGTTGTGTTTTCATCTTTAAGTTCTAAGATGATAACCTAAAAAGCACTAGTGCCGAGCTCAAACACAGTCTGTGTTTACCAGGGGAGTGACTTTGGGACAGCAGCTTCCATCATAATTCCACTCCACCTCTATCTAATTATTGGAAAGCATTAAACAGCTCAAAACTGATAATGTCATCACTCAACACGGTGTACTTTGCAATACAAACCCCAAAACCAATCCTCCAGGGGTCTTCAACAGGGGGTCCTGGACCCCTAAGGGGTCCTCAGAGTTACTACAGGGCGTCCTCCAAATCTTCCAATCCTTTTTATATTAACAACTTGAACCCTAGTGTCCATATTCTGAGAGAAAGAAGATTTGGTGTAGAGGGGGAAAAAGAACAGACTAAGTAGGCCTACAGAGTAAAATATCAAATTGATTTGGTAATGACGGCTCAAGTGGTTAAATATCTGAAAATACAAATTGACATGAATCCAAAATACAGTGATGATTGCGCTGTCAAACGATTAAAATATATAGAATCTGTAAAAAGGTTGTGGGGGTCCCTGCTTCATCTCTCTCTCAACTAAGGGGTCCTTGGTCTGAAAACTGTGTTGCCTAGAATCTAGGCAACACAGAATGGGGGAACTTTTTTCTTATTTCCACATAACTGTAGGCCTATATTAATAATGACAGTTCAATATTGAAAATGGGTGGTTCTCCCCTTTAAAGTAGGGGAGAGCCGCCTCATTTCTGACACTTCATAAGCACATTATCTCTTGATTGGTCAATGCCATCATGATGACATCATCATCGTATCAGTACTGTATGTGTGTAGGGTTGTACGTGTGACATTTTCCTGAAAATACTTTACAGTGCTGTAAAGCTTGGCTACATAAGAACAAAATAACTGTCTGCTAGGGAACCACGGGAGAAAAGATCTTTCTAAAGAGTTTCCCCCAAAAGTAATTTACTATAGCTCACGAATTGCAAGATCTGCTATTTTTTAATAGCTGAAGTATGAATTATTGCTAAAGTGGTTAAAGATTTGTGATGCCATATTAACTAATTTGACTGCGGACCTCCTTGTACCCCTGGAGGCGTCCACAGACCCAACTTTGAGAACCACTCCTTATGTTCACGTAGGTATGGCATATAATTGCGATGACAGTCGCAGTTTACCAAAAGTCACAGCTTGTCTCTGTGTAGTCTATCTCCAGTATGGAGATCTGCAGGGCGATGTCGCTTGTCGCCCTGAGGCGTCTTACTAGTGTATATTTATCCTGTTATGTAAGAATGTTGTGGACTGATTGCATGAGGCTTCATCATGATAGAGGTGCAAAGCAAAAGTGTGTTTAAGGTATGTGTTATGTTTTGTGTCTTGTTTGTTTCTTGTTGTTGGTAGATTTAGGTTTGGTCTTGTCTAACTGTTAGTGTTACTGTTAGTTGTTTGTTCTATTCTTGTTGAGTCTTTTGTCTTTTTTTTTATGGGGACATGATCCATCCATACTGATATGATCTGGCTACCACTACCCGGCTCTGTCTCTATTGTAAAAAAAAACCTATAAATCATAAAAAAGAGAACCACTGCTTTACATAATATGTAAAGCAGTGCATGGCTTGACAGTTGTTCAACTTTCTCCCTAGAGGGCAGGCCTGAGCTACAGAACAATGCAAGGCTTCAGGCAGGGATGAGCTGCATCACTGAAGTATAGTGACTATAAGCATCCACAAGATAAATATAAAAGCGCAATAGATTTCACATGATTAGCCTAAACAATGATAAGTAGGATTTTCTACTTCTTCTATTTAGCATTTAAAAGATCATTAGGAACGGGATGGGTGAGATTCTGTATTGTTCTGTTCTCATTTTTTGTGGATGGAGCTGAGTGCTATGTGTCTTCAGGAGATATTGGATATTTGGGTTCTGGTGGGGGCCAGCCGTGTCTTAAAGGAGTAGTTCACCCTCAAAATAACTTTTTTTTCTATTGATTACTCATGCCATGGAGACTTGAGTTCAATAATATTTTTTGTAGTTGTCGCATTCCTAAGACAAAAAAAATGATTCAAGTAAATCTACCCCCATTGATTCCGGATGGAGACCCGAATCCATTTGGGTCCCCATGCATCCGGTGTTTCACAACATTTTTCGCGTGTTTCCTAAACCCACCAGGCTTGAGTTAAGACCCGCCTCGCGGAAACGCCCCTCAATAATCTTAAGTATGAAAGTGCATATATAAACGTTAGTGCTCTTAGTGCAAAGCAATACTGTACCTACTACCTACCGATCCATTACAATAATACGCGCAGCATAATACGCCCAAAGCCATATCCAAACTATAACAATCAATGTAACTGATAATCAGTAAGAGTTTTTATTTTGAGCACAGTAGTGACAAATTAATAGCTTTCTCAGTATGTTTTTCTCTTTTGCAAAGTTACAAAGTTTCCCTTTTTTAAGCACAGTAGCCTACAAAGTAAGTTTCAGGTTTTTGGTTTAGCACAGTTTATTTTGAGCACTGTAGTGACAAATGAATAGCTGTGCATTGTGCAAATGCAGGCTTTTCTCAGTACAAGTTTTAAGATTGTCTTAATCCCTTTACTGACTTTATCCACCCTCCATGTGACCGGCAAGGATTTCAGCCACTCCTAGAAGTTCTTGCGTTTCCGCGAGGCGGGTCTTAACTCAAGCCTGGTGGGTTTAGGACATTTTTCATGTCAAGGACTCCCAATGTAAATATTTGATTTGAATTCAAATGTCTGACATCAGTGATACTACACAGTTTCGCCGCCATGGTAATCGTCTGTCTGCATGCTGACATCACATCTTACTCTGACGCCATAATCTGATGTCATGGTACTGACCTCACAGACTGGCCTGGAGACGGAACACCATGTATGGGCATAAAGATCTGCCCTATATGACATCAGCAATGTGCAGACTATTCTTTGTGCCCCCTGGTCACATCCCACCATTTCACCTCCCTGACTGCACTCAGTTTCCCTCGGTTTTCCTCCTGCCCGTCTGAGAAATATTCAAACTGAGTGGACTGCACGCTTTTCATTAAAAAAAGAAGAATTCCCTCTGACCTCAATGAACTCATGTTTTCACTGGTTTCAGTGCCACAGGCAGACAGCAAAGGGCAGTATATGGGCTAGCTTCCACATCATAAAGATCAGCTGCCCAGAAGTGGAAGACACTGAGGACACTAGGACACTGTGGATGTGTTCTGATAGTCGGGGACCCACAAGCCCAAAAGCTCAAGGAATAGGGTTGAGCCTGTGATTTTCTGCCGTACTTTTTATTTCTGTTTTATCTATTAGTTTGGTCAATAAGGTCCACAGAATGAGAGGCCTGCTTTGCTGGAAACATCGCGAAAAAAGTTATGGCCATTCGTATATTCACTGTCCCACTGACTCCACCAGAAATATAAAAATAAAGAAAAAAAAAACTGCTTTAAGTAGGCCGAAATTTAGCCCAAGGAATGTTTTTCTTGCAAAACAAATGCTTGCAATGAATTCAGAATCATGAAGAACCCCTAGTTTGACCCCTCATATTATGCTACTTAAATCAGTTTTTTTTTCTTTTTTAAATATTTCTAGAGGAGTTGATGGGACATCGAATATACAAATGTCCATAACTTGTTTTCGCGATGTTTCCGGCAGAGAAGGCCTCTCATTCTGTGGACCTTAATGACTAAACTAAAAAGTGGGAGAAATATGTGAAAAAGGTGTTCACTTCTGGTATTTTTGTGCGCTGAATTCAAAAATTGATGGATCCAAGCACTCTTCCCATGGGATCTGGTGGCTCTAATTCACTTACTATATAGGGAGAAAAAGACCCCCCACAAAAATCTTCTTTAAGTAGCATGTGAGGGGTCTATCTAGGGTTGCCACCCGTTCCGTATAATACGGAATCGTTCCGTATTGGACAATTAAAAGATGCGTTCCGTATTGAACCAATACGGAATGCGGTTTGTTCCGTATTTAACCAAATGCCCCATAAAGGTCTGTCACACAAACCTCAACACAGAATTTAACAATAATGAATGAAATAAAACACAGTAAAAGACAGCAAAAGGAGGGAGAGGCACGAAGGACCTTCTGTGAGGCGGCTCGCAGTCGCTGCGGCTGTGGTGCGCTCTACGCTCTGCCTATAGTGGGGTTCCGTGTACATGTAATTTTTGGTTTTCATTTTAAATTTGTGTTAAAGTTTATTTTTCACTTCCAATTTGTAGATTATGATCTATAGAACAATTTTGGTTCGAGTGTCAAGACAGTAGATTGTAGACAGTAGACACTTTATAAAATAGGCTATGCTCAGGTTTAGGCTAGTGAAGCCTATTCAGCCTAAAGTAAAAATGTTCAATGTTCATAAAATAGGCTATGCTCAGGTTTAGGCTAGTGAAGTCTATTCAGCCTAAAATAAAAATGTTCAATGTTCATTGCTAATAAAGCACTTTAAACTAGGCTATGCTCAGGTTCAGGTTAGTGAAGCCTATTCAGCCTAAAGTAAAAAATGTTTAATCTTCGTTGCTAATAAAGCACTTTAAACTTTAAGTATATGACTTAATGGTTTCTTGACTACCTTCTCTTTACTGACCACCAAGTGACCCAAGAGCCAGGTTCAAATCATTCATACATTGCTTTATTTCATACAAAATTTACTTATTCATATTTTAGAAACAATTGGCCACTTCAAACTGCAAAACAATATAGGTTATACCATGTTGTGTGTTATAGTTATAACTATTCTATGCATTTCATGGGTTTGGGACTGCATTTTTTCGCCGGCCGGCGGCTGTGCCACGCGCACGGAACGCACGCACCGCGTGCCCGGAAGAGGTGTTCCTTATTTCAATTTCTGAAAGGTGGCAACCCTAGGTCTATCACAAATACCCCTAGGTGCAAATTTTCACGCTTTCTGCCGGAAGTGAACACATCAGCCTATTTTTGTTACATATTTCTCCCACTATAATAGATAAAAGATGAAATAAAAAGTATGGCAGAACATCACTGGTCCTCTCCCATTTTGGTGACTGAGCTTCAGAGCTTGTCCTACTATGACTGAGCCTGATTTTTGCCAGACCCATGAAATGGGTAGGCCTACATAAGCAAATGTCGGTCTGTCCGGGTTTTCTATATAAAGGGTATATATGATGATGACATGATGATGACATGCCTACAAAAGGCATGATGTCATAAATGATGATGACAGACAGGGGGTCTGGCACAACCAGGTTGACCTGGTCTAGTTAGATTTAGAGGTAGAATTGGTTTCCTCAGGAAACTCAGATATTTTCACTTTCAGGACTTTTCCTTAACATACAAGCCAAGTCTTGTTTTTTGAGCGGTGCTAACCGCTCCTATAGACCGCTTTTTTATGTCACAAATGATGATGACATGAGTTCGCTAGACCAATGAAACACTTCGATTCTGTTGATCTGTCCATGATGTCATAGTCACAGAGGCACTCGATTGGTTCACCCTGATTTAGAACGCGTTTAGGCCACGTAAAATACGTCATAACGCGTTTAGGCCGCGTAAAATACGTCATAAAAAATTATTGAGCGGTGCTAACCTTGAATTTCAAAATTATATTAGATGAATATCACTTATAAGCGATAAAATAACCACACTTTTAGACAGACTGTGGAAAATCTTACAGGTTATAAATGATAGGCAGGTAATACAAGTTTAAAATACAAATGAACAGACTTTGAAAAACTAAAATATTCATCTTCTGGCCTCTTCTCGCCTCTCTGGAGGCCTCTCTGGAGGTAAATAAGGTCACTTATCATTACACTATGACACTCTTACAAGCTACAATCCTTATATAGTCTGAGCAGACCTCTAGACTGACATCATACACAACAAAAAGAATATTGCCATGCAATGCCTATCAACACTGATTTGCGCAGGAATTAGTTTGCACCGCTCACTTCGCACGGGTGCGATTTTTTCCTACCATCTGAGACGTTTTGTAAACATGAAATACATATTTTTTTAGTGTTTCCTGAGCAGAATTGTTCAATTTCTAAGTCTCAAAATAGGTCAAAATGGGGGTCATGCCTGCGTTAGTGGTGTAAAGTAGATAACTTGAGTATTTCCAATTTACAATACTTTTACTTCTACTGCAGATAGATAGATAGATAGATAGACATCTCAGATCTAAATATTGTAGGCTACTTTTACTTCTCTACATTTATTTGAAAATGTAGTTAGTATAGTTAGTTAAATATAAATTATAATATTAGACTATAAGACATACATAAACCACTTTAGCCCTATTTTATACCTTGGTTATTTGAAGATAGCCGATCTACAAGCTCAAATCACAAAGCGTTGTAGCTTGTAGATCAGCTATTTTCAAACATTTTGTACTTTTGATGCCAGCACTTTCATACTTTTACTCAAGTACATTTTGAAATCCAGACAGACTTTTACTTGCAACAGAATATGTTTACATTGCGATATTGATACTTGTACTTTAGTAAAATATGTGAGTACTTTTTTCAGACAGCTTGGCACCGTGACATGTCAGACATTAAGCTATCATAATGGCGTGTCTGGCCATAGCTGAGAGGAACGCATTTTGTCAATCAGAACCAAACCAGCAGACAATGCAAGCAGATAACTAACTGTGCAACATATTAGACGTCTGAGAAGTTGGTTAATAGGCCTAATGTAATATGGATTTAATTATATGATCATTATAAATAGTGTCAGTGTTACATCAGCTTATGTCAGTGCCATCTACCTATTCCTAATCTCTCTGTCTCTGTGTGACTAGAGACAGGGGTGGAGTCTGGAGCCCTCATCATCAGCTGCAGCTCTTCAGCAAGCTGGTAGCCTCTGCCACTATAATCTGAGTTCACAGATGTCTTTTTTCGCCACTAAGGGGCGACAAACTTCCACTATATATTAAGGTCTGCTCTTCATTCCTTGTCAGATCCTTGTAGTGTGTTTATTTTTCCAGAGCCCAGAACCTGTCCATTTCCAGCAAATATGAGACTACTTGTACCATGTTTGCTCTTAATTGATCATTTTATGTTGAACACACCACAACAAATGGCAAGCAAGTGATATAGCTTTTCAGTTAATAATATATCATTTACCTGTTTGGTTTTTCTTTTTTTCTTTTTTTTTGCACAGGTGCCATCATTTTATGCCCGTCTACACAAAAGAGAAACAACTAAATATCTAATTTCCCATGAGCCACAGAGGGTTTAATACAAATTCATATTCATCATTAGTCTAAATACAATGCATCTCTTTGTTTCTTCAATTTAAATGCTAACATGCAGGTACAGTACAGTATTGTATGGCATATTGTTGGTGTCCTTCAACTGTATCAAAATGTAATATATTTTTCTTATTTTTTAAGATTTGTTTTGGGGCTTTTTATGCCTTCATTGATAGGGCAGTAGACTATAGGAAATGGGGGGAGAGATGGGGAGTGAAACGTGGCAACGGTCGTCCGGAACGGGAATCGAACCAGCGACGCCGCCAGGCATCCATGCCTATGTGGCAATGCCTAAGTCAGGGGTCTCAAACTGGCGGCCCGGGGGCCATTTGCGGCCCGCGAGACGATATTTTGTGGCCCCCACCTTAATATGAAAGTTTAATGTTAGTGCGGCCCAGGGACATGCTGGGCCCCTGATTCAGCCCGGGAAAAAGAGTTGGAGAGGCCCTCATTGCGCGCTATAGAGAGAGATCTCTCTCTATAGTGCTGCTGCTACTCAAAGATTTGCCATTTCAGATCATGACAAGTGACAAGCCAGTGGGCCAATTACATGAGTTATATTTCGTCGTTGTCGGGTGGAAACCTTGTATGTCTAAAACCGTTTGTTTTGTATTTATTATTTTAAAAATGATTTAAACTAGTGCGGCCCAGCCTCAGCCAGACTCTGCCTCCAGCGGCCCCATGGTAAATCGAGTTTGAGACCCGTGGCCTAAGTGGTATGCGCCTGGACCAGTAGGCCAGCGGGCACCCCATGTACTCTTTTTTTCACTGCAAGATTAACATAGTTACTTAGTTAGCTTGCTTTTGCCAGCAAAACATATAGAAATACATTTGCTAGATGCTGAACAATTGTATTGAAAACAATTAATTAGTTGGATGACCAGAATAAGTTACACATGGTTAGAAAATAAACTAAGCTCATTTTCATGCATCTAATCACCTTTGTTTCATCTACTGCACGGTGACTTCCTTTTTAGTAATCTCTGAATTAATTCTCAAATTGAATAGGTTCCCAGATTACCTTATCGCAGTGTCACATTTGATACGTTTTCACATTTCCTATGCTTCTGCACTCGTTTGCTGTGGAAAAACAAACAGCAAACAGTCACACTGCAATACAAATGGAGAATATATGTCATGTCAGAGGCCCCGCATCTAACTGTAACATCATGGTAATCCTGCCAGCTGTCAATCACAGAGCAACACAAAGTTATTGTTTGATTTTCAAGTAAATAACTAGATCAGGGACGTGCTGGGCCCCTGATTCAACTCGGGGAAAATAGTTGGAGAGGCCCTCATTGCGCGCTATAGAGAGAGATCTCTCTCTATAGCGCTGCTGCTACTCAAAGATTTGCCATTTCAGATCATGACAAGTGACAAGCCAGTGGGCCAATTACATGAGTCAAATTCCGTCGTTATCGGGTAGAAACCTTGTATGTCCAAAACCGTTTGTTTTGTATTTATCATTTTAAAAATGATTTAAACTAGTGAAAACAGCCGATCTACAAGCACACTGCTGTTTTCACTACTTTTGTGCGACGGCCTTGGATGGTGAAGCAGGGCTTTGCTTTGCGAAAAAATGTACAAATTTGAAACTTGGAGATACAAGGTTTCTGCCCGACAGTGACGATTTACTTTTTTCTAATGGCCGGCCTGGACCAGCCGGGAATGAACCGGCCATTCGGGAGTTGTCCCGCTTTTCCCAATGGCCAGCACGTCCCTGCTTTAGATGTTATGCTCTTTCCATAAGCAAATATAAATATAACAATAAAAAGCTAAAACAAATATAAAAAAACAATGTTCCAGATGTTTTTCTGGAGATATTATTTACTCTGGATGTGCGACAGGAAAAAGAGAGGCAATGACATGCAACATAGAGCAGGGACTTGGACACCACTGCCCCATTCCTCAGTGGTTCACATAGGGGCGTCTTTTCAGAAAGATACAGTCGGTGGCACAAAAATAAAAGTTACAAATTAACACAAAATAGTGGATCTACAAGCTCTCAATGCGTCGCTTGGTGAGAGATCCATTATTTGTCCCCAACTCTGGGGTGAAAAGAGAAAACGTTTGACAATAATGTAATGACATTCCAAAAATAGGGATGCAAAGTTGTAAGTGGTTAATAAATGAATGGTTGCATTAAAGAGGCGGTGCCATAGTTACTTTTTCTGTTTGTATGTGTCTATGCAGTACATTACTATAATAGGCCCCCTGGTGTGGTTATGATATGCACATATGTCTTCCCTGTGTATTATTGGTTTCTTCCTGAAAGCTGAAAGCCTCCGAGTCAAAAGGCCCAATTGAAATACACTGATATAATGACATCATAAAATCATCCCCCCTCCTCTTTTTACCATTCAACAACACTGTGGGTGTGGCTTCAGCTGGGTCACCACCCACATGACAACCAGGCATACTTAATGAGCAGGTGGGTGTGGCCACAAAAACATAATTTTAACGATTTCTGTACACTTTTTTATTTCTGTACACTTTTTTGAAAAAAGAAAAAATTGTAGGGGGGAAAGAAATCACGGTACCCCATCTTTAAACAATAAAAGGCTTGTCTAAATTATAATACTTGTCACATGTAGGATGGACGGATATCAATCTGCAAAAGCAATTCAGAGTTGGGGAAAATATGCATAAAATAACTGAATTTTGAGTTTAAATGTGAACATTGATGATGGTGTGAACAACAGTGATGACCCGAATGACGCCCCTGGGTCCATATCAGTCTGGTGAGCCACACAGTGCCCCATAGCAACACAATCACTGTGGAACAGCCCAAAGTCACGGTCAGGCTGAGGCCAAAGATCACACGAATCATTGATCCATCCATAGTCCTTTCCGGTAGTGTGGAGATAATGGAAGCACTGCTATTGCGGGTCTTGTTGTGAGGTTAGGCGATGTATTTATTGCCTGGCTGATGAGGAAAATGAGAACAGAGAAAACACAATTACAGTTAGGCTACAATAGAATCACTTTTGTAGCGATTCTGAAGGGGGTTTGATATAGATTCCAGATTGCAGAATTTATGTTTATACCTCTCAAATAAAACTACTCATGTGCGCATTTTTTTTTTGTTTCAGTCCCTCAAATTTCTAATAACAATAATAGAAAAGAATATATATATTTAAGAACAATGAAATGAAATTAGTAACAAAGAATAAATCAATAACTTGTGTACATTTGTCAAACTTTGAGGTGCTTTTGAAGGTCTTACATCTTGAATTGTTTGATTTTTTTTTACTTTAAACATCTAGAGGTTATACAACAATGTTCAAGTGCACCCATAGCACATGAAATGTGCAAGGATGTTGTCTTTGTGTAGCCTAGGCTATTTCTGATTTGACATGTCAACACACTTACATAATCTGGTGAATGAGCAATTATCAACACCACATACAGCCTTTGCTCCTCTCTAACAAAACTTAGCTAGCTACTAGCTAGTACACCTCTGTTCAGCAGAAGTGTAGTATACTGTACATTGTACAATCATATGTTTTTCATGATGTACTTAATGGAAGACAAGTTATAAGTGAACATAATTATATGCCTTATACTAAAGGCATATAATACATTCTAAAGGTACTGCTCTAAGATTTGAGTGACAGTTTCCTCAAGGTTATCAATTAAATAATACCAATGACCAACCTGCAGTACCATGTCTCACCTCTCCCTCTAGTGGTTATGCTGTGCAAGTAAGGTGTAAACTACATTGGAGGAATCCTTGGTGTCTTTCTTGCAACCCAGAGTCATGTTGGTCACTTGCACCTGGTCCGCACTGAAACAACACAATCATATGCACACGTGCATGCACACACACACACACACAGGAAATACAGTATGGTGAGACAGGTAGCTGTGGAAACGGGGAAATTAAATTAGAGATCAATTAAAGAGGCGTGAGTTGCAGGCAGACAGACAGACAGACAGACAGACAGACAGACAGACAGACAGACAGACAGACAGACAGACAGACAGATGGTAGAGTAGAGGAGATCACCTGGGAATCTTGGAGTAGTGAACAGTGATGTAGTTGGGGGTGGAGCTCTTGGTCTCTGCCTCTGTGATTGGAGGAGCGTCTTTCAATGGAACAATGGCAGGATGGGGGCTCTCACACTCCTCCTCTTCTGGCTCCTCCTCCTACACGCACGCACGCACGCACGCACGCACGCACGCACGCACGCACGCACGCACGCACGCACGCACGCACGCACGCACGCACGCACGCACGCACGCACACGCACACACACACACACACACACACACACACACACACACACACACACACACACACACACACACACACACACACACACACACACACACACACACACAGAGAGGGCAAACCTGCAATCACAGTCTTTAGAGGTCTGGGAACCCCCAGAGGTCCTTGACAGTGTTGCAGGGCGTCCCCAGCATTTTTTATGGATTCAAAATCTGTATACGGTAATCACTTTAAAACCCTATTCCATACTTCAGTTATTTGAAAATATAGTCGATCTAGAGTACCAGCTTTGAGCTTGTAGATCCGCTACTTTCAAAACATGTTGAAAAAAATTGCAATCTCTTTGAACACATTTAACAACAAAATAATTATCATGTCTGTGTGCGTGCCTGCCTGCGTGTGTGTGTTTGTGTGTGTGTGTGTGTGTGTGTGTGTGTGTGTGTGTGTGTGTGTGTGTGTGTGTGTGTGTGTGTGTGTGTGTGTGTGTGTGTGTGTGTGTGTGTGTGTGTGCGCGCGTCCGTGTGTGCGTGCGTGCGTGTGTAAGATCCATTACATACTGGGATGTCTGACATCTTGCCTGTCCTCATCTGGAAGGTCTGCTGGGCTGACTCATAGAACAAGGTGTCAGCTGTCATTGACGGACGCTGGGGTCACACACACACACACACACACACACACACACACACACACACACGCACACACACACACACACACACACACACACACACACACACACACACACACACACACACACACACACACACACACACACACACACACACCAGAGACATTCTGAATAATGAATATGTGAGACTGGAGATGGATGCTGCAATTCAGTCAAAATGACAAGGCCTGTTACTGTACCTTCTTAGTGTCCTCCATCATCTCCATGTCCACTCTGTGCATGTTCTTACTGTAGAGAGACACAGATCATCTGCATGGTTATGAATGATGACAGTCTGGAAACGTTTCTGTTCACCTATTAGGCTTTGTAAACAAACAAAATTGCAAAGAAATTACCAGTAATACCAAAATAGACCACATTTAATCATTTTACTCTTGCATGGACATTGGACAATCTACAATGTATTGTGAGCTTGTACAGTAGAATCAACAATATTTTTGAGAGGTGTCAACAGCTCCTACATCTGGCTTTGTGTGTATGTATGTCTGTCTGCATTTCCCGCACGGCTGGCTGCATTGAGCATGTATATAAAGGCACCGCTCACTTCACTCGAACAGGGTGTGATGTTTTGAAAAGGTTTGAAAATACTGAACATTTTATGACGAATATGCAAATGATTGCGATTATCTCAAGTAACTGATCTCAAATAAGCGATTATGTAATAGTTGTGACAGGCCTGGTGTTCCGTTTCATGTTTGTGGAATGAGCTTTCAGTATGACTAGTGTGACAAGGAAGTGACATCCTCTGCACGCGTGAATCAAAACACCTTTCTGGTTCCGCGGGCGGAGCGTTTGTTTTCAGTGGAGATGACGTCGGTGGAGATGACGTCTCAGGCGACCTTGACGGTATTTTGATACGGGAGAGTGTTTTCTGCAGGTCTTTCAGTCCGAGTGTATCAAAGAGTGCGTTCGGAAATGCGCACCGGGTCTGGTTAGGGTTAGTTTTAGGCATAGTTTTACTGAGGTTAGGGTTAGGGTTGGGTTTAGGCATAGTTTTACTGAGGTTATGGTTAGGATCTGGGTTGGGTTTAGGCACACTGAGCACACACCCGGTGCGCATTTCCGAACGCACCCTTTGATACACTCGGACTGAAAGACCTGCAGAAAACACTCTCCCGTTTTGATAGACACACTCTGCACTGTGTTGTACGCCTGGAACTTCCTGTCACCTGATCATGATGGCCACAGTGAGGGTGATGAGCGCTGCAGAAACGCCCACAGCCGATGCCAGGGCGATGACCTTCAGACGACCTGCGAACCACACAGATCACAATTATTACAACGGCATAAAGTAATAATGTTGCTATTGTTGTCAGGCAGAAACCTATTTTGTTTTATTTTTTAAGTTTTTGTAAATGAATGCTCTACTAGTCTACATGATCATACTACAGCGTAGTATCCAAAATAGCAGATCTACCACCTTGAACGTTTTGAGCTTGTTGATCGGCCATTTTAGCAATGTTTTAATTTGAATCCTGAAAAGCTACTGTTACCCAAGATGATATGAGAAATGTGACTAGTGATGTTGGTGCAAGGTTTACAATTTATAATGATAACATCAGCAAATATTTACACAGAAGTTCTTAATATAGAACTATCTAATCCTTAAATCTAGAGAGTGTATGGGATGCTAGATACAATACAGAGAGTATTGATATGGGTAAGAAAAAACAGCAATCAATTATTGCACTTGTTGGATTATGTGTACAGACGGTAATAGTATTACACACAGCCTTTGTTTGTATGTAAACAAAGGGTAATAGTATATAACATTACATTGCATTTGTTTGTATTAAGTAAACAAGGTATACAGTATGTACCATACATTACATTACATGTCTCATGTGTTTGTATTATGTACAAAGAAGTTAATATAGTAATATATAATTATACATTACATTTGTGTGTAGGTACATTAGTATATTACACACTGCATTTATTGTAGTAAGAAAGTAAGACTGGCAAAACAGGAGGTGATAGTAGCACTAGCTGTTTTAGTTTGGGAGTTTTTCTTTTAGGATAATGGTCAACGAGAGAGAACAACCTGATAGATGTGGTCAGAATGAACGAACGATTAGTAAAGAATAGGTAAACTGCAAGAAGAAAAACATACAGTAGAACAGTGGTTCTCAACCTTTTCAGGCCACGAGCCCCAAAATAATATATATTTTAATATTTTAACTGGGGACCCCCCCCACACTGACGAGCACCAAGAGTTGAGGCATTACATTTTGTATAACACAGTTCTATTTTCACAATTTCTGCAATGTATAATTTGACATTTTAAAGGTTTTAAAAAGTCCTTAAATTGTCACTTTAGAAATGTGCAGATAGTATACCCTCTATACACTTAAACTTTATGTTGGTTTGTTTACTGTCGAGTGAAAAAAACAACATTGCACATTAAGTAAATCACCTGGGGAGTGGACCCCCCAAAATAATTTGGTGACCCCCCCCCCATGGGGGTCCCGACACACAGGTTGAGAACCACTGCAGTATAAAAAGAGAGGATATGAAAGAAAAGGAGAAAGGGAATTGGCAGATTAGAATGCGAGCACAGTCATACAGATGCAGCATGGTCAGCCAGACGTCTAGACTCCCCCAATGTATTTAAAAATACCGTCTGCAGTTCCTCAGTTGAGTAATTTCCACAACACTTCATCTGTATGTGCTCCACTCCACTCTTCCTTTACAGAGAGAGTGCTTCATGTGACTCATATAATGACTCACAGAATGAAGCAGACACATTTGCAGGCCATGAGGCACGGTGCACGGTGAGGAGAGGTTTCACCGCTCAGCACTTTGCTCAAATGCCACAAAATCTGACGTCATAAATGATGTAAATGTTCAGTCTCCTGAATGTGAGGCATGGCTGCAATGAATTAAATGAGCCGAAAACCTTGACCAATTAAGCCTGACACCAGCATAATGATGCCGAAAAGAGACGATCAACAAGCTTGTAGGTCAGCTCTTTTCACTGTGATACACCACTGTATGGTGAATATATGTTTAGCACATACTAGTATGTACGTTTAGCACATACATGGCCTTATTGTGAGGCAGCCATGCCTCACAATAAGGCCTAGTATTGTTGAGAATTTTTTTACGACATGCCGAAAATAAGGATGTCAGTTAAGCCAGTTAATTCATTCACTTTGTTCATGTTTTTCCGTTGAAAATCGAATCTTTTTGGCAAGCAACACTGTATAAATAAGTATAAATGACAGTATACTACTCTGTATCTCTCATTCCTTGTCCCCTTTTATGGGCATATTGGTTGGATCGGCAGTTCGTACACGCAAAATTCTGAGCTATTCGTGTGCGAACCTTTCCAAGTGTAGGAGCAGCGGTTCTACTCCAAGTCTCTCTCGGGTGACTGAACTTCTCACCCTATCTCTAGGGAGAGAATTAGGCCTTAATCACAGTGGTGGAAAGTACTAATTCCAATTTTCAACACTTTTACTTCTACACCACTACATCTCGGATCCAAATATTTTACATTAACTCGACTACATGTTTGAAAACTTGTTGCTAGTTGCATTGTAGATTATTATTATTACAAAACATAAATTAACAACTTCATCCCTATTCGGCCATTTGAAAATAGATGATCTACAAGCTCACAATGTATCACGATGAGACACATTGTGAGCTTGTAGATCAGCTATTTTCAATAGATTTGTATACATTTGGAAACTTGAAATGGGAATTTCTGCATAATGATTACTTTTACTTTTGGTACTTTATTTTGATATCAATTCTTTTGTAAGTATTTCTACATTACAGTAAAAGATTTCTACTTCTACAGTAAAAAAAAAAAAGTATAACTTTTTCCACCACTGCTTAAAGGACAACTTTAGTTTTTTACAACAAGGGTTCATATTTTAGATTGTAATTAAAGAATATAAAAGATGAGTGTTAAAATTATTCCATTTACTTCTTTCTATTGTTTTAGAGATTCTTATTTCAGTGGTTGGGGGCATGCGTACAAGTGGCTAAATGTGTCATTTTACACAGAATAAGCCCATTCCCAAGATACAACGCAACCTTTCATGGTTGGATGTGACTCATGGGGGCTAGAAGTGTTACTGTAAATAGCAATAAAGAAACTGCTGTCTAAAAAGACATATTTAGCCACTTGTACGCATGCCCCCATGCGTACGCATGCCCCATATTTTAGCACGGTAAATACGAAGAACGAAGCAAATGAAAACATTTTAACACTCACTTTTTCTTTTCTCTAATTACAATCTAAAATATGAACCCTTGTTGTAAAAACTAAAGTTGTCCTTTTATCACATATAAAAAGGAGTGGGTGGTTGGTTATGCATACCTCTGACTCGTACAGTGAGAACAGGAGAGCTGTGGACCCCGATGCGGTTCCTAGCTTCACAGTAGTAGCGACCGCTCTCTGCAGGACCCACCTCTGAGACAGTGTAGATGGGCCCAGACTTGGTAGCCCACCCTGGAACACAATAAATAACCCTTCACTACTGCAAACAAACAGCGCAATGTAGACCAGGGGTTTTCAACCTGTGGGTCGGGACATTATTTTGGGGGGTCCCCAGATGATTAACTTAATGTGCAACATTGTCACTCAACAGTAAACAAATCAGCATGAAGTTTAAGTGTATAGAGGGTATCTGCACATTTCTAAAGTGACAATTTAAGGACTTTTAATACCTCTAAAATAACAAATGAAACATTGGCCAAATTGTCAGAGGCAGAAATAGCCGATCTACATGCTCAAAACGCCTCGCAGCACGTTGTGAGCATGTAGATCGGCTATTTTCACAATAGAACTGTGTTATACACAAAATGTAATGCCTCAACTATGCTCGTCAGGGTGGGGGGGTCCCCAGTTAAAATATGATTATTTTGGGGGTCGCTGCCTGAAAAGGTCGAGAGCCACTGATGTAGACGACCAGAGAGACATCATATGTCTCTTGTATGATTGTAGGTTCATGATCACTCAATATTACCATTGGAGTTTACCTACATTTTGTGGCAATTTCAACCACTTGATTTGGCTGTTTCAAGAGATCCATATCATTAATCTTGCCTTTATCCACACATATTTGTCCTTTCTTTTTTAATGGAGACACATTTTCATACATATAAATCAGCAATTCTCAACCTTTAAAATGTTTTGTTCGGTTGATATTAGGCAGCGAGACTCTCCATTATCTTTCTGTAAACTTTTATTTCACCTAGAGTAAACCTTTTTTTCTGTTAACTTTTCTGTAACCCCAAAAGTACATTGAGTTCAATGGAATTTAATTATTAAATAAACACCTGCATTACTTAATTTACAAAAGGTTTACACAATTAAAGAACGTAGAGTTGTATGTTTTGTCTCTCCTCTGGTACCACATCAATACATGGTATTGTGGACGACATCCTACGCAACGATAACAAAATATTCTGCGGTTTGGGTCGCGCGTTGCGAGGCGTTGTGAGCATGTAAATCGGCTATTTTCACACTTTCTGCCTCTGATATTTGACAATTTGGCCAATGTTTAATTAGTCATGTGCAGATACCCTCTATATACACTTAAACTTTATGTCGGTTTGATTACTGTTGACTGTTGAGTGAGAAATATAATGTTGCACATTCATCTCGGGACCTCCCAAAATAATTTGGGGATCCCCCCAGGGAACCACTGAGACCATGGCTACACGGAGCTGGATTTTTCATATATCCCGGTTTTTCAGATATCCACATAGAAAAATATCTAGGTCCACACGGAGATGGATATTTCATATATCCTGTTTTTTCAGATATCCACATAGAAAAATATCTAGTTCCACACGACAAAGATATCTAGGTCTAACAAGCACACACACAGTAAAGTCTTCAGAGATATCCGGGTTCCATGTCTACACAGATCCAGTGAATCGGATATTTTTCAATATCTTCACTTATTTATCCGGTTTAAAAAACATCCAGCTTCGCGGCTGAAATATCCAGCTTCATGTGGCTGCAAGCCCCAACAGCACAAAAAAAGTCTAGCTTCAGAAATATCCAGCTCCGTGTAGCCATGGCCTGAATACAGACTACGTACTGCATGAAGCGCTAACATGACACCAACCTTGAGCGGAGGTTCCGTCCAGGGTCAGTCTGTGCCAGGTGAAGTTGTCCACGGCCGGGTTGGCCTGGCTGCTGCAGGTCAAGGTCAAAGGTCGTCCGGCGTCCACCACACCGGAGGGACGAGCCTGGACTGAAGTGTTCTTAGGAGGGTCTGCGGAGGAAGAGGGGGGGTTTAGTTCACACACACATGACATGCATTTGGTCACAATGCTACAAAGTAAAATCCTCACTGTTAATTCTGAGAGTGTACAAAATAGGTTCCAATCAAAAGCAAAAAATGAGCCCACGGCATTCTTCATGAAGTTAAAAAGCTTTCATACCAGGCTTGTTCATAATGGATCAGTTAAAGAAAGCCAATGTGTTTCGGTCCAAAAGTGGCCGTGATCAGAGTTGTACTTTTGTAATTACTGTAGCTCAAATATAATTATTTCACGTAAATGTGGACAATTCTTTCATATTTTGGGTTTATCTTATATTTCTGTGAAGCACATGCAGTAATTTCATGAAATGTGCCGGTATGAACAGAGATTAATGAAAGCTTCACCGTTAATTTAAATGCAGGACACAAGAGTCTTGTCCCGCCCAGCTGTAGTCAGTCATGTTCAGTTGTTGCACAACTGAACATTGAGACAGGAACCGGAGGCAGAGATGGGCACAAAATAAAAAAATAAATAAAAAAATTAAATACAAAGATACAAATACCAGGATATTGTCACCAGGATAAGATACAAATACCAGGATATTGTCACCAGGATAGTATCTTGGTAAGTACTGACCAATTTAGATTTTTTTCAAAAATGTTTTTTGTATTTTGTGCCCATCTCTGACTGGAGGCATGATGCCTAAATCTACTGTAAATCATGTACCCAAATAAAACTTTTTGGCCTACACAGAGTAATTTTACAAAAGGGGAAATAGCTCATACTCCAGAGTCATTGTCATTCATATGGTGCGTTCCATTTCGCCGACTGTGTTTTCAAATTTGCACTTCAGTGTGCTGTAAATGCTTGTTAGTGTGTAGCAAATGCTTAGTTGTGTGTACTCCATGCATGATTGTGTCATTTGAAAATATGGCGTGTGTACCAAATGAAAACATGAGTTCCATTTTGTGAACACAGTTAGGTGATTTGATGACAAAAATTCTATCTTGGAAAGGGAGTGCGAGGTTTGGCATTTTGTGTGTGAAGTTTTCAGTTTTATGTGTGCAGTTTTGAAAAAGCCGTTATTGTAGTGAAAAACGTGTGTTAACAATCGTGAAAAAACTGTAATGCCAAGATTAACTGTATTCCATTTATGCAATAAATGGTTAAATCTACTTTGATGTGAGTGTTCCTGACTAAACTGATGTTACAGGACAGGATAAAGAAACAAGCTGAGGAGTAAAGAGTGAATCAGAGAAAAGGGGAGGGGTAGATGAGGAGGAAACATGAGGAGGAGGGCTGGTAGACAGGCAGACAGAGGGCATTGGTATTGTACTGTAGGTATCATTTATCAGGCAAAGGAGACAGCTCACCTCACCCTTAATCAACACAACACCACACGACAGCACAGCACATTGCAATGCAATGCAACACACCGCACCGCACCACACCACACCACCAGGGGTGTTGCACCAAATTTTGGGCCCTGGGTCCATTTAGACTGGGAACGCATTATTACGCATTATTTTGTGCTTTAACTATTGAAAAATAGCAGTTATACAAGCTCACAGCGCGGCACCGAGTGCCACGCTGCGAGCTTGTAGAGCTGCTATTTTTGAAAGAAATTAGAACATTTTTGATTATTCTTTGAATATTTTTGACCTTTTTTTTTTAAACCTATGTTTCCATGTCAGTGGTGCTCAAACCGTTTCATGTGAAGGACCCCCAAAATGATATGTATTTAACCACGGACCCCCATCTCAAATATTTAGTTCCAGGGAACCCCCAGAAGCAAAATGTGAGTTACAAATGTTTGCTTGAAAAATATATTAAAAGATTTGCACACATTTTCACAACTTTTCAAAAATAGCAGATCTTCAAGCTCACTGTGAGCTTGTATATCTACTATTTTTCAATAGCTAAAGTATAAAATAATTTAGCCCCCTCCATCTTGGGCCCTAGTAACTCAATCACACTTTTCCCCCCTTGTGACACCCTGCACAGACACATACAGATGTACTTCACACACACACACACACACACACACACACACACACACACACACACACACACACACACACACACACACACACACACACACACACACACACACACACACACACACACACACACACACACACACACACACACACAACAACACAACTTACACAGTACAGTGAGTGCAGCAATAGGGGAGGTCTGGTATCCCAGGCGGTTCCATGCAGTGCAGTAGTAGTGGCCAGCATGATGAGAACGCACTGACGGGATGGACACGTTCTGGGAGGTTCCTTTGGCCCACACCTGATCACCTAGGATACGGTACCACGCATACCTGGAGGGAGGGAGGGAGGGAGGGTGGTGATGATAGATATATGTGAGATATGATAGATATATGTGATGGAAACAAATAGATAAGTGGTTCTCAAATCTTTTACATTTCAATAAGCCTTGGCGAGCCATGAGGCCCATAGGGTAGGACTCAGAGCCTATCTCCTCTATCTGTAGTGTGAGGCAGCTTGATGTATAAGTACATCCCCTGGACATGGTGCTAGTATGTCGCAGAGACTTACCCCCGATGCAACCCTTGATGCTGAGTGCCAAGCAAGGAGGCACTGGGTCCCATTTGGTCTTTGGTATGAACCGCCCGGGAATGGAACCCCGACCTCCCAGTCTCAGAGTGGACACTCTAACCACATAACAAGGCCACTGAGCTTTTTTTATTTTTATTTGAAGGACCCTCATATCTCTTAGAATTACAGACCTTTATTACACAGCTTGGTTGAGCGCTTGATTCTGATTTGTCAATCGCTGAAATCAGCTGTGAATTACATCTGCATAATGACCGCTCCGCTCTATAACTGACCGCTGGCTAATCAACGGCTCAGAGCACCTGCTGCACTCAGGCTGCACTGCGTGAATTTTGTGCCGTGTCCAACATGAGAACCATGTAAACAAACATATATTTGAAGCGAGAAATAGACAATGCAGTAACAGAAAATGGATTCTATTTGACACAATTCCTTGTTTTCCAAGGGGGCTGTGTTGCGCTAGGGGGACACCCAGCGCAACACTTGTGGAACACTTTAAGTAGTCTGTAATAATAAAGTCCCGACAGGCTGATAATCAGATCTCGTAGCCAGACATTATCCCTATACGTAAGAGTCCATTTGGAACCCCCTCAAGGAGCCCTGAGGGTGCCTGGACCCCACTATGAGAACCACTGAGATGGATGATGATCATGACGACGATGACGATGATATGATGAATGATATGATGATAATAAAACAGTATAACAACTCCAAATCTATATGAGTTTGTATTTTCTATTAGTATTGACTGAATGAATCATGAATGAACCAAGGTGATCTCTTGGTACCTGTTGATGGGAGGGTGGCCGTGGCTGACGCAGCTGAGGTTGACATGCGTTCCCTCTCTGATGTCACCAGGAGGATAGACTTGCACATGTGTGTTCTTGGGGGAATCTATACAGACATGCAGAGAAATGTGAGGATCATTCCCCAAAAATAGACGATCTTGCGTCACGTTGTGCTTGAGCTTGAAAATCCTGTATTTTTGGCTAAGAGATTCGGTGTAGACGGGGGAAAGGTTTATGTGGTTAAAGGAGAAACTTCTGAAAGTCACAAGAGACACTGGGGTCGACGCTGCAAGACAGTGTTTCATCATGATGACTGAAAATGTTGGAAAGTGTTAAGTACCACTTCCTGCTCATTCCATGTGACAAAATTATGACTGGTTAAAAAAGATCTAACAACCAGACACAACTGTTGGCAAGTTAGTAGGCCTATGATCTACAGCAGTGATTGTAAAATGTTATTTTATTTCAAGGACCCCCATAACTCTGAGAATGTAAAAACGGAACCAAGTTGGACGAGTAAGGGTCCATTTGGTTCCATTTGTACACTATCAGAGTTACAGGCCTGCAAGGGTCCATTTGGAACTCCCTCAACGAAAACCTCAGGGGCCCTCTAGTACCCCCACTTTCACTTTGAGTCTCTGACTGCATGTTTACCCTTAGATATCTGGGGAGTGGGGACCCAAGATAATAGGTCCATGACCTGTCCATCCCATAGTTATTTTATTATTTATTACCTAAGCTAAACAATGCACAAAATGTACATAATGAAAGTCACAAGAAGTGTTTCATCATGATGACTGAAAATGGCAGCAGTCAGTAAAGAAAAAGTCTGATGCCTGAAGAGTGTTTTTGCGAGTGTAGATGATGTACATTTTGTGCATTGTTTTTAGATTACGTTGATCCCTGCCTGCGTACCCATGTCTGAGCTGATCAGGTGTGCATAAAGGCCACTTTTAACCAAACAGATTCGTGGCCGAATCGGCGGCGGAAGGCGGCGGAAAGCGTCTGTTGCCGAACGGGAGCTCATCGGTAGGTTTTCGGCAGCGGGTCGGGAACGTTATTGACGGAAAACTGGAAGACTGGACTTGCTCAGTTTTGTAGAGTCGCCCCTGGACGTCGGTGAATTGTAGCGAGTTGTAATGGACCATAGTTTGCTACTGCTGCAGCAAAACCAAGCCTAAATAAGCCAGAGACATTTTCCCGTTGCATATTTTAACTAAATAGCATATTCACAATCTCAACTCAATTTCCTATACTAATCAACTCCAAGGCAACGCTAGTAATAGTGATGTGTGTTGTTTTGGTGTGAGGAGAAGAAAACACCAGACAGGAAGAATCTCCGCTTCTGCTCCCCGGTTGCCAGATTCTGTGAGTTAAACAAGCGACCAGGTCTATGAAAACAAAGCCTAAAGGAGCGTCCAGTTTCACCTATTGAGCTCTATTACATTAGCTATTTTCGAAAAGAATGTTGAAAGCAAGGCCAAATAAGCAACTACAATTCAGAAACATGCCCAAACAAAAGTAACCCACAACTAGCAACATTATAGGAAAACAGGATCAAAGTCGTTTGTAACGAGCCGATATGGCAACACAGTGCGCATGCGCAAAACTGTACAGTAATTACAGTCGGCATACAGTCGGCTGGAAAATTCAATGTGCTTAGTTTTTTGCAGTCTGTGAACAGTTTGAACACGTCTCCTGTAGTATTTTCGGTGTGGAGGCACCTTAAGACTCTGTTCCCTATTATTACCTAAGCTGAAATCTGGTTTGAAAACGTGATCTGTGATAAGGTATGAGAAACTCACATGTTACATTGAGTAGAAGTGGTCTGGAGCGGTCAGTGCCCAACGAGTTCCTGGCCACACAGAAGTACTCTCCTCTGTCAGAGTGCTTGACCCGAGGGAACTGGAGCTGTGGCCTAAAGCTGTCCGGGATGCTGCCACTCTCCATGTCTGGAAAGCACACACACAGACAGACACACACGCACACATACACACACGCACACGCACACGCACACACACACACACACACACACACACACACACACACACACACACACACACAGACACAGACAGGCGCATGCACACACAAGCACACACAAAACAGAAAAGTTAAAATAAGCATAATCCAATAGAGTTGTAATCCCTCAAAGCATAACCAAAAACAGGCTGTGTGAAATATTACATTTCAGGATTGAGAAGTATTTTTTTTTAAATAGGCTTTACATCTGGACTCTTAACCATTTAAACCCTATACTTAGTCAAATGGACCTAAGTTGGCTCTGTACTTAGTGTGCTCAGTACAGTTATATGAGTTCAGTTATTTAACATGCAACATGACTGTTGGTACCTTTGAACCATGCGTAGCTCTCCACGGGCGGAGCAGCATCACTACTGCAGGTCAGAGTCATGGACCCCCCCTCTGACACCTCTCCTACTGGGGACACCGCGATGGAGGTGGACCGAGGACCATCTGGAACAGTAGGGTTAGAGTTAAAGTAGTTAGAGTAAAAGTTATACAAATACATAATCTACCTGTAAGTTACAGTAGAAAAGATCTGTATAGCGTTGTATTTTAATGAAATAATTCAAGAAAATAAGAAATTCAAGAAAAATACACAATACCAAAAGACTCACATTCCCAATTGTTTTTGTTGAAGCAAACTGATGAATGATGAACTATAGATACCATATGATTCAGTACAAAAATCTCACGTCTTTGTCGATTGATTGATTGACTGATTGATTGATTGATTGATTGATTGATCACTTACGTCCCAGAGCCAGTGATAGGGCAGGGGACTGTACATTCTGTGGTGGTATTGGTCGACAGGTGTAGGATCCAGCATGCTGTTGGTCAAAGCGGTTCACAATCATCCACTTCTCATAGGAGCCCAGGTTCAAGCCGTTTCTGTGTTGAAAACATGTATCATGTCAAATGTATCTTTTCCTCAAGACAAGTAGACTCAGACACAGCATACATTATGCACGTACGCACACACATGCCACGCACGCACCTGTACAGCGCTAGGCTCCGTCCTGCAGCAGCACATCCACTGGCCTGGCAGCCCAGAAACACTGTCTCTCCAAAGGCATACATGTTGGCTGGCCTGGGTGGATGCACCTGGACCTGGAGCTCTGAACCACACAAACGCATACAGATGAATTATGATTAATTAAAGCCACCAATCAGGTTAATGCAAAAAAGATGTACTATGCTGAGTCTATGCTGAGTCTGGTTGCTATAGGCAACCAGACTATTGTTCTAGTTCAGAGAACTTTTATGTCACCTAAAGTAAACCTATTTTCAGTTAAGCGTTTTATGACGGAATTCATTTCAAAGTGGATTTCTTGCGACTCACGCCAGTGCAACCACACTTGCAATTTGCTAGAATTGCACCTTTATAGTAAGTTACATGTTACACTTAGAGAACATTGTAGTAACACATGTAATGCCATGCCTTGCCTTCATGGTAAAGAGTCAGAAAGGATAATTCAACCTACTTGTGACGGCCAGAGAGATGGTGTCAGGGGAGGTCCATCGTCCCTGGGGTTGATCCGTCTCGAACCTGAAGTGGTACTGGCCTGCATCGCTGAGCTTAACGCCCCGGATCTGGACGGAACAGCTGGAGTAGCTGCCTCTGATGTAGCTGGGGAGGATCATTTGTTTTTTCTCATTCAATCACATATTTATTCGTTTCAATGTAATTCATGCAACCCCTGTGTTTCTTTATATCTTTTCTTATTTTTTTCCATTGTCCAATTTTCTTGGACTGTCAATCTATTTATTCAGCCGCTCAGACCGCGTGCATATGTGGTGTTACATGTACCAGGCTACTTAGAATCATAACAGACTTTGGGTACAGATGTAAATTCTCAATAGGCCTACTCATATTTGGATACCTGGGCCATGTACATAAACTGAGCACGAGAGGCCTAACAATCTGTAAATTAATTGTCATTTGTGGATTCAAATAAAGAATTAAAGAGGTGGTGCCATAGTTTTGTACTTTTTCTGTTTTGTAGACCTATGTGTCTATGAAGTTAATATTACTCTAATAGACCACTGGGTGGAGTTATTATGTGCAGATTTGTCCCAGTGGAAAAACACAGATTTAATGACATCATAAACTCATCCCCTCCCCTTTTACTATTCACACAGCACTGTGGGTGTGGTAACTTCCACTGAATCATGGCATTAATTACCGTGTGGGTCTGTGTGTGGGTCTGTGTGTGTCTGTACATGTGTGCATCCATGTTGCCTTGTGTATTACCGTGTGCGTCCACGGTATGACAAGCTGATCAGACTTGACTCAGAGTGGTGGGCAAACTCTCGTCTGCCCTCCGCCGACACGCGGAACCACATGACCTGCTTCACTGTGTGGCCTGATGGGAGAAACCAATCAATCATTTAATAGTTATGATGTTGAAGTAAAAGGTGGGAGGGAAAATGTAAATGCAATGTTCAAATATTGTACTGGATCGTGGCATTCCATCTGCTACAGCCATATTGGAAAGCAGGGACGTGCTGGGTCCCTGATTCAGCCCGGGAAAAATAGTTGGAGAGGCCCTCATTGCGCGCTATAGAGAGAGATCTCTCTCTATAGCGCTGCTGCTACTCAAAGATTGTGTGTGTGTACTTGTAATTGGCCAGTGGGCCAATTACATAAGTTATATTTTGTCGTTGTCGGGTGGAAACCGTGTATGTCCAAAACCGTTTGTTTTGTAGTTATCATTTTAAAAATGATTTAAACTAGTGAAAACAGCCGATCTACAAGCACACAAGCGTTGTGTGCTTGTAGATCTGCTGTTTTCACTACTTTTGGGCAAACGGTTACATTTTTTCCTAATGGCTGGCCTGGACGGCCGGGAATGAACCGGCCGTTCGGGAGTTGTCCCGCTTTCCCCAATGGCCAGCACGTCCCTGTTGGAAAGAAATTACTCAAATTAGGCCCCTTGCTTACTTCCTGCACAGGTGTTACCAATGATTCTGATGAGGGCTCTGTTCCATTATGCAGAGTCAGGGTGCTCATATTGTGAATGTTGCACTAAACGCAACAGGGCCTTCGTCAGTATCATTGCACCTATGAAAGAAGTAAGGAAGAGGCCAAATGTCTTGCCAATATGGCTGCTGTCCATAGAGCCATAAGAAGACAACCATTTCAGAGCAGGGAGATATAGGAGATAGTACACGGAAAGAAGTACCTGTTTTATAACTACAGTAGTAGCCTAGTGCTCAATACCACCACAAAGGGTATAAATTTGTAAACCCCAAGAGTGTACAAATTGTACCCCAATGGATGAACCCACACTTAGAATCAAATTAAAGGAGCTATAGTCAACATTTTCATTTTGGCAGTTGTCATCCCTCTTCTATTCTTTTATATGGATTCCATATAAAAGAATAGAAGAGGGACGTAAACAAAGTCAACCTGACAACGGCCAAAGTTATTATTTTATCATTATTTTACGCTTTTTGTGGTCATTTTTGAAAAGAAACACATATGAAGCTTAATGTTTTTTATAAAATATTTTCGAAACATTATTTTTTATTTTAGCATCCGTTTTTCAAGAAAAAGTTGACTATAGCTCCTTCAACATTTGCTGGGTACCTGATGGATGGTCATAACGGCAGGGCAGGGTTACAGTTGTTCCTGCCCACACACAGATCTCCCTTCTAGAGAATGACACACTCCACCTGCTCTGAGTACCTGCACACACACACACACACACACACACACACACACACACACACACACACACACACACACACACACACACACACACACACACACACACACACACACACACACACACACACACACACGCACATGCACAGTCAGTCAGTATAAATTGAACACACCATGGTGATTGGTGAACACACAAACGCACATGGATAAGGTACACTTACAGTGCAAGAGCACCTCTGTACACCCATCTCAAAGTACTCAAAGGAAGGAATGCACAAAAAATATAAATAAATTAAATTGGTCCCCACATCATCCAGGAGAAACTACAATCAAAACATACATTCCATGAGGGAAAAAAAAACTCTACTACTCTGGCCCATGAGTGACACATAAAATGTAGCACTGATGATGAGACTTTAATGTGGAGCAACGATGGTGTCCTGTGCTGCTTCTAACTGCCTGGCTGGCTGACTACCTTGCACAAAAGCCAATCAATACTTATAAATAACCTGAGCGTAAAGGCAAGGGCACCTGGCTCCAGAACCTCACATGTACAGTATCACTGTATGTCAGACATCAAATTTGGAAATTTGTGTTAGTTGTTCTCCACTGTGTAAACTAGAGCCATCTTTTTATAAGGTGAAACAGGTCTTAGAAATCATGGCATATGTTTTTTATAATAGCATTTTCTATGAAATGTCATACTATATGTCCCTGACATTTAATCTATATGCACAGAGGTAATAACGACAAGAGAGGTATGTGTCAACTTTAAAATGTACAAACAGTACATTTACGTAAAGAAAATTGTTTAGAGTGTTGTCAAAAGCACATGTCGAATGGTTATTGTGAAAAATATACTAGCTGGATATTAGTAAGATTAGGTTACATGATACTGTACATGTTTGCTCCATTAGTTCCAAATAATGACAAACTTGATTTATGTGTGTGATGTATTGAGATTTTTCTTTTTTTTACCTGGAATACAAGCTGCGAGGATGGTGCTCAGAACTAACACACCTGCCAACATCTCTGCTGAGACGAGCGCAATAGCGGCACGGGAGAAAAGCAGAACAGGAGCGAGAGGAGACAAACAAGAGACAAGTGAAGTGAAACACAGCTCACCCTTTAAATACCATTAAACTGATCAAACGTAGCCTGCACTCACCCGTCACAATATCTTCATTAGCCGTCAGTCAGTCAAGCAGAATGTGGGTTATTGTGTGTGGAGGTTGGTTTTTCCTTTCTTTTTTTTTATAGGGATGAGACTTGCGCGGTGACAGTGAGCCGGATAGCCAGAGATGGGAGGAGGGAGAGCAGGTGGGGGTGGGGTGGAGGAGAGAAGTAGCAGCAGAGGTCTTAAAGTTAAAGTTAGTCAAGTGATTTCAACATTATACCATCTTCAATCTGTTTTCCCTTTTGTTTCCTCTTGCTATTTTCAGATGTACAACAATACAGGAGGTTACATATGATTCCTCTTCTGGCACCCAAGTAATTTGTAATGTCAGCCATTGGATTACATCACACTATAATTGGCATTATGGAATTACAGGACAGAGCTGCATTTTACTTTAAATGAAACAAAGGTGAAATAAATATTATATTGAAATAGCAAGAGATGGGGGGGTATAGAAGAAAAGGAAAATGCAAGTTCTATGTCAGTGGCTTTCAACCAGTGGTCTGGGGACCACCAGTAGTCCTTGAGGGGGTTCCAGGTGGTCCCCTGCTAAATGATGGAGAGCTGGTATTACCAATTGGACCCTTATAGACCTTTAACTCTTGAAAGCGTAAAATGAAACCAAATAGTCCCTTACGGTCCATTTGGTTTCATTTTACAATCTCAAGAGTTACATTATTGTTAAACACCTGCATTAATTTATAAGTAGTCTACACAATTACAGAATGTAGAAGAATTGTTGTTGACCTATGGTACCACATCAATACAGCACAATCCATAACAAAATAAAGTTTTGGGTCTGAGAGGCTAAATCTCATCAAATGGTGGTCCGTGGCTCAAATGCAAAATAAACTAGAAGTAGTGCTCTTCCGAGCACAGGTCTCCACCTCTGAATACAGGCTAGTATCTTCCTCACCGTTACTGTAGTCTATGCACGAGTCACCCTGTCATCAATATTAAGCCCATATCTGGGAATGCCCATATATGAATGTATTGTGTCAGTCTGTTGGGTCAACACGACCCAAGTTGGGGGCATGCTTGCAAGTGGCTAATTATGTATTTTAGACACAATAAGCCCATTCCCAAGATGCACCACAATCTTTCATGGGCAGATGCGATTAATGGGGGCTGGTCTAAATAGTAACAAAGAAATTGCTGGCTTATTGTGTCCAAAAATACATACTGTATTTAGCCACTTGTACGCTTGCCCAAAACCAATGAAATCAAAATACTGAAATCACTAAAACAATAGAAAGCAGTAAATTAAAAAAAATTAACAATCATTTTTTCTTTTCTCTGATTACGATCTAAAATATGAACCCTTGTTGTAAGAAAACAAAGTTGTCCTTTAAAGTGGTGGTGCCATAGTTTTGTACTTTTTCAGTTTTGTATGTGTCTATGGAGTTAACACTACTCTAATAGACCCCCAGGTGTTGTTATAATATGCAAATATGTCTTCCCTGTGTATTTTTGGTTACTTCCTGAAAGCTGAAAGCCTCTGAGTCAAAAGGCCAAGTTGAAATACACCTATCCACAAGTTTCCAACGTCCCATCGTGCATTGTGCAGAAGGTGTGCGGCAGTTTCCGGCGTTGCAGCCAAGAGTGATCTACAAGCTCACAACCGTTGCATTTGCGACCCAACGCGAGGTTGTATGTCTGCTCTTCTCCGGAAGTGTCCCACAGATAATTCTACAGTAAATTATCGCAGAAACAGGTGGATATAATGACATTATAATATCATCCCCTCCCCTTTTTACCATTCAACTGCAGCTGTGGGTGTGGCTTCAGCTGGATCACCACCCACCTGACAACCAGGCATACTTAAAGAGCAGATGGATGTGGCTACATAAAAGGCCAAAGGTCAATGATCAATTTTGTAATTGTATCAGCTGATCTGTGGATCTGTGTTCTGGACACTCGGGTGAAGAGAGGGGCTGAACATGAATGGGTAGTGTTCAAAGCCTCTATTGCTGAAGCTGCAGCTGTGAGTTGTGGTCAGAAGGTCCTAGGTGCCTCAAGGGGCGGTAACCCTCGAACACCCTGGTGGACAGCAGTGATCAGGGAAGATGTCCGACTGAAGAAGGAGGCCTATCGGGGTATGTTATCCCAAGGGACTCCGGAGGCAGTTGCAAGGTACTGACAGGCCCGAAGGGCAGCAGTCACAGCTGTGTCTGAGGCTAAGCAGCAGGTGTGACCAGAGCGTGTGTGCCAACTATAGAGGTATCACATTGCTCAGCCTCCCCGGGAATTAAGTTTACACCAAGGTACTGGAAAGGAGGGTCCGGCCGATAGTCAAAACTCAGATACAAGAGGAACAATGTGGATTCCGTCCTGGTCGTGGAACAACTGACCAGCTCTTAACTCCTGGAGAGGGCCTGGGAGATGACTATCCGGTCTACATGTTTTGTAGATTTGAAGAAGGCATATGACCGAGTCCCCCAGGAGGTTCTGTGGGAGGCGTTGTGGGAATATGGAGTGAGGGGTACCTTGTTGAGGGCCATCCAATCTCTGTATGCCCAAAGTGAGAGCTGTGTCCGTGTTCTCTGTAACAAGTCGGAATCTTTTCCGGTGGGGGTTGGTCTCCGCCAGGCCTGCGCCTTGTCACCTATCCTGTTTGTGATAGCGGTTGAAGATGGATGGATGGATTATTGTATTAAAAGGCTTGTTGTTTGCCTAACCATATGCTGAAAAGGCCTGGAACACCCGTCTCATTGATTACACATCCATAAAAATGAACATAATAATGACTTCATGCATATTACTTATTTTATTTTGTTTTAATAATCATGACAAATGTGCACAGATACTGATGTTCATATTGCTCTACCAATAACTATGATCTGGAAGGAATAATAACAAGAATAAGACAATAAAAATAAAACAGTTGACATGTTTCCATCACGTTGAATCGAAAATAAGATGGACAGACAGACAGACAGACAGACAGACAGACAGACAGACAGACAGACAGACAGATAGATACTAATGTTATTATCCCAAGGTGGGAAATCAATCGCCCAGAGGCAGCATATATTTTAAAGTTACAAAGTTACAGAGAAGTATGAAAAGAAAAACAATAAGTTCTGTTGTGTACAATGAAAAGAGCGAAGACACATCAACTAATCAATTCAGTGCCAAACTAAAAAGTGTCCATAACAGTCAATGCTAGTCAGTGATACTCAAGTATCTCACCACCATGGCAAACACAAGCAATAATGCTCAATACTACCAACACAACCCAATAGTGGAGAGCCAAACAAACCCAGCCAGGGCAGAAAATAAATGACACTGTACATAGCGATTTTCATTATTTCACCAAATAAGCATAAATAGACTACTTGATATGAATGATATTGATGTAAACAAGATATCTTAATGGGTAAATATATTTGATTATATTTGATTGATTTGATTTGATTAAAGGACAATTTATGTAGAGGTTACTTCATCATATCTTGGGCTGTTTATGGCAATGCGATTGCGGTGAATGCAGAGCAAATGTCGATCCATCTGTGATATAGGTACCACCCTGTTGAAAATAAATAAATAAAGGGCCAAGTAAAAGTTTTCCATAAATACGAAAGTGAGAGAAGCAGATTAGCTAGCAGCCGGTAGGAGAGGGGGTGGGGGGGGAGAAAGACAGAGGCAGGGAGAGGGTAGGGCCGAGGAGGACAGGGGGCGGGATGAATGGACTATGACGAGGCAGTCCAGCAGCCAATGAACTCACGCATGAGAACCTCATGCACAAAACCACAGACTCCAGAAAAAACACTGCATGTTGAAAGTTCTTTGGTGTAATTGAGGCCAGGAAACTAACATAAAAATGTTTTTTATGTCATAGGCCAGGGTTCCCCAAATAGTTTTCCCCAAGGGCCGAATTATATCTAGGGTACCAAGCCGAGGGCCACAACATTGCTGGGGGCAACACTGGCGTTCCCGCTACTCCAGCGTCAGTTTAGATATCGTCGTTGTCGGGTGAAAAATCTTGTATGTACAAAACTAAAAATGATTTAAACTAGAGAAAACAGCTGATCTACAAGCACACAACGCCTCGCACCGCGAGGCGTTGTGTGCTTGTAGATCTGCTGTTTCACTACTTTTGTGCGATGGCCTTGTATGATGATAGTGTGGTACGATGTGTACTTCTGTAGGATTTTTGTGCCAAAATAGATTTTTTTGCAGAACTTGGTTCTATATTAGTCGGGGGCCTAAGGGAGATGACATGGTAATCTCGCGCTAATTAGTCTTAACCCTTTCAAAGCCACGGGGAGCCCCTTAATGTTAAAACCGTACCCTATCGCACATCCCAGCGGGGAGTCTCAGCCACGTCGTACTTTCCCGGACTTTGTCATTAAAACCGGAATAAATGATTTTGATCCGAAAATCGGCGATCGTCTAACCTTCCCTAGTCACCACTCGTGCATTGATAGCTCATGGCTGGGCTGACATGAAGCAGAAGTGATGTCATTGGCCTTTCCTTTTCCAAGGCACATTACCCTATTCGGTTACTGTCTCTACCCTGGTGCTTCTACAGCAGCCATGCTAGGGGCTATGCTAGCGAAAAATTTCAGTTCTGCTTTTGCTTCACATGGACTATTTGCGGGGACATTTACGTGAAGGGATCGCGCACGTGAAACGCACGGGGAGATCGATGATCGGCCAAAACCCCCATTCTATCCCAACGGAGAACCAGATAATCACGGTGAGTTTATGACCTGGGAAAAAAAAAAAAAAAAAAAACAACGCCACTGTCCAAGAAGGAAGGGCGGCGGGGTCATGTTTATAAACATAATATTACGTCTCAGATCACAATACAATAATAGAAATCTCACGGCTAATCTACCAACCACCATTCTATTTCGGACGGCAAAGTGTTAATAAAGCGCGAAATTTTGCACAGATGTAGCCCAGGGTATGACTTCATAATGGGAATGCCTGTATATGGAGGAAAACAGCCCATATCTGTATCAGACAGGGATCTCCATGTATGGGCATAAAAGGGATGGATCTCCATGGGTACCAGGAGTCTCCATATATGGGTTACTGGTCCGATATACATCAGTGGCCAGATGGCCATCTGGCCATAAACCATCAAGTACACTACATAAACCAAGGATGGATAAAAACATACAGTTTCTAATATGATTCAAAAATAGTTAGCGATTTGCAGAAATGGTTGCTGAAATAGCCATTTGGCTGCCCCCCTGTAGTAACTCTGATGACATCTGGGGGTCCCGGACCCCCTGTGGAAGACCCCTGGTATTAGCTACACATTTTTTGTTGTCAGAACCCAGCTACAAAAGCTTTTATGCTTTAATTATGATCTAATTTGACACTGTTCAGGAGCAAAAACAGAGTAAGGACTGTAATTAGTACTGAGATAGGCACAGTGGTCATTCTGGGGGTCCCAGGTGAGGAGAAACCCCAAACAAAAGTCAGAAAGGATATTCTGGCTGCTTTAAAAGTGCATATGAACTTAGAATGTTTTAAAACATACAAAACAACTCTAATATTAAGACAATTTGACATTAACTGGCTGGCATACTGTTCTGGGAGGTCCCAAACTAGATGACCCCCAGAAAGGGGGTGGGGGTCCGGAAAATTATACACCCATCATTTTCTCATAGTTTGGACTCAGAAATACTCAGGAGCTGTTTTTTGGACGCATCGTACCACACTATGAAGCAGGGCTTTACTTTGCAAAAGAACATACAAAATTGGAGATACGAGGTTTCCACCCAACCACGACGATATGTTGTTGCTGCTCTTATACCACCATTATTACTGGGGTTGGTGGGGACCAGACAGTAGCCCCCCGCGGGCCTCAAATGGCCCGCGGGACGCCTATTGGGGAACCCTGTCATAGGCCCTTTAAACTAAAGGCTTTCCCCCTGTATGAGTCTTCGTGTGTCTTTTAAGATGACTTGTGCTACGAAAACCTTTACCACAGACTGTACAAGGAAAAGGCCTTTCGCCTGTATGAGTCCTCATGTGTGTTTTCAGATTAATCTCTTGAGTACAGGCTTTACCACACACTGCACATGAGAAGGGATGTTCGCCTGTGTGAGTCCTCATGTGTGTTTTTAAACGACTTGTGTTAAGAAAGCCTTTGCCACATACCGTACAAGGAAAGGGCTTCTCCCCAGTATGAGTCATCGTGTGTCTCTTAAGAAGACTCGCGCTAAGACAACCTTCACCACACACTGTACAAGGAAAGAGCTTTCTGCCTGCATGAGTCCCCATGTGTCTTTTAAGATGAGTTGTGCTAGCAAAGCTTTTGCCACATACTGTACAAGGAAATGGCTTGTCGCCAGTGTGAGTCCTCATGTGTATTTTTAGATTGCTTGTGTTAAGAAAGCCTTTGCCACATACTGTACAAGAAAAGGGCTTCTCCCCAGTATGAGACCTCATGTGTAGTTTTAGATCACTTCTGCGAAGACAACCTTTGCCACAGACTGTACAATTAAAGGGCTTTTCACCAGTATGAGTCATCAAGTGTGTTTTTAGATGACTCGAAAAACTAAAACCTTTACCACATACCGTACAAGGAAAGGGCTTCTCCCCAGTATGAGTCATCATGTGTCTTTTAAGAAGATTCGTGCTAAGACAACCTTTGCCACACACTGTACAAGGAAATGGCCTTTCTCCTGCATGAGTCCCTATGTGTGATTTTAGATGACCCGCCAGAGTAAAAACTTTCCCACAGACTGTACAAGGAAAGGGCTTTTCACCTGTATGAGACTTCATGTGTGTTTTTAGAGTACCCTTCTGAGTAAAGCCTTTGCCACATACTGTGCAAGGAAAGGGCTTTTCGCCTGTATGGAACATCATGTGTGATTTTAGATTACTTCTGCTACGACAACCTTTGCCACATACTGTACAAGGAAAGGGCTTCTCTCCAGTATGAGACATCATGTGTTTTTTTAGATCACTTGAGCCAACGAAGCCTTTACCACAAACTGTACAAGGGAAGGGCTTATCACCTGTATGAGTCATCATGTGTTTTTTCAGGCGACACTTGAGGGTAAAACCTTTGCCACAAACTGTACAAGGAAAAGGCTTTTCGCCTGTATGGAACATCATGTGAGTTTTTAGATCACTTGTGCTACGACAACCTTTACCACATACTGTACAAGGAAATGGCCTTTCGCCTGTATGAGACCTCATGTGTTTTTTTAGATCGCAGTTGTGAGTCCAGCCTTTACCACAAACCGTACACACAAAGGGCTTTTCCCCAGTGTGAATCATTGTGTGACTCTTCAGTTGTGCCTTTCGATTAAACATTTTGCCACATACTGCACAACTAAAAAAAATCTTTCCTGTGTGACTCCCCATGGAGTGAGTTTGTTTAGATGATGATTTCTTGCGCTGTCCTTCTGCATTGTGTGTGTTGTGAGATTTCATTGTGTTTAAAGTTGACTGATCTCCCCTACTCTCCTCCCACTCAACACTGTCTTCAGTGTCCGATTCAGAACAGTGTGAAGGGAGGAGCTGGTCATCACTAGTTGGTTGTGATGTTCCACAGTCCTCTACACCAGCTTGTGTTTTCACGTGTTCAGCTGAGGTGCTGGCTACAGGCTCAGTCTCTCTGTTTTCATCATCATAATCTTCACTTTTCACTACTATTAATGTCACCGTTGACCCACCGGCCTCTTCTGGTCTTTGAAGTAGCTCGTCCTGTTCTTCTTTAATCTGTGGAGGTTGTGGTTCCTCCTGCACCAGGCTGGAGCTCCTCTCCTCTTCAGGTGAAATCTCTTCTTTACACACAGGGATGTGTGGAAAGTCTGGGGGACACACACACACACACACACACACACACACACACACACACACACACACACACACACACACACACACACACACACACACACACACACACACACACACACACACACACACACACACACACACACACACACACAAAGAGACTCTATAAAAGGTTTGAATCTTGTACCTCCACTGCAGTACCTGACAAGCTGAAAAAAGTATCAACTGATTACTCATTGCCCATGTCTTCCAAATGTTCTGATGGTGTGCTGAGTGGGCAGTCAACGGTGTGCTGTGTGTAATTAACACATTGAATGCTAAATTTAGCCTAAGAGGTCTACAGGAGTCTTAAAAGGTAAGGTGGGAAGCTCACCAACTCACCTGCAAGATGTCTGGGGATGTCTTACCTGGTTACCATGGTTACTAGGTAAGCAGAACCTACTGTAGCGGCAGGTGAACAAAATCACTACATATCCCATCATGCAACTCGGCCGCCCGCATCACGCAGCCTCCATTATCCATTGACTCCTATTCTATGCTGTTACATAAAAACGGCTTTAGCTCTGAATAAGGTGCAAATAACGCAGCGGAGGCCGAGATCCGCTTGTTTTCACGGCGACACTATGCCGTGATGGTTGGCCGCGGTTAGGATTTTAGTTTTGCGACCGTTTGTAAACAAACAGATCACCTTCCTGGATCGTCAGTGTACACTCACGTGCACACGCGCGGAGCTTCCGGGGCTCTTCAAAATAAAACGTAAGTCAATAGTGGCACTGTATGTGACTAGATGGCGTCCTATGTGTTAATGGCAGCTTGCATTATGTTGCTACACTTGTGCATTGTTGCTGCACCCTGCTGTCCCTATATGTTGTCCTCTGGAAAGGTTATCAAAGTAGAGCATGTAAAGGTAACCAGTTGATGAATTACATGTAGACCTATGTGCCATGAATGATTGATTTATAATCTATTGTGTGTTATTGTATAAAAGGCTTTTATGCCCACAACCATATACTTGCCCAGATACCTAATATGCTGAGCTGAAAGGGGTGGTGCTATTATACGCACCCGTTCCCAGTGCCACGGATTACACATGCATAACAATGAACATATTAATAATGACTTCATGCATATTCATAATAATGATAATGATTTTATTTTGTTTTACTCATGAAAAATGTGCAAATACTGATGCTCATATTGTTCTACCAATACCTATGAGCTGGAGGGAATAATACAAGAATAAGATATTAAAACAGCTGACATGTGTCCATCATGTTGAATGGAAATTAAGATCCATTCACAGGATAAAACAAAAATCCATTACATTTAGAGTTTATTCTATTCAGTCATGTTGATTTTGTCAGATTATGTGATCCCTCTGCTTTAGGTCTGTATGGATATTTAGCTGAATCCACCTTTTGTGAACTAGACGGGCGGACATTTCTGGAACGAAAGTTAAGTCAAATACTCATGTTGGCGCTTCAATGTTAATAGTTTATAATGATGATTCTAGTGTCTTTTATGTGCTTTTATTATACGGAAATAATAACAAACAATACTAAACAATCACTACATAATCTTAGTTTTTACATTCACATAAGGTTTGCTGGCCTGCCATAAAGTGCTGTCTTATTGATGCCTAAACCTGCAGATTATGATCATTTAAACCTAACACTACAGCCTGGTTAAGGAGTCCCAATACTCCTGCCCACAACAATATACGTATTTTCACTACATTATACAAATAGGAGAAGGCAAAATGGCACACGTACAGTACGATTAGCTTCATACACACAACGGCATAGATTACTAGTACAATAATACATTTTACAGCATTTCATATTTACCATAAGCCTTTTGAAAAGGTCTTATTTGGCAGTCAGACCTCAGCAGGCCTGGCTCTGCTTCCTCATGGTGATAACTCGAATCTGACCTGCCTGCCAGCTATACCAAACCAAAGGTCCAACCTCCAGATCTCCCCTACAGCCAATAAGAGATGAGCACTCTCCCTTTCTCATTCAAGCCCTAGTTTCACCCCCCATTATGTTGCTCACAGACAACAGGCTGATTTATAAACATCACAGTGGAATGCACTTATCCAAAGTAAGCATTCAGACAGCAGATATGACTTGAACAACAATCATTTACTATGCTTTGGAAAATAGCAGAACAATGCATTAATATACAGGTTCATTATACTAAACAATGATCCAAGTCTATTTGTTCTCTCTTGGTCTGAACCAAGGGAGAGCTATTCACATACCTTCCTGATCAATAGAGTATAGAGTATAGATTAGGCTTCTTCCCCCTCTCTGTTTGAGGCGGGGGAGGGGATTTTCATGGCACATTCCTGCCTGTTCTTGAGCCGTTAACTTATAACCTGTACTTTTCATAATTCATACCAAGTCATAATTACCAATACACTCATATTCATATAGGCAGAAAATAACCCAACAGTGCCCTTGTCTTTGGCATCTTGGATTAGACTGAACGATGTGTTAACTAACTTAAAGGGTTTTGCTGACAGGTGCGATTTTTCACACATAATTCTTTTTTTTTTAAGAAATCAATGATTCTCTATGACCTCATGCACACCTGCTCCGAATTTGCTGTGTCGCAAGTGGCTGCGGCAGTGTCCCTGATCGAACCCAGTTCGATTTGTGCGTCTTTTCCGATTTGTGCGTCTTTTTCGCATCCGATAAAAACTCATTGACTCCTTTTATGACAACTTTTCGGATCTGCAGTGCAGATTCCACACAGCATTGCACACCAAATCCAATGCGTTTTAATCATGCAGCAAATTAAAAAAGAAAAAAAAAAAAAAAACGCAACAGGCCTGTGTGCAAAGCCCTTATAGACTTTCCCCCTGTATGAGTCCTCATGTGTGATTTTAGACTGCTTGTTTGAGTAAAGCCTTTGCCACATACTGTACAAGGAAAGGGCTTTCCGCCTGTATGAGACCTCGTGTGTGATTTTAGATTATTTGTGCTACGACAACATTTCCCACAAACTGTACAAGAAAAGGGCTTTTCGCCTGTATGAATTCTCATGTGTGTTTTTAGATTATGCATCTGCGTAAAGCCTTTACCACAAACTGTACAAGAAAAGGGCTTTTCACCTGTATGAGACCTCATGTGTTTTTTTAGAGTAAATTTCTGATTAAAGCGTTGACCACAAACTGTACAAGAAAAGGGCTTTTCACCTGTATGAATTCTCATGTGTGTTTTTAGATTACCCATTTGAGCAAAAACTTTACCACATGCTGTACAAGAAAATGGCTTTTTGCCTGTATGAGTCGTCATGTGTCTTTTTCGGTTACTCATCTTGGTAAAGCCTTTACCACAGATTTTACACACAAAGGGCTTTTCCCCGGTGTGAATCATTGTGTGACTCGTCAGTTGTGCCTTTTGATTAAATATTTTGCCACACTCTGTACGACTACAATTTTTCTTTCCTGTGTGACTCCCCATGGAGTGAGTTTGTTTCAATGATTTCAGGTTGTGGGAGAGCTTGCGCTGTCCTTTTGCATTGTGTGTGTTGTGTGATTTCAGTGTATTTAAAGTTAACTGATCTTCCCTATTCTCCTCCCACTCATCACTGTCTTCAGTGTCCGATTCAGAACAGTGTGAAGGGAGGAGCTGGTCATCACTAGTTGGTTGTGATGTTCCACAGTCCTCTACATCAGCTTGTGTTTTCACGTGTTCAGCTGAGGTGCTGGCTACAGTCTCTCTGTTTTCATTATTATCTTCACTTTTCACTACTAGTAATGTCACCGTTGACCCACCAGCCTCTTCTGATCTTTGAAGTAGCTCGTCCTGTTCTTCTTCAATCTGTGGAGGTTGTGGTTCCTCCTGCACCAGACTGGAGCTCCTCTTCTCTTCAGGTGAAACCTCTTCTTTACACACAGGGATGTGCAGAAAATCTACAGAAAAAACATACAAATAGACTCTATAAAAGGTTTGAATCTTGTACCTCCACTGCAGTACCTGAAAAGCTGGAAAAAGTATCAACATATTACTCATTGCCCATGTCTTTCAAATCTGGTGGTGTGCTGCATGTAATTAATGGCAACATTGCTGCCAGCTTGAATTGTGTTGCTAGTAGCAAGACAATTCTGCCATTAATTACACGCATGCTAAACATGTGCATTGTGTTGCTTCACCTTGCTGTCCCTTTGTGTTGTCCTCTGAAAAAGTTATGAAAGTAGAGCATTTAAAGGTAACCAGTTGATGAATTACATGTAGGGCAGGCCTATCAGGGCACACTATTTCTGGCTTAAAATATTTTCAAAAACATTCTTGAGAGCAACGTTTAGTTGTAAATGTCGCTGTGTGTTTGTTTACATGGCTGACATGTTGGATACAGCACAAGATTCACGCAGTGCAGCTTGACTGCAGCAGGTGTTCTGAGTCTTTGATTAGCAGCGGTCTTGTTATAGAGCGGATCGGTCTGTTATCAGGGAATATCAGACCTCTGATTTTAGCGATTGACCAATCAGAATCAAGCATTCAAACAAGCCGGGTAATAAGTAATAATAATGTAGCCTAATATGTTGACGTCATATAATTATTCTTAGGCATGTTTAGCCTAGTTACATAAGAGGTCTATAACGGTCTTCTGCAGGCTAACAACATTACAATATAAATAGCCTATACGTTATTTAACTATTATTTTGTGCATTATTATATTAAGGTAATATTTAATTAAACATTTAAATGTCACTGAATAACTTTCAAATTAAAGGTTTAAGTTTCTAGCTGAACACGAGTAATGAAAACAGACCAACTTAACTTGTATTTTGTTTTTATTTCTAGGCCTATATAAAATGTGACTGCATGTGGCCAACGGGCAACGGGACAAATAAAGTGGCTAAAGTAAGGTGTCGGAGGAGACTGTAGGCCTATGCTATTATGCTAGCTATTAGGCAACTGAATAGGACGGAAACTTACCCAGAACTTTTTTGTGTTATCCTTTTAGCTCAAATGGCTGACTGTACCTCATGCTGTTTACATTTCGGACTAATAAAGCAATAATTCAATCAATCAATATAGGTAGAAAGTCTACACGACACAATAGGCTTGCCTTTACAAACAAACTCACAAAAGCACTGTTTACATTCTTCTGCATTTCACAAGCACACTTAAAGAAAATACACATTCATAATGTAGTGTTGGCTTTAGGCCAATATGTTACATTTCCAACGAAAATAACAAAGAATGCCACATTATAGAATAATAAAAGCCCTGACCTGTCTGGAAGTGACTGCTATAACATAGCATAATAAAGACAGTTTGTTCATTAAATGAACTATTTAGGCCTTTATGCAATTAAACATAAAAAAAGAAAAAGGTGCCATGTGCCTATACACTACCAGTAAGACTCCCTAATCGGGAGGTAAGCGACCGTCAGGTCACATGTGTATAGGTCCATGTTGAAGACATGAGTGTAGACATACTGTGTAGCGATTTGCGTGATTTTAGGGCAAAATCTGTAGGAGTAGTGTCCAAAAATGATTTTTAAAAATTGGGCGTGAAGGTGGCGCTAAATGGGACAGATCCATGTTGATGAGATGAGTGTAGACATACTGTGTACCGATTAGCGTGATTTTAGGGCAAAAATTGTAGGAGCAGGGTCCAGAAATGTGTTTAGCAAGAATCGGCCTGATGGTGGCTCTATGGGATAGGTTCATGTTGAAGAAATGAGTGTAGACATACTGTGTAGCGATTTGCGTGATTTTAGGGCAAAATCTGTAGGAGTAGTGTCCAAAAATGAGTTTTAAAAATTGGGCCTGAAGGTCGTGCTAAATGGGACAGATCCATGTTGATGAGATGAGTGTAGACATACTGTGTACCGATTTGCGTGATTTTAGGGCAAAAATTGTAGGAGCAGTGTCCAGAAATGTGTTTAGCAAGAATCGGCCTGATGGTGGCGCTAGAAGAGGGCCATGTGAGAATTGATGGGTGTGAGGTTGTGGTTTGGCAGGCAAGGAGTGTGTGTGCAAAATTTGGCATGGATCGGGGCAACGGTTGCGGAGATATGAGCAGGGCAAAAGTGTGACGTGTGACGGACGGACGGACAGACAGACAGACAGACAGACAGACAGACAGACAGACAGCTGGTGGAGGTTTTGATACAGTACCTTTGACTTAACTTTCAAGAACACACAAGTTTGGACAATGTCAGATGCTTCAAACTCATGGGGTGGTTTCTGGACACCAGACCAGCAGCCGAGAACACCCTTTCTGTGCTGGCAGAGCCACTTGGAATACTACTTTAGTCAGGCGTGGAACGTCCTTAAGAGTTTGTTTTCCAAAATGCAACAACATCTTCATCTCGGTTCGATCTTGGGGCGGAGAGATAGCTTTCAACTTCACTTTTCGCATCTCCTGCATCCTGCTTCTCTCAGAAATATGATCCGAACAAGCAAGGTCTCTTGATTAGGCCTACATCAGGATCAGGTGCAGGATTTGGAGAGGCCGTGGTGGTCGTACTGGTTGATGTGCCGCCTTCACTCAATTCCTCTGTTTCTTTAACAAGGAGATCACGGATCTCTCCAAGTTTGTTGCAAACCAACTCATCACGGATTATCCACTCTGTTTTGTCAGTCACTTTCGTTTCAAATCGTATCCTTTTATTATGCAGTTTAGGCATTTAGCAGACGCTTTTAATCCAAAGTGATTTTCAATAAGCAGGTAATACATCAATATAATAAGCAAGATAATACGTCAGTACATCAACAACAATACAACAAATGCATAGGAATATCAGTCTAGAAAAATGATAACATAGGTAGACCACGCACCTAATCAGTTAAACTTTTCTAAAACCTAAAAATGCTATCTAGTTTCATGTGTGGCCATTAAGGGAAGGGGAGTGTTACAGTAGTGCTATGGGTTTAGGTGGAGTCTGAAGAGGTGAGTCTTCAGTCCACGGCGGAAGCTAGGGAGTGAGTCTGTGGTTCTAAGTGCGACAGGGAGTTTATTCCACAGTTTGGGGGCCAGGAGGGCAAATTGTCTAGCACAAGTGGATTTTTGTCCTGGAGTTTTTAGGGAAGGTTCTGTCAGCATCCCTGTGTTGGCTGATCTGAGTGAACGGGTGGGGTTGTAGGGGTTGATCAGGGTTCGGAGATATGGACTCGGAGGAGCCATACCTTTGGCTGCTTTGAAGGTCAGCATCAGTGTTTTGTATTCAGTGCGGGCCGCAACTGGGAGCCAGTGGAGGGAGCGGAGAAGGGGGGAGACGTGACAATTTTGGCTGGTTGAAGACCAGTCGTGACTTGTGTGGATTATGTAGAAATTTGAATGAAATCTTAATCGTGTGCTCACTCTGGCTGCACACTTCTGCTGCAGCAGCCATAGATATGGCAGCAGCAGCTGTTCGTCCATCCGTGCATGCTTCAAACATGTGGTAGAGCGGTTGGAGCGGCAGGTGGTCCTCGTTCCCCGTGCCGCTTCCACTCCCGCTCATGTGCGCTGTATACTGTAGCCTATATATTTTCAAAATAATCAAAATAATAATAATATATAAAAAATGTTTACCCCGGTAAGGAACTTGCCCCGCCCTATAATATACTGAAGTAAAATTAACTGCAAAGCTTCAGTGAACACATTAACACCTTTACAACCAAACTATTGTCTGATTCTTCATGGTACATAGATCAATGCATGGGTCCATCCATGCATCAATGTAGTCACATTGTTAATGCTAAAATTATAATCATATCGCTTCATCTTTACACCCTCAGTACCGGACCACTCTCACCAATGAATGAAATAAATACAGACAGAGTGCTTGAAACTTACTGAGATCCTTGTGTTCTTCAAGTTCCTGTTTAAGCTGGTCTTCAGGTTCCTGCTTAACAGTCCTGGCTGGAGAACTTATCTTCACCTGCAGACTGGACTCCACACACTGTTCTGGAATGAAGGAATAGAATAAATATGTTAATACTTTGTGACACGATCAAGGACTTAAAGGACAACTTTGTTTTTTACAACAATGGTTCATGTTTTAAATTGTAATTAGAGAAAAGAAAGATGAGTGTTAAAATGTTTTAATTTACTGCTTTCTATCATTTTAGCAATCTTGATTTCAGTGGGGTATGCGTGGCTAAACATAATAAGCCAGCGATTTATTTGCAGTAACACTACTAGCCCCCATAAGTCACATCTGCCCATGAAAGATTGCGGCATCTAGGGAATGTGCTTATTCTGTCTAAAAAGACATAATTATCCCCCATCCACTGAAATCAAAATTGTTAAAATTGCTAAATGATAGAAATCAGTAAATGAAAACGTTTTAACACTCTAAACACTAAAAACGTAACACTTAAAGCTATACTGTGTAAGTTGCTTAACTAGTGGTCAGTAGCGGTATTGCTTTTTTCGGCCGTTTTTCGTCCGGAGTCGTCGCGGACCACCGCCGCGGACCACCGGAGCGGCGCCGCAAACCACCGCGACCGATACAAATCCGTGGAGGGGTAGAACGCATGGTAAAACGTCATTTTCTGGCCAGGATTTGGGGATTAAGAGGTTAAGAATCCTTCACCATGGTAAACCGTGGTAAACACTGTAGCTGAGCGAGGCTACTTCCTGAAGACACGTCAGATAAGCTGTGATTGGCCGGTAGTGTATCATGTGTGTATGATCCGCGATGTGATTGGCGTATACACAACATATACAGATGATGCAGATGACACCAATTTGCCGCGAAATTCTCCCCCCCTCACAGCTCATAGAAAACATATAAAGAGAAGGCTTTAGAAGCTGAAAATAACGGAGTGGGTGTTCTAAAACTTTAGCGATTTAACAGTTAGGACAATTTTAAGATTTGTTTTATAAAAAAAGTTAAATGGTATAACTTTAACAACAAGGACCTTTGTGTAACATGAATTAAAAAAAGCATTAATAAAATAGACGCGACAACAGCTTTGACCACGAGTCAGGACCATATACAGGTATATATACTCTATGGTCGGGACACATGCATGTATTTACAAGAACAAGACTCTGTCAATCATCTCATCAATATGGACAGCTGTCCACCGCACGCTGTCCACCGCACGCAGCGGACGGGGAAGTCAGCTACTCTAAGTGATTGCATTCTATCAGGGGGGCTATCTGTAGTCGCGTTTGCAGTCTATTATGTCTGCACTAGTCTGGTAAAACACAAACACAACCGTGGCTCTGTCTGGCATTCTGCCTGCATGTGAGTGACACAGGAAGATTCAGCTCAGGTCTAGCTGCATAAAATAACGCAAAATAACAAAGTTATTACAGAGTTACTGAATTTAAAAAAGAATGCGTTGGAGTACTGAAAAAAGGAACAGCGTTACAGTAATTAGTTACTTTGTAACGCGTTAGTCACAACACTGCTTATGGGGGATACTAAGTAGTGTTACTGTAAATAGTAATTAAGAAATAGTGGGCTTATTGTATCTAAAAAGACATTTAACTAGCCTGGGTGCCAGTCTGCTCGCTACGTACGGCTACTCAATCAGGACAGCTTCCTATCTCCAAGGGGAGGTGGGACATAGAACGCGGCTGGAAAACAACCGTGGCTTCTTACAAATACACCAGTGTGTATTGGCTTGCTGATGACGTAGCTACCCTAACCCTACTCTGATTTGTTGGAACAACATCCAATCAGCAACGGCGGAGGGACTGGTTCAGGTGGTGGTGCTAAGGTGAAAACCAGGTATACTTGTGAACTGGTGGGTATGGCTAAATAAAAACCCATTTTTAACACTTTCTGTACACTTTTTTGAAAAAATCTTCCTCCAAAGTATAATCATAATACCTGATGATCATAAATGTTATGTCCATACATGGAGATTTGCATAAAAAAAACGTACATTAATTAATAATGCCAAGCAGGGCCTTGGTGAGTTAGTGCCTTGGTTTGATGCCTGTGGATCTCCGACTTAACATTCTCATTTTCGACCTGGAATTTATGACATCAGAAAGCTACGAGATTTCTCTTAATATGTTATGTCAAAATATGCCCATATATGGACATTACCAAATATGGGCATTCCCATATATGTCCTTAATATTGATAACATAATATTCTTAATAATGTCCTTAATATTGACATTGTAGGAATCTCCATATATGGGCATAAAACGTATGTTAATTAGTAATGCCAAGCAGGGCCTTGGTGAGTTAGGGCCTTGGTTTTAAGCCTGTGGATCTCCATATATGGGCCATATATGGTACCCTAACATTCTAATTTTCGACCTGGGATTTATGACATCAGAAATCTCCATGTATGGACATAAAAGGCTTTTTCTTTTTCTGGGAATGACCATATACAGACTTTTATACCCTGAGAAATCTCGTAGCTTGTCTGACTGTCAGTACAGGAAGTGATGTCACATGACATCCTTTTTATGCCCATATACATCACTGTGACTCACTGACATCAAGTGACATCACTTCCTGACTGTGACTCACTGACATCACACTGACATCACTTCCTGTACAGCCGGACAGACAGACAAGCAGACAAGCGACAAGGTTTTTCAGGGTATAATGCAACCTTTGGTCGCAATAATATGGTGACTCCTTTATTACTGCAAAACTGTTTAGAGTAGCCTTACATTAAGTCGCTCCTGTAGAAGTTTCTGCATTGATGACGTTTATGGCTACAGGAGCGTCTTAACGCTTTGACAGACAGGTCGGGAGTATGGTCTGCAAAACGGCTACTGCGGCTCTACACATGCACACATGCGAGACATATCTTCCGTACAAGTTCGTCAAGGTTTTTTCCTGTAGCCATAAACGTCATCAATGCAGAAACTTCTACAGGAGCGACTTAATGTAAGGCTATGTTTAGAGATAAATTGCATGCTTGACCAAGAATCGCCCCCAGAGACAGTGTCGAGTTAAGACGGTTTGTGGATTTCTTAAGGAGCTGTGAAGTTATGAGCTGCTCAGAATGAATGGAAAATCAATCCCTTGTTACACAGATGCTTGACTGGCTTATGAACAGCTGGAGCCACACAATATCAACTCCTTTTCGACCTGGGATTTATGACATCAGAAATCTCCATGTATGGACATAAAAGGCTTTTTCTTTTTCTGGGAATGACCATATACAGACTTTTATACCCTGAGAAATCTCGTAGCTTGTCTGACTGTCAGTACAGGAAGTGATGTCACATGACATCCTTTTTATGCCCATATACATCACTGTGACTCACTGACATCAAGTGACATCACTTCCTGACTGTGACTCACTGACATCACACTGACATCACTTCCTGTACAGCCGGACAGACAGACAAGCAGACAAGCGACAAGGTTTTTCAGGGTATAATGCAACCTTTGGTCGCAATAATATGGTGACTCCTTTATTACTGCAAAACTGTTTAGAGTAGCCTTACATTAAGTCGCTCCTGTAGAAGTTTCTGCATTGATGACGTTTATGGCTACAGGAGCGTCTTAACGCTTTGACAGACAGGTCGGGAGTATGGTCTGCAAAACGGCTACTGCGGCTCTACACATGCACACATGCGAGACATATCTTCCGTACAAGTTCGTCAAGGTTTTTGCGACTTGTCCGGTAGCCTTGTTTAATGTATTAGTCCGTATTGTTAAATAAAATGAGTTTTTACCAAGTGTGTGTCTTTTCCAAATCTAGCATCTCTGGTTTGGTTAAAGATGGCTGCACTTATCACGTGACGTTCATCCATTCCCCCATTCGCTCATACAAGGACATGACGTAAGTGTATACGGAAGAATGCACAATAATGCTTCCAGCCACCAACGGGCGCTGTTGCAGCTAACGTTGTAGCAAACGAGGAAAAGTTGTACACTTGGTAAAAACTCATTTTATTTAACAATACGGACTAATACATTAAACAAGGCTACCGGACAAGTCGCAAAAAACCTTGACGAACTTGTACGGAAGATATGTCTCGCATGTGTGCATGTGTAGAGCCGCAGTAGCCGTTTTGCAGACCATACTCCCGACCTGTCTGTCAAAGCGTTAAGACGCTCCTGTAGCCATAAACGTCATCAATGCAGAAACTTCTACAGGAGCGACTTAATGTAAGGCTATGTTTAGAGATAAATTGCATGCTTGACCAAGAATCGCCCCCAGAGACAGTGTCGAGTTAAGACGGTTTGTGGATTTCTTAAGGAGCTGTGAAGTTATGAGCTGCTCAGAATGAATGGAAAATCAATCCCTTGTTACACAGATGCTTGACTGGCTTATGAACAGCTGGAGCCACACAATATCAACTCCTGTAATTTCAATTTCATCACAATACCAATGGATGACAAAGTTAAGATTATACAGTATGAGAGGCTGTGTTTTGGCTGTCTAACCCTGGGTCATCAATCCAAAATTTGCAGCAACAGGATGGTCTGTGACACATCAAAATGTCACCCCACCTGCCTACATGAAACTAGTTCAAACCAACTAGTGACAGTCATCATGAGATACGACCGTCATGTTTCAGGGCTAGCACTGGACAAACATTCATTCCCTGGACAATGCGGTGAGCACCTTATATATTGATTTGTACAAGTTTTGAGACGAAAATGGACGGAAGGGCTCACCCAGCAAGAGCGTTCTGACTCCCCTTTATAACTCTTGAAGAGCAAAAACGTCCCAAAATAAAAGCACTCTACAAGAGTTATGATTTACGGCTAGTGTGTGTGTAACAGTCAACAGACACTGTGACACTAGCAGACATACCTGCACGTACTGTGTAGTTTGATATCGTGTGTGTAACAGACATACCTGCAGTATGTAGATTGATGTCAATATCAAAATCAATGTCCGGCAGTTTGTTTTGTCTCTCCAGCAGAGTCTCTATCTCTCTCTGAAAGAGGCTGCACATGAACTCTGCGGCCGCACTAAGGCGCTCCAACACAAACACTCTGACATCAAGCTCCACACGACAAACATGAGCACGCTGCTGCTGTTTGTCCAAAACACATACTATCTCCTCTCCCACCGACGTCATGTGTTCAGTAATCTTCAGCCGTACAGACTCCATTTGTCACGTTTTCACTTCCTTGGTTTCTTTCTGTCGGCTCCGTCGTCTCCACCGAAAACAATCGCTCGATCCTTTACAAGAACCAGCCCTTACTCAAGTTGCTTTTTTGATCCATGCGTTTTGATCATAGAGGTAATATATAAAGCATAAAGGTTTTGATACACGCTGCTTTTTCACTGAGATCACAACACGCACTTACTTCCGGGTCAACGTATCTGACATGCGCATTGAAGGATCCTCGCAGGCAGTCACCGTTGCCTGCTGCTTATCGCCCCCTGGTGAAAGAGGTGTGTAACTGAAGATAGAGCTTAGGCTACTGTGTGTAGTAGCTGTGTGGAAAGATGGGAAAGACGTCATGTGTCCTTGTGTGTTTGAGTTACAAAATGTCTTCTAATCTAAATCCTATTACAGTTTTCTTTAAAAAAAAAAAGAAGAAGAAGAAACTGGAGTGAAGCCATCCGACTTTGCCAAACGGGAGGTGAAGTGAGCCGACGTCCAAAGTTCGCTGCGCATCATGTAGTAATTACCGTTGGAGCTCGCTGGGGCTGTGACGAAAGCAGGCAATGGTCCTGAAAGATACATAACGTATCTTTTGAGTCACAGTCAACGGTGTGCTGCGTGTAATTAATGGCAGCTTTCATATGGTTGCTGCACATGTGCATCGTGTTGCTGCACCGTGTTGTCCTCTGAAGAATATATCAAAGTAGAGCATTTAAAGGTAACCAATGAACCAGTTGAAGAATTACATGTATGGAGACATATGAATGATTGATTTATAATATGTTCACATTATAATTATGCATTATTGTAAAAGGCTTTTTGTTTGATTATAAACGAACAAACTTTAGCATAGGCCCTACCGGTAAATACACTTAAATATAGGCACATAGGCCTATGCATTTGAAACAGCTAGATTAGAGAATGCACCTGTTGAATGAACTCCCCACTGAATGATTTAAAGTCCTAATCTGACATATTTTTGGAGGATATTTTGGAAAGTGGTGTTTAAACAGTACATTTACCTAAATACAATTTTGAGGAATGTGTACTTTACTTGAGTAGGCTATTTCCAATTTCCAGCATTACTCCACAACAACTCGGATCCAAATATTGTACTTTTTACTCCACTACAATTATTTGAAAACTTTAGTTACTAGTTACTTTGCAGATATAAATGGTTATATTATAAAACATACTAATCCACTTTAGCCCTATTTTATACCTAGAATATTTGAAAATGGACGATCTAAAAGCTCACAACGTGTCGCATCACAATGCGTTGTGAGCTTGTGGATCTGTTATTTTCCAAAGAAATTGGTACTTTAAGTACACATTTTGATGCTAACCCTTTCATACTTTGAGTCAAGTACATTTTGAATTACAGACTTTTACTTGTAACAGAGTATTTCTATAGTGCAGTAAGAATGTGTGTACTTTTTCCACCACTGGATATTGGTAGGATTATATTAAAATAACTTCTGTTTAATTTGAATGGTTATTGTGAAAAATATACCAGTGGATATTCGTAAGATTATATGAAAAATAACTTCTGTTTAATTGTAAAAGATTACACAGCATTACTTTGGTGTATTTTAGTAAAGCCTAGTGTATGCCATGTCGGGTTATGTTCTAGATTTGACAGTATTCAGGCATCAATTTAGAAGTACATTCGGTACAAATGAGTGGCACCACCCATGAGAAATAAAACAAATTATCTCTCTATTTGCCACTGCAGCTTCCTCGTGTTGGTTGCGCCTGCACAGCATGACTGACACAACAGGCAACCCAGCTTGGAGATCTGTGCTGAGAGGAGCACCCTTTTCTACTTGAGGTAGGCATTGATTTAATAAGAATTACATAGCATATTGTTTTTTATGTGAAAGAAGACATGTTTTTTTTAATCTCTGCCAGCCTAAAAGCCTGGGGGCGAGATTACTTTTTTGTCCCTGTGTTGGTTAGCCGGCCTGTCCGTCAGTCCGTCGGTCTGTCGGTCTGTCGGTCTGTTCTCTTTTTTTAGACATCAAAAAAATCAGTTGGCCAAGGAAGAATTTCCCCTAAAATTTTCCAAGCCAACCTCATAATAGTGCAATAACAGCTAGGCCACTTAACATTTGGATCTACGGCTTAAAAAAAAAATTGCCCCTTTTTATATTATTTGACAATTTTGCCAGAAGTTTGTTGATTACTTTTTTTTACTTAATTTGTATTTGTCACATGCGCACATATTTACAGGGTCAACATTTTACATAATTTTCATCATCATATTACAGTCCATATCAATCCTCTGTGGTGTCATTCATCCGGGTCGTGTATTCAGTCCATTTCTGCATTTTTCAAGAAACAACTCCTCCTGTATCCTGAGTCTATGTGTAAATCTCTCCATTACATACATTTCCTCCACAATGCACAGCCACTGCTCACAAGAAGTTGATTACTTTTCATGCAGTAATGGCCTTTTTCTTTTTTGAATTAAAAACTCACTTCACTGTAATCTGGAAGGACCCCCCGAAATCATGTAGGGAGACCCCAGGGTGTCCCGACCCATAGGTTGCAAACCACTGCTCTATGGAACGCAACTCCAAGAGCACTTTCACTTCTGCTCATCCTCCACAAACACGAAAAGTTGCACCATCTGCCGTACAAACTATATTTCCCTCCGTGGCTTCCTCGTGTCCTGACAGCCCTGAGTGGGCAACAGCCTGGCGGAGATGTGCTCTCATAGTAGCACACGTTTCTATTTGTGCCTGCAGTGCGTTCGTTGGCCACGGTTCCATTTCCACGGAAACGGTGTCACCACCGGCAGTACAGAAACACGCCCAGAAGTTGATACAAGCCAAATGCTTACTACTGGCATAGAAGAAAACCCTGCAGCCCCCACAGCGCGCGGGGGGAGGGCCTTGGGGGTTTAAAACATGTTTTTTCTTCACGTTTGTCAGTGTAATCTTTGTGATGCTCTGTCTGTCGTCCTTTGCTCTTTCCCATTCTGGCATAGTCAAGAGATCTTACATCATTTCATCGACCTGCATCTTTGGCACTGTTTGAAAATGTAACAACTTATTTTTTCCTGAACCATTCAGTTTTGCTTAATGGTTCAACATAGTTCCCACACCAACTAGTGTTTAAATCTTGGTGTAACATGTATAACCAGTAAGACTCCCTAATGAGAAGGTAAGCGACTGTCAGGTTGCATACACAAACCTTAGAAGGCAATCATAGCCAATCAGGAGGGAATATGGGAAATGGGACAGATCCATTTTGATGACATGACTTTAGAGTTACTGTGTACCGCTAAGGGCAAAATGTAGTGTACAAAAGAGCAGTGTACAAAAATGTGTTTTGCAATAATCGGCCTCATGGTGGCACTAGAAGAGGGCCATGTGAGAAATCAGGGCTGGAGGTTATGCCAAGGAGTGTGCGTGCAAAGTATGGCATGGATAGAGGCAACGGTGCCAGAGATAAGCATAGGGCCAAAAGTGTGACGTGACGTGACGTGACGAGACAGACAGACAGACAGACAGCCAGTGGAGCTTTTCATAGTAACTTGCGACCTGACGGTCGCAATAATGAATGTTAGTCTCCGTTGCGTACTTGTCATTACAATTGCACATACGTGAAATTTAACCCATCCTAACTCAGGGGTTGACACTAAGTTCTCACTCGCAGAGGCACTTCCCCGTTGTACAGGTCAAGTTCTACTTGCCCAAAGGTCATGTCCACTTGCTCGAAAAGTAAATCAAATTAATGTTAAATCAAATCGATAACGGGTGGTGAAAGTCACTCTTGAAAGTCTGAATGAGCGCAGCTGCTAGCTACTTGTAAAACGGTAGCATTATTTGTTCTTTCCTAAATGACCAATAATATTTAATGAAGAATGCACTTGCCCTTGGGGCAACCTGAAAGCAAACTCCACTTGCCCGAACATTTTATTTGTATTAACTTGCCACGGACAGCCGGGCAGTGTGTCAACCCCTGCTTAACTGTTATGATCAGTGCCATTAATATGGCACCCAGGGAGCAGTTAAGTTTTAAGTGTTTTTTCTCACAGACTCATTGACTGGGTCAGTCTGGGTGGGCCAGGGGGCAAACCAGTGACCGTCTGATTATCAAGTGGTCTCTACCCACCCCCTCAGATATGCACAGTATTACTGTATGTTAATGTACAGTTCATATTCATGATGAGCTTTATGATGTGGAAAATGCCACCATTTAAATGATGAAGTAGTCAGGTTCTGACAGCTTTAGTTAATTGGGTGTTAAAAGGATAGTTCACCCCCCCACCCCAAAAAACAACCCCCCCCCCCAAAAAAAAATAATGAATTGAATTCATGGATATTCTTTTGTTTTTGTCGCATTCCTAAGACAAATGTTTTATAACCAGCAGTGGTTCCCTATGGAGACACAAAGCGCCTCCTTTGTTCCCTATGGAGACACAAAAAGTCCTCAAAGTTTAGGGATTAATGCAATAAAAAGGGGGCACGGTGGCACAGTCAGTAGCAGTGTCTCCTCACAGCTAGAAGGTCCTGGGTTCGATTCCTGAGAAAAAAAGTAATTTGGGGTTTAACTATCCCTAAGTGAAATTGTTTATTAAAATGTTTGAATATTTCACGAACACCTCACAGAACACAAGTAAATGGATACTTCACATTGTTCAAATAGAAATATACAGTCAAGCAGATATATCCATACTCCATATATATATATCCATTCAGTGACGTCATCCAGGTTACTTTAATTGAAAGTCTTGGGGGAATACACTGCACCGCCCCATCCACCCCTGACAGTTTCATCAGTATTAAAATGGCATTTTCCTCTCCTTCAACGGCACAGTCCTTGTACAAGCTATTAAAGTAATTAAGATATAGACTTTCACGATTCATTTGAGAAATTAACTCTGGCTTATTGATATATTTATATAGCACAGAATACACTGTATGTCAGCCAGGCGTATATAGATTGAGCAACCAGAGAGGTCCTCTCATTCAGAATACTTTAATTGAAAGTCTTGGCAGAGATGACTACCACAACCAGACATGGTGAGGTTCGGGACCTTTCAGTCAACCGTGACCACTTAGCCTGATGAGTCTAAATGACTTTAACATCCCACCCCACCGAAGACTTGGCCAATGGATGTCAGTTTAGCATCTCGACTCGGCCAATAGGCTACTTAGCCCAGCTTTGACCCTGGAGTAATGATGATGTAGAGTTTAACTTTTCAATCAGTCTCTATTCATGGGCATCCAAGCAGGGGGAAAGAAAGAGGTCCTGATGCAGGGCTCTTAGAGATTACGTCTCAATCTTACATCTGGAAATGAGCGTCACTGTTTTTTTTTTCTCAACGTTACTCATTTTACTTATTAGCGCACTGATCGGGGAGGATTACAAGTAAAACCATAAGGGATAAGTGCTAAAGATAGGGAGGATGGATAGAAATCACCCTTCCTGGCTTTAAATTATAGTTCAAGATGCAAAATGGGCCACAGGCTTTCATTTGGTGTGTGTCCCCACATGAAAGGAGACCATTATTACTACCATATATTAATAGTTATATTAACAGTTATGTGTAGATGACAGGGTAGCAGACTATTGCCATATTTCCACCTGAAGAGGTTTAGAATCTCCCTACATGGCCATTTTTCTAGAACATGACTGTCAATCATCAGCCGGGAAGTTGATTGTAAATATAATAGGAAGTACATCTCGCTAGGATTTGAAAAGCCACTTTGAATATACAGTACATATCAGACTACACATGATCACCACATAATTCAAATTCTGGTTGATAATCAGATTGCTTTGCAGTCATTTTGGAATCAGAGCCACCGCCACAGAATATGAAGTTAAAATTGACATTTTCTCGCAATTTACAGATTGTAACTTGTATAGTGTTGTTACTATGCTGGTTTCTTAGATTATAGGTTTGGAGCCATAATGGATCACGGGCCTAGTTCTGGTCGGTTCCCACGTGACCAGAACACCAGAGGTTTTTCTTTTTAATGATCTCGGGTCCCAAGACAAAACACTACATTTCTTGTTTCAGTCCCCCAGCTGAAAAAGTTTAAGAGCCCCAGCCCGACATATATATTTTCTCCCAAATCCTCTCTGTATTATTTTGAGCTGGGAGAGTGGTGGTGTTTGAGCTTAACCTGTAACCACAGAATGACTTTAAAAAAAAGAGTCACGGCACACTAATAGGTCAAAGCCTGATGTAATCTTAATGGAAAACAGACGAGACTAAATGAATGAAGAGAAACAGATGGATAGGGCTAGATTAAGTGTGACTGACCACAAACAGGGGAAGAGAGAGAGAGTGAAAGAGAGAATAAGATCTAAAAAGATGGTAAAAGAGAAAGGTAAAAGAATAAGAGAGAGACAATGGCAAGTGAAGGAGCGAGAGAATGAGAGCATGACAACAGAAAAGTAAACAAATGGAAGAAAAGTCACAGTAGTGAAAGGAAAGAAGAATGTTACGACAAAGAATGAGTGATAGTCAGCGGAGGAGAAAGAGATGAGAGAGAATGACAAGAAATGTTAAAGGAGGGAAATTCAGATAAAGGAGTAGAAAATTACAAGTCCTGTACTAAAAGTACAAAAGTATTGGCATCAAAATGTACTTAACATATCAAAAGTAAAGGTACCCATTGTGCAGAATGTCCCCTTTCAAGTTTTAAAATGTATACAAATCTTTTGAAAATAGCAGATCTACAAGCTCGTATATCTGCAAGCTTGTAGATCGGCTCTTTTCACATGACCAAAATGTATAGGGTTGAAGTGGTTAATGTATGTCTTAATAAATCAATCTACAACGTAACCAGTAACTTGAATTTTCAAATAAATATAGTGGAGAAAAAATACTATATTTGGATCCGAGATGTAGTGGAGTAGAAGTCAAATTTTGTTGGAAATTGGAAGTACTCAAGTAAAGTACAAATACCTAAATGTTTTACCTATTGTACCGTATTTAAGTAAATGTACTTTATGTTACTTTACACCACTGGTTAGACGTGACAGCAAGAGAGGCGACAGAGCAGAGGGAGACGGAAAAAGTTTGCGAGAAAAAAAGAATGAGAGACGCATGACAAGGTATCCAGCCGTTCAGAGTATGGGAAGGTATCCATCGGCTGACCGCAACCTCCAGGCCTTATGAAGTGTGACCGTCTAGTGGTCAAACTGGACCTGAAGATTTTCCGCTGTTGCAAAACACTTCCTGCCTGCTGTTTTCATGTAATTTGACCGCTCGCTCAGCAGCGTTCGCTCCTTTCTCTGCTAAAAGGGGGAAGGAAAACCACTCATTTTTATTTTGAAAATATTATTGCTGTGCCTGCCTATAGATTAGACGCTTTCTTGGCTTCTGTGGATTCTGGGTTTTCCAGTCATGTTATCAAATAATGATGTTGGAGGTCCGACATGTGCAGTCTGGAGTGGTTTTCCATTGTGGAAGTGCGGGCACAGAATGACGATGAGGTCTTTATTATTGACATCCGAGCAGGGGCGTCACAAGGAGGGGAGAAGTGGGACTGAGATACTAGGGCCCAAGGTGGAGGGGCCTTAATTATTTTATCCACGAGTTTCCTACGCCCCATAGTGCATTGCGTAAACGTCTGCACCGAGGTTCCGCCGCCGATTTACAAGCTCACAACGGGTTGCATCTGCAACGCGACGTGAGCTTGTATGTCTGCTGTTAAACCCGGAAGTTTGGTCCTGATAGTCTCCAGTAAACTCCCGCGGAAACTTGTGGATACTTTAGCTATTGAAAAATAGCAGATCTATAAGCTCACAGCTGCGAGCTTGTAGATCTGCTATTTTTTTAAACAAAGTAGTGAAAATGGGTGCAAATCTTTGAATATATGTATTTTTTAAGCAAACATTTGTAACTCAAATTTCTGGGGGGTCCCTGGAACTAAATATTTTGAGCTGGGGGTCCGTGGCCAAATACATATCATTTTGGGCGTCCTTCACATGAAAACATGTTTAGCACCACTGATATAGAAACATAGGTTTTTCAAAATACCTTAGAAGGATTTGAAATATTCAAAGACTTGCACAAATGTTCACGATGTGAGCTTGTATCTGCTATTTTTCAATAGTTAAAGCACACACCCCCTATGAAGAACATTCATGGGGGACCGCAGTGAATCCTTGTACCCAGGGCCCAGAATTTGGTGCGACACCCCTGCATCCGAGGAGGAAGTGTCTTTGTTGCTTTTGTTGGGGTCCTTTCTTGGGTGCTACACTATTAAGACATTGTGATCAATGAGAGTTTGCCCAGGCAGTGATTGCTGATAGGGCTGTTAAAGGTCAATTGATGGAAATTAATATATGCTGTTAAGTCTTGTGTTTAATAACACTAATATACTGAGCCTTGAAGCCATCTCGTGTGTCTACGAAAGCCGATCATGAAAATGGTGCGAAAGAAAAAGTGTTTATACATATTTACAGTAATAATATTATAGTACAGAAATACGCCAAACCAAACACTCCTTGATTTCTTCACTCCTAAATCTTTGAGACCTATTGGAATACTATTAAATTTAGCCTGGCTCTGCTCATTCCTATCCCATTCACAAACTCTGCCGGGTCAGATTTCTGCTCCCTGTCTGCCAGAGAGCTGTCTGTGGTCACTGTGGTATTGCCATGGGGAATGAGTCATGTCTGGTGGTTATTATAGGCCTGCCTTTGGCTCGCCTCCCATCTCTCACCCCCTCTAGTGGCCAGACAAAGAAATAATACTGTATGTCTGTTTTGTTTCGATTCTTGACCATTTAATTATCCATCCTGACAAATTGACTATTATTGTACTTATTATGAATTATACTTACTGTACTGTAAGTTGATTATCAGCCAGTAGAATGAGGACACATTCTTAACCGACTAGCAACAAATTATCATTGAATCCAGCTACCGTAATTTCATTTTAAACAAGTGTACAAGTTTTTTACAGAGATAGGTGATCACAATACATTTATATTTGGCATTGGTGGAAGATTTGAAAATAACCGATCTACAACATTGTGAGCTTGTAGATCGGCTATTTTCAAATGGCCAAAATGCGTTTAGGGCTGAAGTGGATAATGTTTTGTAATAATAATCAAAACCTAACATTCTGAAATAATTGTAGTGAGGTAAAAGTTCAATATTTGCCTCCGAGATGTAGTGAAGTTAAGTAAAAAATACCTCAAAATTGTACTTAACTACACTTGAGTAAATGTAGTTACTTTACATCACTGATATTCAGCTACCGGTACTGGTAGGTTAGTTGGCAAAGAATACATTCTTATTGCATGAGCATGAGGCCAGGGATAGTATTATACACAAAGAAAAAGAAAACACACTCAAACACACCTATAGGGGTTCTCCAATACAGCTATACTAATTTACTAATTTCTGTGTTCAATTTGTCTGTCCTTTAATGTTGTATGAGCTGTAAAAGGGACCCCAATTTAAACAAGCCGAAGGCTTTCTTGTGGGTTTTATCCTTTTAGTTGACCTTTACCTGTGAATCTGTACTGTCCTGTACCTTTTCCTTTGCAAACCTCTAATAAAATCTTCAATCAATCAATCGGTGCGCCATTTAGCACTTCCAGCTGTTGGGTGCCTTACTCTAAGTAACTTGGATATTTAAAGGAGTAGTTCACCCCCAAAATGATTTTCTTTCTATTGATTAGTCACACCATGGAGACTTTAGTATATATTGTATATTGTTTTGTATTTGTCGCATTCCTAAGACAAATGTATTATAGCAAATTTACCCCCATTGATTCTGAATGGGGACCCAAATGCATGTGCCTGGATGGGGACCCAAATGCATTGGGTGAGAATCAATGAGGGTAAATGTACTTGTCCCTTGACCCTAAATGTACCCCCAGTGATTCTGACCCAAATGCATTTGGGTCCCCATCCAGGCCCTCCATGACGTGACTAATCAATTGAAGACTAGTCATTTTGGGGGTGAACTACTCCTTTAAGCCTGCTCAGCAACTTCCTCTGTTCAGGTGTAATGATGCAACATTTCATCTAAACGCAACACTGAAAGCTATCCTTATTTTTAAATGTCTCACTGTTTATGTCTGTCTCTCTGTCTCTCTGTCTCTCTCCCCAATTCTCTCGCTATTGCTCTTTCTTTCTCAGACGTGAGTAATAGCCATTTCCTGATGTTCAGATTGAGAGAGAACATGTGTGTCTTCTGTGTGTGTGTGTGTGTGTGTGTGTGTGTGTGTGTGTGTGTGTGTGTGTGTGTGTGTGTGTGTGTGTGTGTGTGTGTGTGTGTGTGTGTGTGTGTGTGTGTGTGTGTGTGTGTGTGCATGCATGCAGGGGTGTTGCACCAAATTCTGGGCCCTGGGTACTTTAACTGTTGAAAAATAGCAGATATACAAGATCAAGATCACGCTGTGAGCTTGTAGATCTGCTATTTTTGAAAAATCATGAACATTTGTGCAAGTCTTTGAATATTTCAAATCCTGTGTCAGTGGTGCTCAAACCTTTTCATGTGAAGGACCCCCAGAATGATATGTATTTGGCCACGGACCCCCATCTCAAAATATTTAGTTCCAGGGACCCCCCAAAAGCAAAATTTGAGTTACAAATGTTTGAGTTACAAATGTATAACATAATTCCAGGGGCCTTAGTAACTCAGTCCCACTTTTCCCCCCCTTGTGACACCCCTGTGTCTGTGTGTGTGTGTGTGTTTGTGTTTGTGTGTGCGTGCGTGCGTGCGTGCGTGTGTGTGTGTGTGAGATGGTTTTACCATGTGGAGAGTCCCACTCTGGGACAGAATGAAGACGGATATGAGAGAACCTGTCAGGTCTGGTCTGTGGGCTACTGTGGAAAACCCACCTCCCCTTACAGCCCCTCCTCCTCCCCCTTGATCTTCCTCCTGTCCATGTTCATCTCCCTCCATGTCCTTTCTCCTCATCCTCCTCTTCCTCCAGCTCTCCTCCATCATACATTCAGGCAAGTACTGTGCCTAAGTCAAATTGTGAGATATCTTTTACTTTACTTGAGTATTTCCAATTTGCGATACCTCTACTTCTACTCCACACTACACCTCAGAGTAAAATGTTGTACTTTTACTACACCTCAATTATTTGAAAGCTTTAGTTACTAGTTACTTTGTATATTTGATATACTGTATAATATACCACCACTTCATCCTATCCTATATACAGTACATTTCGGGCATTTGAAAATAGTCGATCTACAAGCTCACAATGCTATTTTCAAAACCTTGTCATACATTGGAAAACGTGAAATGGGACATTCTGCATAAGGACTACTTTTAATTTTGGTACTTTAAATACAATACATTTTGATACCAATACTTTTGTACTTTTACTCAAGTACATTTTGATTTCCGGACGTTTACTTGGAACAGAGTATTTCTACATTGCAGTATCGTTACTTTTACTTAAGTAATAAATGTGAGTACTTTTTCCACCACTGTTCGTTAAAGATGCAGTGCCATGATTCTTTTCTACCCTAAAACATGATGATCAGGTATTATGATTATACTAGGAGGAAGAGTTAAAAAAGAAAAAAAAAATTACAGAAAGAGTTAAAATTGTGTTTTTATGTGGCCACACCCACCAGTTCATTAAGTATGCCTGGTTGTCAGGTGGGTGGTGACCCAGCTGAAGTTAGCCACACCCACAGTGTTGCGTGAATGGTAAAAGGGGAGGGGATGAGTATACAATGTAATTTAATCTGTGTTTTTCGACTGGGCCTTTTGAGGCCCAGTCTTTCAGCTTTCAGGAAGTAAACAAAAATACACGGGGAAGACAAATCTGCACATTATAACCCCACCCGGGGGATCTATTAGAATAATGTTAACTTCATAGACGCATACAAAACAGAAAAAGTAAACTACGGCACCACCTCTTTAAAATATTGAAAAGTGAACATGATCCCTCCTAATTAGCACAGAGGTAGAACGCTATGTCTTGGCTCATGAGTCATGTTTGACTGATGCTAATTGCTAACTTTCTCTTAAGTAAAAGTTTATTTTACTGGCACCATTGTGAGATGAGGTTAGGAAGCGTGTTCAGAATGTGTTCCCTAGTATGGAAGGCAATGTCTGCACCAAATGTGTGTGCTTTTTAACCTCATGTGATGCATTATAAAACATAAATGAGGGCTTTCAACTTTCACTGGAGTGGTGTCCCAGCAGGGGTGTCACAAGGGGGGGGGGGGGGGGAGTGGGACTGAGTTGCTAGGGCCTAAGGTGGAGGGGCCCTAATTATTCTATACTTTAGCTATTGAAAAATAGCAGATGCGCAGCACCGAGTGCCACGCTGCGAGCTTGTAGATTTGCTATTTTTGAAAAGTTGTGAAAATGTGTGCAAATCTTTGAATTATATGTATTTTTTAAGCAAACATTTGTAACTCAAATTTTGCTTCTGGGGGGTCCCCCAAATACATATCATTTGGGGGTCCTTCACTTCACATTTGAGCACCACTGACATAGAAACATAGGTTTTTCAAAAAACTATAGAAGGATTTGAAATATTCAAAGACTTGCACAAATCTTCACGATTTTTCTACAAGCTCTCAGCACGGCACTCGGTGCCGCGCCGTGAGCTTGTATATCTGCTATTTTTCAATAGTTAAAGCACAAAATAATTGTGCGGCTCGCACAGTGAATCCTCGTACCCAGGGCCCAGAATTTGGTGCGACACCCCTGTGTCCCAGATCATTCCTTTTTTTCCTCCTCCGCAGACAGTGACTCTCTCAGTTTACAGAAGAATTCGAGTATGATGTAAACAGTATAATGGGAGCTGCAAATGCCAGTTAAATTCACTCCTCTGGGAGAAATACTAACTCTTATACTGATCCTTGTGAATAGCCTTGGTGTCTATAGCCCTTATCAGACTTGAAATATGTAACATTGTTGGACTAACTGTTCCGCCCAAGGTAACAAAGTCTGGCTGATTTTCTCAGCCAAGAAAGTGCAACCCCAGACATGAAGTTTAAAATGGGGGCCCGCACATTCTTTCACTTTGTCATTTTGGGTCATTTATTTTCTTTATTTGAGTGATTCTGGTTTTCTTGTATTAGTTTACATTTTCCAAGCACTTGTCACACTGTGATGAGAGTTACTGCATTAGTGCAAATTGAATGAAAAATAGCCTCTTAACATTGTTACCATAATTAATCTAAACCAAGGTGGCGGGCAGTGGCCCCTTGATTGAAAGGGTGAAGTTAACAAAGCTAACATTTTCATGTTAAACAATTAATAGAAAACTTAATTTCTCAATGTCAATGCTATTGCCATTGTTACCATTATATATAATGGTAACATTATAAACCAGCATTCGCCACACTGACGAAGGCTGGATAGCCGAAACGTTTGTACTTTATGTAAAGAACTAAAGATACAATAAAGAAAAGAGAAAACTGTGTGCGACCCATTGCCTATATAAATGTTGATGATCTAAGATGAAACCGCACCAGAGAAAGCCAGACAGTTTACAGTTTACAGTTTAGGCATTTAGCAGACGCTTTTAATCCAAAGCGACTTACAATAAGCAGATACAACATCACAATAATAAACAAGATAATAGGTCAGTACATTAACAGCAATATAACAATGTAAATGGATATCTATCTAGAGAAAAACATAATATAATCAAGTTCTAAAGAAACCTAAAAAACAAATGTTAACTAGCTTCATGTATGGTCATTGATTTTACTGTAGTGCTAAGGGTTTAGGTGGAGTCTGAAAAGGTGAGTCTTCAGTCCATGGCGAAAGGTAGCGAGTGAGTCCGTTGTTCTAAGTGCGACAGGGAGTTTATTCCACAACTTGGGAGCCAAGAGGGCAAACTGTCTCGGGCGAGTGGATTTTTGCCCTGGAGTTTTTAGCGAGGGTTCGGTCAGCATCCCTGTGTTGGCTGATCTAAGTGAACGAGTGGGGGTGTAGGGGTTGATCAGCTTTTGGAGGTATGGAGGAGCCATACCTTTGGCTGCTTTGAAGGTCAGCATCAGTGTTTTGTATTCCATGCGGGCCGCAACCGGGAGCCAGTGGAGGCTGCGGAGAAGGGGAGAGACATGTGAGAACTTAGGCTGGTTGAAGACCAGTCGTGCCGCGGCATTTTGGATCAGTTGGAGAGGTTTAAGTGCACATGCCGGGAGACCAGTGAGGAGAGAGTTACAATAGTCAAGTTTTGATATGACAGATGTCTGAATGAGGAGCTGCGCTGCCTCCTGGGTGAGGAACGGTCTGATTTTACGGATGTTATAGAGTGTGAACCTACAGGACCGGGTGACTGATGCAATATGTGCCTTAAATGATAGCTGGGTGTCCAGGACCACACCAAGGTTTCTAGCAGTCGGAACTGAAGTCACCAACGCATTATCTATGGAAATAGTGAGATCTTGCATGGGGCAAGACTTAGCTGGGAAGAAGAGTAGCTCCGTCTTGTCCGGGTTCAGCTTGAGGTGGTGGGCTGACATCCACTGTGAGATGTCGGCCAGACATGCAGCAATGCGCTCTTCCACCTGGGTGGCAGAAGGGGGGAAGGACAAAAACAGTTGAGTGTCATCAGCGTAGCAGTGATATGATAGATTGTGAGCAGAGATTACAGCACCAAGGGATTTGGTGTACAGGGAGAACAGCAGAGGGCCAAGTACGGATCCCTGGGGGACTCCCGTTTGGAGGGTTCGGGGGGATGAAAGCAAACCTTTCCATGAGACCTGGTAGGTCCGGTCCGACAGGTAGGAGGAGAACCACTTTAGTGCCGTCCCGGTGATGCCTAGGTCAGCAAGGGTGTCCAGGAGCAGCTGGTGATTCACTGTGTCGAATGCCGCTGATAGATCCAGAAGAATCAGGACTGCAGAGTGGGATGAGTGTGGTGATAACAAAAAAGTATTTTTAACATTATAATGGACATTTGTTTTGTTTTGATTTATTAGCTCTGGGAACTTTTAAAAGCATTTTTTGTTAACCTTTTTTGTTAATTGAGTTCAATGGACATTTTGTTGTAACCTTTTCTATAACCCCAAAAGTCAATTTTCTCCTGTATGATTGGACATTATATTGTCTAATCAGACAGGAGTGATGTCACAATATGTAATATAAATGGCAAATCAAGAACAGAACTTTCTAGTATAAACCCCCGAATTAAAAGTGTGCAAATGGCTTCTCACATGAAGAAGAATGAATTCTTCATGTTTTCGTTCTTCATGTGGGAAGCCAAGACGGAATTAATTTCCCAGCAGATTCCTCACGGCTCACATCATTGCAACCACACTTGCAATTTCTCAGAATTGCACCTTTACAGTTTTAATCATTTTCTTGTCCATGTCCATGTTCAGGGCTCTGACAACCTCAGGGAGCAGGTTATGTAGTAAGTAAATATAGATGTATTTGCTTTTCTACATTTATAACAATCAGATGCCAAAGGAAAAAGCGCGAGTGTAACAGACAGTAGGAAAGCTTACATTGTTTTGAGGGGATAAAGGGGACTCTTTAGTGTGGACTGACAGTGAGTTAAAGTTATCACGGGACCTATCACTTAAGCATGTTTTGATTATCGCGATTATATCGTTAATCTGGATTATTTTTGCCACAATAATCGTGATTTGCGACAATAATCTAATTTTCATTTATTGTCCATCTACACCACCTTCCACAGGACTAAATCACGGTATACGTTTTTACTGCAGGGAAATTCGTATTCTCCCGGTACTTTCAGCAAAAATTCCCAGGTAGTTTTGCTGTGACCAAAAATAAGTGGCCGTTTTCACATGGCATGAATTTCAAATTGCATACGCATACAGTGCTGGCTGCTGTCAGAATGCTCTGGGAGGTAGCAGACTTTCAGGACCTTCTCAGAGACCTTGAACTTCCTCATCTGCCCAAAGTCATACAGACCTTGTCTAGCCTTCCTTGCCACAGTCTCTGGGTGCATTCCCCAAGTCAGGTAGTCTTTGAACGTATAAACATTTACTTTAAGTTTAACTTAATTTAGGTGAAATGTTAGTTTCAACATGCATTCAGTTAGATCAATCTCCTATTCACTGTCAAATGAATAACAACACAGACTAGATGTTGTGTAAAGCACTTTGTAAACTCTTTAAAATGTGCTTTGAAATAAATGTATTATTATTATTACTAGAAGCTCGGCCGCCCGATAGTCGGCGCCCTGGCCAACTCGGGAACAATGTAAATAGGGAATGAATGCCCCGCCCTTTAATGCAAACCCCATTATACCTGTTGTCATCTCATCTCATCTCATCTCATCTCATCTGTTTGCGTGTGTCCATTTATGCACATATATGGAGATATCTGTCTGTCTACGTCCATTTTATGCCCATACTGTATATGGAGATCTCTGTAGGACCCGTTTTGACCATCTGTTTGCCTGTGTCCATTTATGCCCATATATGGAGTTATCTGTCTGTCTGCGTCCATTTTATGCCCATATATGGAGATCTCTGTAGGGCCTGTATTGACCATCTGTTTGCCTGTGTCCATTTATGCTCATATATGGAGATATCTGTATCTCTCTGTCTGCATCCATTTTATGCCCATATATGGAGATCTCTGTATCTGTTTGTCTGTGTCCCTTTATGCACATTTTATGCCCATATATGGAGTTAACTGTCTGTCTGCGTCCATTTTATGCCCATATATGGAGATCTCTGTAGGACCTGTATTGACCATCTGTTTGCCTGTGTCCATTTATGCTCATATATGGTGATATCTGTATCTCTCTGTCTGCATCCAGTGCCGGTTCCCCCTTTAATGCAAACCCCATTATACCTGTTGTCATAGGACCCGTTTTGACCATCTGTTTGCCTGTGTCCATTTATGCCCATTTACTCATGTGGTGTACGTGATGAGCCTTTTATGAAGGGATGTCACAATGAGTCAGCGCTTGCGCCGATTTCCTCCGGAACAGCCTGATGTCAACAATCAGCTCCGCATAAGGAGATTTCGAACGCGTTGCGCCGGTTCGGGAAAACCACGCGTCGGGTCGGGTCGAGGCCCGGCACTGCACTCCGCGCCGCGGCGGGGAACGTGCGTGCCGAATCTGAAGCCGGTGGGACGTACGGTTCTCGAGATACGCGGATTACATACACGCAGACACGCAGACAGAGATTTGTCGCATTTATTGCGACCGTCAGGGAGCAGTTTACTATGAAAACCTCCACCGGCCGTCCGTCTGTCACACGTCACACGTCACACCTTTGCCCTGCTCATATCTCCGCATCAGTATGACATCACACCACATGTGTACACAAACCTTTGTGTACGTTGCTGTGGCAACAGTCTGTTGTTGCTGGTCTGTTAGTGTACGTTAGCAACCACCTTAGCAACCATGGTTTTACCCTAGCAACCAACTGTTTACCCTAGCAACCAACTGTTTACCATAGCAACCATGTTTTTTTACCCTAGCAACCAACTGTTTACCATAGCAACCAGATACGCAGAGCAGGGATCTCCATATATGGGCATAAACAGGTGACATCACACTGATGTCAGATACTCAGAGCAGGGATTTCTCCATAATATATGGGCATAAAAGGGATTCTGTTAGGGATCTCCATATATGGGCATAAAAGGGATGCTGTTAGGGATCTCCATATATGGGCATACAAGGGATTCTGTTAGGGATCTCCATATATGGGCATAAAAGGGATTCTGTTAGGGATCTCCATATATGGGCATAAAAGGGGTTCTGTTAGGGATCTCCATATATGGGCATAAAAGGGATTCTGTTAGGGATCTCCATATATGGGCATAAAAGGGATTCTGTTAGGGATCTCCATATATGGGCATAAAAGGGATTCTGTTAGCTGTTAGTGATCTCCATATATGGGCATAAAAGGGATGCTGTTAGGGATCTCCATATATGGGCATAAAAGGGATTCTGTTAGGGATCTCCATATATGGGCATGAAAGGGATTCTGTTAGGGATCTCCATATATGGGCATGAAAAGGGATTGTATCCCAGATGATGCCCTGTTAGGAGATCCACACTAACAGAATCCATATATGGTCCTACCGACAGCTGCTATAAGCCAACCCTGGCGATAAGGTCTGAGTCGAAGAAATGCTTCTTTCCTGGTAAGAATTGCCCCTTTAAACTGTAGGGCTCGTTTGTGTATTGTATGACATCACGCCACATCATCGGCTGAGGACTGTGTGATGTCATCATATCTCCATATATGGAGACATAAGTTGCTCATGCCCAAATATGGGCTGGTGAGGTCAGACTTAGTGTGATGCGTAGGTTATCTCCATATATGGAGATTCAACTTCAATGAGTAACCATGGCAAACTGTCAACTGCCCGTATGTTCTTGATAATTGGTAAAACAAACTTTTGGCCTATTTGTGGAGATAAGCGACCAACGGTCGCTTATCTCCCGATTAGGGAGTCTTACTGGTAGATAGATTATAGAGGATACAGTAGATGTGGGACACAGTAGACTGTACACAGACATGAACTAAGATAGAAGATACCCCAGTTTACAGCAATACATGCTTAAGGGAGGCCTCAGGATGGAACAATATTGTTCTTTTTCGTCAAGAAGGTGAACTTTTCAACCGGGGCGAAATAAACCAAGTCCACATTATAGCAATCTAAACCCCAATCCAAACTTTAATGCCTAACTATAAAATTACATCTAGTCTGTCATACACACGTTATTGTACACACACAGACATAGACACACTGTGTGTGCGCGCACGCACGCGCACACACACACACACACACACACACACACACACACACACACACACACACACACACACACACACACACACACACACACACACACACACACGTATACCAGTCAGTGGTTGTGCAGCTGTGTGTGTGTGTGTGTGTTAATTAATGAGATAATCCTAGGAGGGAATCATCTGGTGTGCGTTATATCGTCTCCTTGGCAACCGTCCACTGGTCTAAAATAGTGTTTGGTGGCAGTCAGCTGCAGCATGATGTCATCCTGTACGTTAACCCCTTAAACCCCGACGTTGGTCGACCGGAGGAGTCCCGCAGGGCTCTGTTTGTACCGCACAGCAGCGTTTCTCAAAGTGGGTGCCGTGACGACGCAGGTCCAGGCCGGGGTGCCACCGAATATGGAATTCCTCGATTCAGTTTTAACCGCTTAGTAAAACCGGACCTGAGTTGCTCTGTACTCAATTTCGAGTTCAAGTGGTTAAACGTCAAGTATCCACCTGTTTCCAACATCCCATCGTGCATTGCGCAGAAGGTGTGCGGCAGTTTCCGGCGCTCAGCCGAGAGTTATCTACAAGCTCACAACGGTTGCATGCATCTGCGACGTGATGTGAGCTTGTCTGCTGTTCTCCGGAAGTGTCCCACCCCACAAATAATTCTACAGTAAATCATCGCGGGAACAGGTGGATAAAGTTATTTTCAGTCTGTTGTAATGGCAATGGATATTCCTCTAGTCTGTGACATCCAGTACTGTATCTTAGGGGGAAAGATTTGCATATTTACCTAGCTTAATATGACATAAGATTAGAAAAAATAGCAGCTGTATATCTGAGTGAAAACAGTGTGAGAACCACTGCAGTACAGTAGTATAGTAGTGTCTTTTCTGTTTTTGCTCTGCATTAAATATCTTCGCCAAAAAATAGCCTATCTACAATGCGTTGTGAGCTTGTAGATTGGCTATTTTCCATTGGAGTTTTCCCCAGAATTCAGATGCTGAATGGGGTTTAAAGTGTTTATAAGGAAAGGAAAAATATATTTGACAACATGTGGATAATTCTTGTATTTCCATATTTGTACTTTTTAGTGTTTTTCATTTAATGGCTTACTTCATAATACCACCTAAAATGGCTAATCTTAAGGCTCACTACATGTCGCTTTAAAAAAATATTATTTTTATGTGAAAGTGGTTAAGTCTGTCTGTGTGTTCTATAAATATTAAACCAAAGAAAAGTATTAACAAGAGCTTGTAACTAAATAATAACTACATTGGATCCATTGGAACACAGTTTTTACTCCTGAGAAATTACGGTTTTGGACACCGAATATTTATCTACACACCTATATATACATATACGGTACTGAGATACTTGTTGCTCCATTTTTATTTACCGGTAATCATATTGTCAGTATTCTATAGAAACCTCTACAGTATGCTGGTTCACAGGGCACTCCAGGTGTGTCTGGATTATTGTGAGTTTTACTGAGCTACTGACTTCATAGTAAGTGGGTGTTCCCCCCTGCTGTGGGCACTATTACTGAGCTCTCCATCTGGACAGGTCAACTTTTACTGTACGCTCACACAGCTTTACAGTGGAACTATAGATTGAGTCACAACACTTAGCATTCAAAACACTGTTCCCATAGGCTGGTGGTTTGAAAACTTTTAATGTCAAGGACCCACTGATTAATTGGTGTATTTGGGCCACAGAACCCCATATGAAACCCCATATGAAGATATATTTTCGTACAAGATTTGTATTGTCGCTTGAAAATGTTCTAAAATATTTAAAAAACGATGAATCTCCAAACTAATATTATGACGCTTTGTGTGCTTGTAGGTCAGCTTCAGCTACTGTATTTTCAAACAGCCGATGTGCTGTATATACTGTATGGTGAAAGTGGTTTAAAATACATTTTAGCTATATTAATTCATTTCTCTGGGGACCCCTGGTACCCCCTCAGGGACCCCTGGGGGGGTCCCTGGACCCCACTTTGAGAACCACTGCCTTAAGACCATATTCAAGCACATTGTAGCCATTTTGCTCTTGTAATCTATACTCAGGGAGGCTGAGGGAGCGGAAGGTTATATACAGACTATACAGTATTATTTTGCAGTGGCACTTCTTCACTGTATATACTTTGTAAATTGTGCATTGTACATCGTTTGTTGCCTGTATGCTTAGCAGGTTATTTTGTATGCTGGAATAGCTTTGATGGCTCTGCTTTGTTTCCTTAGCCATAGCTTTATTAAAGCCTGCATCTGTGAATGTACAGTGTGTGTGTGCGCGTGTGTGCGCGTGCATGCGCACGTCTATGTGTGTGTGTGTATGTGTGTGTGTGCGTCTGTGGTGTGGGATTTACTAGCCGGCTATAGTGGTTCTCAGGGGACAGCCCTCTCCAGCTGCTACTTTACAAGACTGCAACATCAAACACACACACACACACACACACACACACACACACACACACACACACACACACACACACACACACACACGCACACACACGCACAGAGGGTTCCACTCTGCTCTGATACTCAACTTTCGTTCTTTTTCTTTTGCCATTTTCACCAAAAACAACCGCCTCAGCTTTCTTTAATCCTCTTTCCACCAATATCATTCTCTCCCTCATACACACCCCTGCTAGCTAGGTTCCTTCACACTGTATTACGCCCCCTTGTTCTCATACAGAAGGCCTGGGACAAACAGACTACTTTTTCCGGATGAAACGCAGTCAGGCGTAAAAGAATAGGAACGGCGAGCTAAAGTTAGTCTGGCTGCTATGGTTGAAGGGTGGAGTTTTGGCTCTAAACAGATTGGTTCCCTAGCATCAGGCAAGCAAATACTAAGTGCAGTGTAGCATAGCGCCGTTGTCGAGCAGAAACCTATTATCTCCATTTTCTTTTTCTTTTCTTTTTTTAGATTAGCTTTTTGGGCTTTTATGCCTTTATTGATAGGACCGACAAGAAATGGGGAGAGAGATGGGGAGTGACACGCAGCAAAGGCCGTCGGGTTCGGGACTTGAACCCGCGACACGCTGTTAGGCATCAGACCCATGTGGTATGCGCCTGGACCGGTAGACCAGCGGGCACCCCATTATCTCCATTTTCTAACTTTTTTTGTTTGTTTTTTTTCTCATAAATGTACGCCCTACTTCATCATACTACAGTGTCACACAAAAGCATCAAAGGTAGCAGATCTACGAACTTGAAACACGTTTCAAGCTTGTAGATAAGCTACCTTTGCTTTTTGTTTTTATCTTATTTGTTTTGAATACATTTCCACCCAACAGATCATAGGTTGGTTTACTCTAGTACGTGGAATTTGACTCTTTGATAACTTCTCCGCCCTACACTGCATTTTTCATTCTGTCATGATGTCTGTCTGTCTATCTTCTCTGTCTTTCTATTTTTCTCTCCCTGTGTCTGTCTGTCTGTCTCTCTCTGTGTCTTTCTATTTTTCTCTCTCTGTGGCAGCTCTAGTGATGTGAGCTCCCTGGCATCTGAGGCAGCCAGCCATTACAGCATGGAACGTACTGGAGAGACAACCAGAAGCCCATGTTACGTAAGGCTTTGGCCAAAGCCACACTTCTGTTAGGGATGTGGTAAAAAGTAAACACACCTAAATAGAACTTTTACTCAACTTCTGAATGAAAAATAGATTTATTTATGTAATATTTCTCCAAAGTGACGAGACCTGCTTAAAGATGGGGTGCCATGATATTCTCCTATGTTTCCTATAGAGCATTTTCTGTTACTATAGGTAATTAAACGCATGCAAGTGGGGTCCCACCTGTCTCAGTTGTAGGCCCTATTCTCTTTTTTTCTCCCCACATGCTTCTACTTGGCACCATCACTCGTAAATATGTAATGCAGTTCATAATGCCTCCCATTAAAGCTCGTAACCCCAGCTACATAATTACTCCCAACAACTGCCTCAAAGATATCAAATGCTGGATGTCTAGAAGAAAGGTTTGAATAATCAGTTAAACTAATCTGATATAGTCTTAACTCCAGAAATTATATTGTGAATGATGGTTGTAGTCTGCCCTCCAATACAAACTCAATGGCCTGAAACTAAGGGTATATATTTTGAAGAGAGTAGGCCGCCCGTTTCCCCTTTTCTCACTCCCAGTGTGACAGAATAGTGGAAACGCTGTGAAGGAGACAGACAAGGACTCCAAGTGACTAAAAGTGACTGTGCTTTTGCCATTTGGATACCCACACTGTAGAACAACTTACCTGACAAGCTAGACTAACAATATTAAATCATTCCTAAAACACACTTTTGCAGTGTTCCGAGCAATGTTAAAAATGTTACCCACTTGTTATACATTGTAGAACTATTTATTTCAACTTAATGTTTTTCTACAAGCCTTGACTTGAGACAGTATACACTGTAGGGCAGTGGTTTTCTACCCTTTTCATGGCAATGTCCATTATTGGGCATTTTAGCCACAGACCACCATTTTTTTGATTTTGAGAAATGAATTAATATAGCTAAAACTTATTTTAAACCACTTTCACCATATATACAGCACATCGGCTGAGATTTTGTCTCTCAGACCCAAACCTTTTTTTTTTTTCTTTTTTGAGCGGTGGAACACCACTCACTTCAAACTGGGTTTTATTTTATTTGTTGCGACTGAAGGTCGCAGTATACCATGAGAAATGTTGCAGCTTGTCTCCGTCTGTCTGTCTGTGTCAGTCAGTCAGTCAGTCAGTCAGTCAGTACACATTTTTACAGTCTATTGGTTCCCTTGTCACTGTGACATCACTCTGACATCATGCTCTGATGTCACTGTGATGTCAGGGGAACCACTCTTAACAGAATGGGTTTGCTGCTCTGACATCACGCTCTGGCTTCATGTCCCTTTTATGCCCATATATTTTATGCCCATATATAGGCTAGTCGACTATGTGATGTCAGAACATGCCCAGATCACACTTGCAAATTAATTACATCCTTGTACATTTTATGCCCATATATGGAGATCCCTGTCCCAGTGTCATCAATATTAAGGGCATATCTGGAAATGCCCATATATGGGCATGTTCTGACATGCCCATATATGGGCATTGGGCATTCCCAGATCACACTTGCAAATTAATTACGTCCTTGTCCGTTCTATGCCCATATATGGAAATCCCTGTCCCTATGTCATCAATACTAAGGGCTGGGAATGCCCATATTTGGTAATGCCCATATATGGGCATCTTCTGCCAATCTCAACAGGCACTGTTGAGATTGGGTAACTGGTCCGATATACATCACTGACTGGCCAGATAGCCAAGAATTGGCGCGATGTTGCCCTGAGGCGTCTTACTAGTTATCACTGGATCAGATTGTGTCCACAATCAATTCCATGCTGTATTGATGTTGGTGCAATAGGTGAGATGAACGTTGTTCAAAATAACAATTCTTCTACATTCTCTAATTGTGTAGACTTGTAACTCTTAACTCTTGAGAGCATAAAATGAAACCAGGACCATTTGGTTTTATTTTACACTCTCGAGAGTTAAAGATCTATAAGGGTCCATTTGGTTACCAACTCTCCATCATTTTGCTGGGGACCACGAACCCCCTCAAGGACCACTGTTGGTCACCGGACCACTGGTTGAGAACCACTTCTGTAGGGTAAGCAAACTATGTGAATGTGCACAGTTATAAATGGTTACATTTACCGTCTGCTGTTCCTGTGAAGTAAAACAACTAAATAAAACCAAATAATAAAAACTAAATCACCTTATGTCCCTCATATCATGACATATTGCGTCAATGATTACCAGTTAATAGTAATGTACAGTAAACATTTTTAAAACTAACCCTCCAAAACACACATTATGACATATCCATAATTAAGAGGCTTCTTTTGAATTTGTGTCTGCAAGCCCAGTTTAGCCGAACTCATGCATGAAAGTAAGACTCTGGAAACTATTGGAACCAACCAACCAGGGCATAGCAGAGCAGAGCAGAACACTCTGGCTCATATAACCAGCCACGGGAAATACATAGCTTCAGAAAAAAAAAAACATCATGCCTGGTAGGCAGTTATACTGGCTGGTAGATGGGGAAACGGGCAAGGGAGTGAGAGAGCTTGAATGCAAGTTAAAAAGAAAAAAGAGTGAGTGAGAGAGAGAGAGAGAGAGAGAGAGACAGACAGACAGAGCGAGCAGAGCGGTGGGCTGGTGAGTGAGTCCGGCAGCCAAATCATTCCTGCCACCTCATTAGTGGCGATGACATCACAGCTGATTTCTCCTTAGTCGGCTACTACCGCTGCACGACTTCTCACAGTTCACAGAGAAGTAGAGAGCTACCCGGTCCTGGAGTCTTTTATGAAAGAATCTGGGGGGCTACTTTGATGTAGGCCAACAAGCCCAGTAATAAGGAGGTCGGCTTTGCTCCGACTCCGAGAGAGGCAGCCCCTTTCCTGAAACAAAGAGATGCAGGTCATTTTTGTCAGCAGTTCCCTAGCAGCAATTCCATAATAATATTTCTTTATAACTCACATTTACATATTATAGATTGTATTACCTTTCTAAATTGTCCAAAGTCACTTTACATCGGAAAGAAAAAAGGAAAACTTAAAAAGAAAGAATAAGATGTATTATTTTCAAATGTACTGTTTTGTTAAGTAAAAACAGTAAACATTTGATAAGTGCACTCCTCTGAGCACAGTTCCCCGCAAAATTTGTAAGGGAGTCATATTCAATTGGAATGAATCTGCAAAATTGGACAACATCTTGATCACATGACCGATTTGTGTGAGGAGTAGTAGCAAAAAGTGTGGTTTGAAGAAATGTGAAATGGCACAAATGGCCAGGGCCTACTGTATGTGTGGAGTTGTGTCATGATCCATGTGCCACCATGAGGCCGATTCGAAAGATTTGGGATAGAGGTTATTTCTTCGCCTACTGGCAGCAGCAGTGTGTGTGTGCAGCCATGGTTGTCGCGTTCTTGATTTGTGGCATTTTGTGCAAAACGGCTCACTCCTGCTAACTTAATCGTAGGCGTAGCCAGGTGTGAATCTGAGGATGTGGATTTGAGGGTGGTTCTGAAAGATGAGAGGATGGGTGGGGGTATCTTTGTTGTGGTTAGTACTGTGTTCCACATGAGGGGCAGCAACTGAAAAGGACCTTTCACTCGGGGGGTGCTCTCCATTCCGACATGTCTCCATTCCGACAGTAACTTCTTATTGTCGGAGTTGCAAGACTTCCATAGAGGTTAGGGTTAGGGTTAGGGTTGTCCCTTTTCTGTGTAGCGCAGCTACTACTCTGTCTCGAGAGAATGGGGTTAGGGATAGGGTTAGATGTCGGAAAGGAGACATGTCGGAATGGAGACGTGTAACCCAAATCTCCCCCCGATAACATAACAGACCGCTGCTAATCAAAGGCTCAGAACACCTGCTGCAGTCAAGCTGCACTGCGTGAATCTTGTGCCTTAGCCAACATGTCAGCCATGTTAACAAACACACAGCGACATTTAGAACTAAACGTTGCTCTCAAGCGAGAAATAGATGACGTAGTATCATAAAATGGATTCTATCTAATCAGCACTTGTGGAATACTTTCAGCTGTCTGTAAACAAGGAAATACTTTGTTTTGTTTTTAGTTTTTAGTCAAATTATTAATTTTACTTAGTAGCCGGGTAATAAGCGGGATAATGAATGGCTCCTTGGTGATTGACGATAAAATAACATCTATTCAGCCAGATCAGGCTGTTGGTCTGTTATGTATCGTCAATCACCGCGGAGCCATTCATTATCCCTTACATACTGTATAAGTCAACTGTTTTCAGTCAAAGAAATACAAATTCTCTCTGCATTTCTTTTTTCTTTCCTTTTTTCCACAAATGAATGCTTTCAGCAGGATCTTTTCCTTCCATTGGTAGAGAGCGAGAGCGAGTGCTGAAATGAATGGAAAAGTGTGGAGAAAGGTCCGGCTGTGTGACCTTACTTGACTATGTGACGTATGTGAGTACAAGACTAAACCTCATACAGGATCATCAGCAAACTCAGATTCCGTAGACAGATATCTACAATGACATCTTATGTCTAACTCGGCATTAATGGAGTGTGAACAGCAAAGCGTTTGTCATATTCTGTATGATTCATACATTCCTACGGTGAATGTCAGCTGCTGAGGTAGACTAGAATCAAAACAGTTGTCCACAGTGATACATACACTGATGCTGTAGAAAAGAGCTGAGATCAGTTCAATATGTTGTGATGACGGTAGCGATTTGAAAGGAAAGCAAAGTTGCCTGTCGTGGAAAATCTTTGAGAAGGAAACGTGCATGAGCTAACATCCCGACCTTCAATAACAACTGTTGAGGGGCGCCCGCTGGCATAGCGGTCCAGGCACATACCACATAGGTTCTGATGCCTGACAGCACGTCGCGGGTTCGAGTCCCGATTCCGACGGCCTTTGGTGCATGCCACTCTCCGATCTCTCTCTGCCTGTTTCTTATACTATCAATAAAGGCAAAAAGCCCAAAACATATCTTGAAAAAACAAACAAAAAACTGTGATATGCCCTTGAGCAAGGCACTTAACCACACGTTTCTCAAGTGAAGCAGCTCGGTGGCCTGCAGCAGACTCTGAAGGTTCGGGTCTGTGAATAGTGACTATATGATTGTGATGCATGGGCGGTGCAATAAAAGAGTGAATCCCTTCCTTGGATTAATAAAAAAAAAGTTAAAACGATATACTACTACTCAGAGAAACCACAGCATAAAAAGAGGAAAATTAAAAAGCCAGCATGGCTATATCAGAGGAACCAGCAGATGTTCATCCCTTTATATCTTTTGTATTACCTCATAATGTTCACACGAGCGCCGCTCCGAGTCGAACAAAGAAGAGGACAACGATCTGGCTTAGAGAGTGTGGCCCTGACGAGGACAGCTCGAAGACAAAAAAATCAGACAAATGAGATAAAAAGTCACGCAGACTTTTAATTCTCCAGCATTTGTTTCATTATTTTACAATGTTCCGAGGGATGTCGAATCAAACAATGGCTTTTTTACTATGTGTTTGAACTCGGTGCACCACGAGCGTGTTTGTGAGAAACTCCATCATAAAACGGGATATGAACGGAAAAACTAAGAGAACGAGCACCACGGCTTCATCTGATGTCTTCCAGTTGTGTGACCTCCCTCTCTCCTCTCAATCCTTAACTCTCTCTCTCTCTCTCTCTCTCTCTCTCTCTCTCTCTCTCTCTCTCTCTCTCTCTCTCTCTCTCTCTCAATATCTTTCTCTCTCTCGGTTTAATAAGGCAGCTGTACAGAGTCTGGTTCTCTTGGGAAACAGTGTGGAGTGTGGCTGCCTGGGCAGAGGACAGAAATTGGGGCTGGTTGAATTCGGAGTGGGGTCTGTGGACCGGGGCTCAACGGGGGCGGAGTGGTCGGGTGGGGGGGCTGGGTGGGGGTAACAGGGGGTGTTTCGGTTTTGGGGCCAACACTTCCGACCCCCCCCCCCCCCCCTCCTCCTGCTTCCATTCCATTCTCCCTCCCTCGACTCCCTCCATCTCTTCTAGCCCCCCTGTTTCCCTTTCCCTCGCTTTACTTCTCTTCCACTTATCCCTATATTCTTCTCAGTTCTCTTCCTGCCCCCCCCCCCCCCCCCCCCCCCCCCCCCTTTCCTTCTTCTCCCCTCGGTGTGAGGACAGCAGACAGTTCTTTCTTTTTTTTTTGGTAATGACCCTCTCTCTCTCCAGTCCAGACGTCTGCTCGGTGGCATCATAACGAGCCCCTTTATCCCCCCGGTCCCCTCCCACTCTCACTTTCAGCACGGGGTGTACGAATGAGCATCCAAGGTCTGCGATAAATAGCTAAGTTGATTATGCCTTGGAGTCTCTCTCTCTCTCTCTCTCTCTCTATGTGTCGTCTTCTCTTCCCCTCTCTCTGTCTTGTAGATGTGTGCTGCTCTGTGGTACCTACGCACTGGGTCCAAAAAACCTGCTTCCGAGTTTTGACAGATTCCTGACCCGCGCCAGAATGGTTCAGCTGGGCTGAGACCAGGGGGTTGTGCGTCTCTGTGTGCCTTTTCATGCGTATGGATGGATGTCGTGTGTGCGTGTGCGTGTGCGTGTGCGTGTGTGCGCGCGTGTGTGTGTGTGTGTGTGTGTGTGTGTGTGTGTGTGTGTGTGTGTGTGTGTGTGAGGCCAGGGGACTGGCTAAGGCTGTGGGGTGTTTTTCATCAGAATAATGAATACTACGTCTGAGCGAAGGGAAGGAAGGGATAGCGAGAGAGGGAGAAGAGGAGGAGGAGGAGAGAGGAGGGGTAATGACTATCAGATGGCGTTCTACTACCGACCGGGCTTCTGCTGCTGCCTCTTTAAAGGGGAACACCATTCAATTTTAGAATCCACATACTGAATATGCTACTAATACACCCTAGGATTTGTCCAATCAGTACATGGTAAAATCTTCAGAGTTCGTTTAACTCTGAGAGAGTGCAAAATGTAAACAAATGGACCCTTACCATTTGTTTACATTTGCCCACTCGGGGTGTAATGGGTACACCCGGTCAGTATTAGTCAGTGGATGTGAGTTGTTAAAAAAACAGAGCAAAACCATCTATTTCATCTATGATGTCACCACAGTTCGGACGAAGACGTTGGTTAATGAACAGATCTTTGTTTGAACCCTAATCATCTTCATAATACAGTAATGGTTTGTTTAATCAGTTTAGCCATTTATCTTGAGGGTGTGGAACATAAAAACGTAATGTGCCTGACTCTTGAATCATAACTTAAAGTTAAAGTGCCGAATTTCTTACCTGAATGCTTTAGTCCTGTTGTGAGGCCACTGAGGAGAATGTGGAAATCTGATAAAACACTTCAAAAAATGCACTTTCTCAAAGGTGGTGGAAGAACAGTCAGTAATGTTAAGAACGATACTGTAGAACTGTGCCTCCCAAACTTTTTAACTTGAGACCCAAAAGAGAAATTAGTCGTTTGCCCGGGACCCAAACTAGTGAAAATGTCAGTTCTATGAGCTCACAACGCCTCGCTTCGGGCCGCATTGTGAGCTTGCGTAATGCTATTTTCAATACTTGTTGTACATTGTCAATTACAAGTCCACATAAAGTGTTGTATAATTACCATGACTTGTTTTGCTCTTTTCTGGTATACATTGGTTTTCATTATCAAATGCAGCTTCAGTGATTATGTTGATATAATTGATTATGTCCGAAAAAGTTAATTAGTGTAGGTGCGCCTGCAGGGCAAACAGACTATAGTACTATTAGGCCGACTTTATTTCATCCATCTTTCACGTTCCTAGATACACTTTATTTTTCCGCACCACTCCTCCCACAGTTTGGGTGGCACGCACTTGGGCCATATGTCACTGGCCAGATGGCCAAGACATGGCCCATATCTGTGTGGCTGGTTCAGATAGGGATCTCCATGTATGGGCATACAATATATGTATGTATATGTATACATATCTTCTATCTATCTCTTCTATATCTATAAATTAGGGAAATCTACGTCTCTGCGTGTCTGCATCCGCGTGTCTGCACTGACGTCATCCAATGGGAAAATCCTTGAGAAAACACACAGTGATGTCATCCAATGGGAAAACCCTTGAACAATACATTTGCCACACACATCCCCCTACACTCAGGAACCAATGCCACTTACAGCCCTCTTTTACATGTGACCTGACGGTCGCTTACCTCCCGATTAGGGAGTCTTACTGGTATATACATTCACACTTGAATTATTTACCAAATATGGTAAAGATTTTTGGCATACTGTGGCGGCTAGGTGGCTGACCATCTGTAGACCAGCTGGTAAAAACACGAGGAGCTGGACGTGAGGTTGACGCGAGGGCCTCTATCTTTCAAATGGATAGCCACGTATGGACCAGGATTAATTGGGCGGATCGGGGCGACACAGACTATTCAGAGAAATAAAAAGTCCATGTATGGGCATTCCCAGAAACAAAATCCCTTTTAGGCCAATATATGGTGATTTCTGATGTCATCAATCCCAGGCCTTAACTGGCCCAAGAGCCTGCTTTACTCTGATTTACACCCTACCTTCCCCGAAAATGTTGATATTAAGTCCATAATACAGATGGCCGAGAATTGGCGTGACCTCGCCCTTTAGGGCGAAGTCGCATGTCGCCCTGAGGCGTCTTACTAGTTTATATAAATCTATTTGTGAATACATTTTCTCCATTGACTTTATTTTAAATTAAACTTTTCCCAAATATGGAGATGACGGACATCATAGATGTAATGTATGACATCATAGACCACATGAAACCATATATTATGTCCATATATGGGCATTCCAAGATATAGGCTTAATATTGATGACATCAGGGATCTCCATAAACTGTTATGGGCATAACCGACGTCAGCAAGGGGAGAAGACGACAGCCAGCCCCAAGGCCTCCCCTAAGTAACAAGAAATCTTGTGAAATAAAATGTCGTCAACCAATCATCAAGGATGATGATACACGAAAGAAGAAGAAGAAGGTACAAGGTCGGAATGGTTAGCACCGCTTAAATAGGGACAAGGACTGACAGAAACAGAGATATTTGTGTGACTCATGTCACAGCAACCACACACACGTCTTTCTAGTTTCTCCCTAGTACTCTCTGGAATCTTACCCACAGATCTCAAACATGCCATTATAACACAGTTGTTGAAAAGGAGTAATTATGATCCATTTCTTTTTGAGAACGACATTCCTGGGACGAATTCTTGAAATGTTTGTATAACAATTTGTATTGGTCACACAACAATTTGTTGGATGTTTATCAGTCTGATTTTGAACCACAGTACAGCAGTTTGCCCTGGTCAGAGTTGTTATTGAACTCACACAACGTGGTGTCCGGATAGGACCTACTGTAACCAAAGACCTTGCTTCGTTCTTTCTTTATTACTTGCGCCAGCAGAGTGCGCAAGTACTGCGTTCGGTGGCTTATCTGTGGCATATCTGTTTGTGTTTACGCCTGTAGGCCAATCAGGGACCAGCATTCTTGGTGACGTGCAACAAGTGCGACCTGAAATATAAATAACAAGGCGCGCTCTGCTGTCGCACAAGTAGGCCATACATGGCCACGAGTGCACAAGGCAAAAGTTGGCTACTCGGCAGAGCGCAGTCTATTTATTTGCGCCAGCAAAACGTGCAAGTACTGCGTTCGGCTGTGTATGTACATAAGTACGTAATCTACGTATGCTGGTGTGTCTGTTTAAGCCTGTAGCCCAATCAGGGACCAGCATTTCTGGCAACGTCATCATTAACAGCCAATGAGGGACCAGCAGTCCTGGTGATGCCACTGGCATCGCAAGTGGTGATGCCAGTGGTGAGCGCTCCTCATGGTGAACTCTGCTCTGTAGGCCATACATGGCCTACTTGTGCACAAGACACAAGTTGGCACAAGTACCGGTATGCCATACATGGCCTACTTGTGCACAAGATCCAAGTTGGCAGCTCGACTGGGTGCAGTTCTAGTTATATTCTGTTTTCTTTTCTTTTTATATGACGACAGAAGGTGATAGAGGATGATATGTTCCAGCGACAGCCTCTGGCTCTCGTCTACTTCCAGGTATATTCTTCTCCAGGCTTCAGCTCCCTTCCGTACAAAGCACTCTTGTTCCTGAAAGCCGTTAGTTTCTGGTCCTGCTGTCTATCCATGTACCATCCGATGACAAATCCCATGGGCACCAGTATGTTCATCCAATGCTCACGAGCGAGTGCCACAAAGTTCACCATGGCTACCTAACACATACAAACAAAACAACAGATGCGATGCCAAATTGATTTTGTAGGATGTAAAATACTACTGAAAGAAAATGGCTGTCTAATTAACTTGTAATAACTATGGTTAGAAATTAATAACCACAGATATCTGCGCCGTACAATTACAGTACAAGGATATCTTTGTGACAAGCAGCAGAAGTTGAGGTAGGGGCTGGAATCTGGAAGAGCATGCAGAGTGTTGAGGAAGATACTGTTGGTATCCTGTATTATGCAGGAGATAAAGGCTTAGATCTGGCGGAGTTTGTTGTGGTGGTTAGGTTAAGAGTCCTAGAAATTATATATCCCAAAGGTGTTATGACGAAATCTCAATGATGTAACAATGAGTCAGTCAGTCTTAAGTTTTAACCATGTATGGAGCTCCAAGGTCAGCCATGCCCGAATGTAGAGTCTGTGATGCTGATATTCTTGCACTCAGACCTATATTTTTTTGACAGTTATATGTGTCTGTTTCAGCAAACTACCTCAATCCAATGAGCCATGTATTGGAGTGGCTAGACACAAATATTATAATCTTTGAAAAAAGAAAATGAAAAACTAACGATGATGTCACAATCTCTCCTATGAGACACAGTCCCAAAGAAATTGTGCCATTTTGTCATGAGCATTGGTAAGGAGGACCAAGTAGCCTATATGAAGATAGGTTGAAAAAGAGTTGTCCTTTAACTCTAGCTCACAGTGCTGCAGCCAGAATGTTAACTGAAACCAAAAGGTTTGAACACATCACCCCGCTTTTCTCTTCACTAGCAACATTTCTTGTGCACATACTAGTGCAGGCCAAGGAGGTATCTCCACAAATACGTTCCACTGTGTTTTATTTAACTTTCATTTAATAACTGAAACTCAATGGTGTCATATGTCACAGATACATCATCAATGTCTGACGTCATAAACTGACCACATGAATACATTGCTACAAAAGTGTCTTTTAAAAGCGGGCTAACAACATAATCACCTTATACAGAACATTGTAGTTAGGCTTAAAGCATGTGGATAATGAGAAAATATTTTAGAAGTTTTGTTTTTGAGCTGTGCTACTGGAAGGAGCTAAGCTCCAATCTGGCTTTGTTCGGTACGAAGCGTCCCGAAGCGTGGCCCACATCTGGCCTGCATGCTGGCACAAAGCGCTCTAAGTTTGTTGTACGCTCAGGATCACATTGGCCAAGCTTTGCAGGACGCTTAATGAAATTAACTCATGAATAGCACTGCTCACTTCACATTAGATGTGATTTTATTAAAATGTTGTAGCACACTGAGAGTCTATGCTTGTCGTATGGAATTCGCTATATACAAATGGACTTGACTAAACTTGACGATGTGATGAATCTGTCATTGGCAAGGTCCATATTCTATGTTGTTTTATTCAAATTCCACTTGTAATACAATGTAACTATTTCCTTTTCTAACAACATTTTTAGGGAAACGGCAGCCATATGTGTAATTATGGAAATAGCAGAGTCTACATTATAGCCCAAGTCAAATGTTTTCTGGCCTGCAGGCAGCCATTCATAGAGAAAGGGATACTGTGTTAGAGCAGCCACAGGCTCCTGGGAGATATGCAAATGACGGAGAGATCATGCTAATGCATGTCTATGAGTCTATAATGACGGACCACAGTGAGTGATCCTGGTTCCGTCTTGGTGTACACGAGCAAAAAGATACTCAAATTTAGTTTTTATACACGATCAGGCGTAAAACATTTTCTATGAAGCTCATACAGTATAATGCGTTATACCTTCATAATATATTGCATAGTACTTTACATTGTAAGAGTGGCTAAGAGTTGCATTATAAGTATGGTTCTAATACTTAATATAGCCAGTAATCATAATTGCTCTACCCCTTTTGCATTAAATGTTATAATGTTATGAACATCAGGGTGCTTTCAGCATAATGGATGGAGAGTGGTTATGGTGTATAACATTTCTATGATGGCTTATTGTCTGCTTCAACTAAATGAATGATTTACTAAATGATCATTTATCCCTATAATGTGTTTATATTTATTTAGATGAAACTAGTTTTTGTATTCTTTTTATTTTTTATTGTTGAACTGTAGGCAAAGCCATCTAGGGTTGACATACTGTACTGTTGTCTTCTATTGATAGTTCAAGATTGGACACAGAGGCCACAATATTGTTACACTCCGTTTTGTTTATTTAAAACTTGTTAAACAATGTGCTATAAAGAACCATGATGTACGTAAGACCTTATAACCTTTCATGCTAAATCAATATAGCAATTATAATAGTGTTATAAATTATTATAATCATTCTTATAATGTTAGTGAAAACTAATTCCACACACTTTTTAAACTTCTGTAAACCTGTGAATCAAAGCTGATTCTTGAAGAGGGTCATCAACGCAGACTGAAGAGGCCTGCTATAGGTGGGAGATGTCACTGCGTGCCACTGACGCCTGGTCTTTGTCTCGCGCTGCCCTTCTCGCCAGGTGCCCGTAACGTAACAGGGTGGAGGAAGTTCTGGAGAGGGCGAGCGTATCCTTTCTGTTCAGTGGCTCCATTTACGGAATCGAGGTTTGATCACCACCTGGCACAAGCCCACTCCCCTATTTCACTTCTTCCCCTTCTCTCACCCTGACCACAAGCACTTCCTGTCTGTAATCAACCACGGTGACTGCCGTTGGCCTCCGTTCACACTGTCAGCACCCCAGAATAAACAGTGAGATGAAGAGCGAGGGGATGGAGGGAGGATCGGGAGGGAGAGAGAGTAAGAGATATATAGACGGAGACAAGCATGCACAGAAAGTAAAGAGAGAAGGGGGGCAGAATGAAAGAGAGAGAGAGAGAGAGAGAGAGAGAGAGAGAGAGAGAGAGAGAGAGAGAGAGAAAGTCAGTATGATGAATGCTGACTGTAACATTGTGTAACTTGAACAGATTATTCATTGTGCTATTAGTTTTCAGCAGCAGCTTACCGCTGCCAACCTACACATTGAGAAGCATACTGGCAGTGGCAGCTCGGTTTAGGGGTTTCAATAATGTATTATTGAGGGTTAGAGGACTCATAGTTGAGTAGCACAGTGGCTCTGAATCTTCGACCGCTGTGCACACGTAAGACAAGACAACATTCCAAGGTACAGCTAATTATCGGTTCTCTGAAACGCTCTCTCTCTGAGACCATGTATGTACATATCAGAATATGGCGCTGTATAAAGAACTAATGGAAAATGATTTAGGTCAATCGAGTTTTAAAATGAACTCATAATTAGTCTGTAATATTTAGTTTGACAGTGGTTTTCAACAATTTGTCAAACTTGCACTTTCTCTAAGGCACACCAGCTAGTGAGTATTAATAGTTCAGAACCACAAATGTGCAGTGTAGGTAGATAGATACAGTAGATTTACTGTACATGTGTACTATGTACACACACTATATAGACATTTACCAACAGACCAGCAGTCTCTGAAGTGATGCTGCTATCCCGCTGTAGGTCTCACAATTAATGGTCTCTTCTTTTGTTGTTTTCTTTTCACTTTTTGCCAACAAGAGAAGTATCTCGATAAACATGTCTCTCTTGTTCCAAATCATGTTGAAATATATTTTTTCCAACAATTTATGAGAGAGGAATCTGGTCGGTTTGGATACAGGGGGGAGCGTTTTGTTTCACTCAACGACATCCTGCGTGTGTGTGTGCAAGGATGATGAAACGTGTGATAATAAATAATAACGTATTAATTATGTCCACTGTTTGCCAACTCAGACGTACTCTTCAATGCACAAGACCATTGGTTGCTCTGCATGGAACGAGCTCGCCTAGCGGCTCACTCAGGCATGTTTGACAAGACAGATTGATACCGTAGATACAGTAGATAAATAGATAGTCGACTCGACGCGTGATGCCATGGGATGCTCAGTAAGCGCACTCACTCAAATTGCGGCTTACTTGGGCACGCCTCACATGTCTCAAGGCCTCGCTACATTAGCCTGGCGGGCCATCCCTCATTCCTCCTTCCCACAGTATGAGGTCTGGACATCAGCAGATAGGCACCGAGTATGAGAATTTGAAACACAGTCACTGATTGGCCCCGATCAGAAAATGATCGGGGCCAATCAGTGACTGTTTTAACTGCTGTCCGCACAACAAGTGAAAAGCTTCCCCTGATTGGTCCATGTGTAGTTGGTGACGTAGATGCTTGCTGCAGCATTTTCAAAACAACATGGCTGCCCTCGATGCAACAAGTGTAACAGTAAACGCTGAAACAATAAAACAAGCAATAAGTGAAGTTATTTCAGAGTTGGAATTAATTACAACAATTAAAAAGGAACAGGAGCATACGCTAGCGGAGTTCATCGGCCGAAAAGGCGTGTTTGTTTGCCGCTCTTCCGACGGGCTGAGAGATGTTTTGCTACGCTGATTGGTTAGAGGAGTCTGTCTGTCAAGGCAATTACTCCTGCCCACTTTTCAAGCTGCCTATAGCCCAAAGTCCAGACTTATATTGTGGGAAGGAACGAGTGAGTGAATGCACAGTATGAGGCTGGCTGGCCAGGCTATCACTATATTGGCCTGGCATGACCAGACAAATATCACTGCAGGTCTGTATTTCTTTTGCAATGGCAGATTTGTCTGGTTTCCAGCTATCGTTATATATTATATGTGTATATAGAGGGGTAGATACATTCTCAGGTATTTATTAGAAGTTGACAGCAGTTTTTATTGCTGTTCTTTAGTTTTCAGCTCTCTCCTTCCATGTCCTGTCTCCCACTGCCTCTCTCCCACTCTCTCCTTTCTTCCCTCCTTTGTGTACTCCCCTTACTGTCTTTTCCAATTCTTCCTGCACTTTGAGAGGAAGACAGATTGTTACGGGGAGTGTAAAGAGAGTACAGTAGCAGCCCCCTTAGTATAAACCCCTTTGACCATCCTGGCGCAGATCAACCCCCCACCCCTGCACCCTCTGTCACTAAGAGCCCAGCCTGAGTCGTTCATCTAAATGAGATAGGCCAGTGAAATCAACACCAAACAGTTCCCTAACGGACTCGGCTATCCTCAGTGGTCATATGTTCCCCATAGAATATTTAATAGAGAAACATATAGAGTTGAGGGCAACATTTCTGAGAAGCAAAAACTCGGTTCCAGGAAGTTAAAAAGAAAAATGAATCATTCAAGATGTGAAACAGTTAAAAGCTTGAGTTCAATACATCTCAAGTTCAAGGCATGAAGCATATACTCACAGCAAATTATGCACTAAGTGTATATCATATATGCTTAAAATATATTTATACAACAAAAACAAAACACTTTGGATCAACAATTTGACCATTTGAAGTAGCAAAAACAACCCTGGAAGAGGGGGGGAATGGGGTGGCTTCTCTGTGTGTGTGTGTGTGTGTGTGTACAGACGATCAGGTTGAGTTTCAGACCCCTAGCTCAACGTCACAACTTTTATAGATGCAAAGCTTTGACCATGTCAAAAATATCCCTGGCCCCAGCCACAAGCCCTGCCCTAACATCCCACTGCAGCTGCCCGGCTTGAAACCTTCTGTCACGGGACCAACACAGCACTGTGTGTGTGTGTGTGTGTGTGTGTGTGTGTGTGTGTGTGTGTGTGTGTGTGTGCGTGCGTGCGTGTGCATGGAGGACATTTCAAGACTTCCTCTAAACCTCTCCGCTTCTTGCTGTAATGGGAAGGCCGAACAAAACATCATAACAACATTAGTCTCAATTGCAGCACAGTACAATGCTAAATATTCATTTAACTCCCAGAGTGGTGTAAGAATTGTCCAGAAAGAGTCCAGAGTTAAAGGAACACTCATGATTTGTACTGTGGGCTCACTTCCCCCTTACCAAGTCCCAGACCTGTCTCTCTAGACTGCTCCATGTCTGGGCTGTCAAATAAGGCTGGAAAGAAAAATCGGTTTGCAGCCATGAAACAAACATCTACCCTAAAATAGAAGTCATATCTTAATCCTTTGATCTTGGTGTTAAAATATTGAAAGCCTCGGGTCGTACGTGTATTGGATGTTGTATTCCCCCCCCCCCCTCCCCCCTTTTCAGACAAAGAGGGGCAGATAAACACACAAACAAAGTGAATGTATACCAATAAAGCCTCTGACACTACAGTCTGTGACTTGACATGCATTGTCCAGGGTCATACAGTAATAATATTGCTGTCGGGAAAATCTTTATTCAACAAGTGAATTTCTGAGGATTCACATTTATAACAATGCACTTTTTGAAATTCAAGTGTGTACTGTATTTCATGGTCTGGAATCAACCCAGCATATAAGGGATCCATGTGAAACTTGGATCAACAAAAATCAAATGCATCCGTTGTCATCCATTATGCAAGTTCAGTTTTAGGGTGGACTTCCCCTGAAACAAACTAGGGAGCACTGAGCAGCCAAAACAACCTCCTGCCGATGGTTCGCCTCTAGCCTCCGGTCCCCCTAGCCTGCTTCTAGACAGCAGTCCTGGGACCCACACAGCTCAAAGGGAGGGGCAGAGAAGCCCCTAGGCCCTCCCACCAGCTATAAGACCAGAGGCATACGGAAACACTCAGACACCAGGCACACGTGGAACTGAGCAAAGTGGAGCAAGAGGGAGAGATAGACACTTAGACACAGAGAAAGAGAAAAGTCACAGGCAGAAAATTGCCACTGGAGACTGCTAGACCTACAGTAGTATTTGCTGCAATTTGGACTGAGGCAAACAGACAGAGAGAGAGAGAGAAAGGACACACAGAGGTACACAGACAGAAAGAAAAGGAGAATTAAACTGGCATTTCATTGTGCATTATGACTTATCTTGCTTTCTTCCAAAGGATTAACTGAAAGAGCAACTGGTCGTTAGAATTTCAATTGTCTGAACCACGAGAGACACACAAAGGGATTTGAACCTGCAGCCACCTGTGGCACAGCAGCTCGTTGATGAACTTGTGCTTGACTACAGTAATTAGCTCTACAGCTTAACAACTGAGTGAGGAAAGGCAAAGAAAAGCCCAGATCTGTATTTTAAGGGCTTCATCGCTCTACACACTGACTCACCTATAGTTCAAGAGATTCAGCTTCAAGGCAGGAGGAGGACATAAACCAGTATCTGCCTTGGACATCTTGAGTCAGAGCTTCTAGAAACCTTTCAACAAAGGTCCTATCACAGACAGCAAACATTAGCAGCAAATTCCCAAGATCAAGGGCTTTTCTTTGGAGGAAAGCCTGAAGACCTGAAGACCATTGACTGTCATTGCATTGGAAAAATGACGTTCGCCATGCTCCGCACGGCACCTCCCGCAGGTCGCTATCTGTACGGCGACATCGCCCTGCTCTCCGAGGACGACGAGGAGAACGGGAGCGAGGGCTCGGGCTCCGAGGAGCGCACCACCAACACCTCCTCCTCTCACTCGGCCGCCTTCCGCCTGTCCTCCTCCTCCTCGCCGTCTGCCTTTCACATCAAGGTGAACAGGAAGAGGAAGCTGCAGTGTGCAGGAATAGGGGCAGTTGGAGGCGGCATACGCCTGGGGGGGCCCCAGTCAAACACCATCATTGGACCTAACGGGGAGATCCGGCAGCGGAACGCGGCCAACGCACGGGAGAGGGACCGCACCAACTCTGTCAACACGGCCTTCACCGCTCTTCGCACTCTCATCCCCACTGAGCCTGCTGACAGGTACAGAGCGGCATGTGATGAGGAAGCAGCAACACTTTATCTTTTGTGATAGGGTGTATAATCACTGTGCTGTTATGGATTAACATCTGTATGTTTGTTTCAAATATCTTTTATTCTAAATTCAAATCAAATACTTATACAGTGCTTCCCTATTTTTCTAAAACAAACATAGCACATAAAATAAACAGTCACAATGAAAGAACACAAACGATGTCAAATGTACATATGGGGTGAATTCTCATAACTGTTCACTACATCTGCATGTTTGTTTATAAAATATTATGTATACATAAACTTTTTATTCTCAATAAATATTTATATAACTTGAGTACTAAGCAAAGTAGATATTACAGTGTTTATTTCTTCTAATATTTCATGTGTATTGGTTTATGGAATAAAACATAATTTTCTATCAATAACAACACTACTGATAATTTGTCAAAAGGTGATGCCTTTTGGGATGAGAATGTGTAGATCAGTACATCAGTCATTTTGATACCAATAAATCTTATTTCGATTTTGATTAATAGGAAGCTGTCAAAGATCGAGACGTTACGATTGGCCAGCAGCTACATCAGTCATCTGGGAAACGTGTTGCTATTGGGCGAGGGGCTCCATGACGGACAGCCCTGTCACGCCCCCTCACCGCCGTTCTTCCACCTGAACTCCTCCCCCAGCCGAGGAGCTGACCAATCGGCTCAGCCCAAACACATCTGCACTTTCTGCCTCAGCAACCAGAGGAAAATTGTGAGTGGATGAAAGACACTGTAGATTGATTGACAGGCAGACAAGACTGATACAGCACAATCATAATACTGTATGTGTTACTACTAAATCAGGTCAACTATTTCATAGAGCTCCACAGCATAACGCTTTAATCAATAATGTAGGTTAAAGGGATAGATCATCCCCATCATTTATTTTTTATTTTTTATTCCTAAGCCAATAATTTCAGGAGACTCTTTGTGTATCCATAGGGAACAAAGCAGGTTATTGTGTCTCCATAGGAAACCACTGCTGGTCATCAAATGATTGGCTTAGGAATGTGACAAAAACTATAATTATCCATGAATTCAAGTCTCCATGGGGTGAGTAATCGATAGGAAAAAGTAATTTTTTGGGTGTACTCTCCCATAAGCCATCAAAGGAACGTCAGAGAAACATTATTTCAACACACAATCTATACACAGTTGCGACATGTAATGATAGAATTGAATATAGAATAGAATAGAAGCAGGGGCTGCCCATTAGACAGCCCATTATTCCCACCTCCCAATAATCTTGAAGAAATGTTAGGTTAGAGTTAGGTTTAGGTTTAGGCTTAGGCTTACGGTATTTACAGTATATTGCGTGGTGTCAGACCACTGGTACTTCAGAACCATGGGCCGTCGGGCACGGCACCCTTGAAGTCTGGTTTCCCTGAACTGACAGCTGTGTTGAACCTGAAGGACCATAAAAACATTGAAAAGGAATGCATCTGGGATGAGATTGCTTTTTATTTAAATTTTTTGAGACCTACTTTTTATGCATGTATTGATAGGACAGTAGACTGACAGGAAATGAGGAGAGAGATGGGGAGTGACACGCAGCAAAAGGTTGTCACGAACGGGATTCGAACCACGCTAGCGCTGTCAGGCTGGCATTGCAGCCTAGGGTGCCCGGACCATCACGTTGGCGGCCCGGCCCAGAGATAGCTTATTTTACCTTCAAAGGTTTGTTAGACGTAAAAGTTCACCAAGCACCACTTGGAGGAAACTGATCATAGAATGTGGTGATGATTTGGGGGAAACTCTTCCACGGCATTGGGGGTGGGACCAGTGTTTAAAGCTGACCTCAGATCAGTGACTGCCTGTAAAACAGATTGGCCTTCAGGGACGTTTAAAGGGGAACCTTCTTAAAGTCCTCTTTGAGGGTGAAGGACTGCATGTTATGGTACTATAGAGGGTTGGCTTTAGTGGGGGAGTTTGGAGTGAAGGGTTGGGGTTAGTTGAGCAGGTGGCCAGGAGGAGGGTTTGTGTGTAACTTACAGGATATAACAGTGAATAGAAGTGTTTCTCTATGAGAGCTGACCTCAAAGCTCAAACTTTAGGATCAAAAGTACAACATACTGTATGGTAAAATAAATAGATGAACATTTAGTTGTTAGACAAACAAGCTTCAAAAACACTCACAGTATGTGGCAGGAAAATGTTTAATCTTAAAAAGTCTAAAAGTTTAGTGAGTTTTATGACCCCGGGGCCTGTGAACCACCGCCATCCAAAACCACATGTATAATTTCAAAAAATTCATATAAGCCCCAGTCTCACTATGAGACTGATTTCAACCAAAGACTGTCCAGAGAAACACAGTCTTCATTCAACACAACAGTAATAAAAAAGATCTGGCCTAGGAGTTGTGAATTCTAGCATCCTCAGAGGGAGTGAAACCAAGTTATCCAAACAGATCAATTCCTCCTTTCATTGACCAAGGTGTGGAGTTTCATGTCAGAACGGCCTCAGTGTATTGGACATGGGTTCATATTCCCACCAATGCAGATGTAGCCACTGAACTAATGTTCATTTCTGACATACACACATGCACACATACACACTTACACATACACTGCTGCTGCACTAGTACTGCTGCATGCTCTGAGGGAAACCGGTCAGAAAACTCCTGCAATACTAATGCAGTACAGATGCAGGCAGGAGTCCTTCCAGGCCTGGCTGGATTGAGTTTCCTCATGATCGAATATACAACCGAAGAAGTAGATATATTTAAAAATCAAAATGAGTTCGACATACGTAACATAGCCATTCTAACTGAGAGATCATCCAGGATGAATGTGGTATCGTAGCAAATGAATTACAGTTGTATTTACATTTCTTTGTTGATTGAACTGAACCCGATCTCAGCTACTTACTTCAGCCCTTCCACAATGACAACCACTGTACATGAGATGATAGAAAGGTGAGTTTTTACTCCGCAGTAGGCCTTATACCCCCCACCCACCCCACCACAAACCTAGTGGCTGCCCATTTAGCAGGATTTATGGGTGAGGAGCTGACATCTGGCAGACTCCCCCGTTACCCCAGCAGTGTGTGAAAACTAATACCCTCCCAGTGTCTAAACTCTGAGACCCCTTAGCTGGGGGATAAGCAGAGTCTCCATGGTGCCCCCCCCCCCACCTTCTCTTCTCTCGTTCTCTCTCTGAATCTCTGAGTGTGAAAACCTAGACCTCCTTGGTGTCAAAAACCCAGACAACCTCAGCTGGGGAGATAACCAGCGTTTTCTACTGTAGTGTTGAAACCCAGCTCTTTCTCCCTGGACCCCTGGCCTGCAATACAGCTCCCTTCATCGGCCCGCTTGACCCCCTCTTTCTCTCGTACTCTTCGCAAATCTCTTGATCTTCCTTCGCGTCTCTTTCGGTTCTTTCCTCGAACTCCATCATTCGATCCAATCATTCTCTTCTCTATTGTTTTTCCTTTTAGTTTCTCGCCCTTTCTTGCCCCACAATCTCCTGTAATCTCCCTCCTCATTCTGTCTGACTTTTCTCTCTCTCTACCTCCCTCATCTTTCTCTCTGTCTTTTCTCTGCCTCTCCATCTCTCTCTTTCCCTCCATCCCTCGTCAGTCAGTGTGTCTGTCTGTCTGTCTGTCTGTCTGTCTGTCTGTCTGTCTGTCTGTCTGTCTGTCTGTCTGTCTGTCTGTCTGCCTGCCTGTCTGTCTGTCTGCCTGCCCCCTCCCTCCTCTTTGTCCCAACCCTGTCTCTCCCTCACTCTCTCTTTCTCGTCTAGCACGCTGTCTTTGAGTATAGATCAGTCTGGTGGAGGTCAAAGCTGTCAGTAAGAGCCGTGTAATACAATCTGCTGCTGTAGGCTCAATACTTCAGACCTGAAAATGCATACCTAGTGTAGCAGCCAAGGCCCAGCCAAATAGGTAGGTATGTCGCTAGAGACTTCCGAATTGATGGGATTTGGCTGTGGAACGACATATGGTCACGTTATACAGATCATATATGATTCCATGTTGCAATCTATCTACAGTATATGTTATGGCATTTCACCCTGTCTCTTGACTTATACGCTTAATTTAATGCCGTTCTTTTTCCAAACTTTGTTTTGCAACTCAAGAAAAGAGATGAGCATCATAACCGTCTGTCTCTGTCAGGCCGAAACCATGTCTCTCCATTTTATTATTTTATCTTTTTATGCGTGTGTGTATATATATATATATATATATATATATATATAAATTATTGCCCTTTTATACTTTTTATGGTTGAACATTTTGCCTGGAATGACAGGCATTAAAAGTGGTTAAGTCTGTCTGCGGGATTTTAGAAATATTTAACCAATAAAAAGTATTAAAAAGAGCTAAATGACTAAATAATAACTATTGGAACAAGGCAAGTTTTTTTTTTTTTTTCATTCCTGAAAAGCAATAGTTTTGGACATAGCAGTACTGTACAAGGTAACGCAGAAGGACATACACACCTAGACAAACTGTGTTAGCATGGGGGGGTTGGATGTGGGGGAGGAGCATAGGAATAAACAAAATAAGTACAACCGTATTATACTATTTATTTTATTAAATATATAGTGATGATATTGCTGGGTGGCAGTGATGTATGCGTGATCACAAACCTACACTCTATATCATTAAATGTGCGAGTATGCTTGTAAACTAAAGAGGGTGGAGTAACTGGGAGTGGGATAGGTGAGAATAGAGCATTGCAGTGGGCGTGGTTTACTGGTCCCACTAAAACACATGAGAAGGATAGAGTCCGCAACAGGATAGAGTCCGCAATCTCTGCTTTATTGCTTCAACGTTTCGATCTTCTTCAGGAATAATTATTCCTGAAGAAGATCGAAACGTTGAAGCAATAAAGGACTCTATCCTTCTCTTGTATTGCCGTTTGTCCAGCACCTGGGCTAGAGTGGATTTGTGCATGCACTATCACCCCCACTAAAAAACATCCCATTCATTTTAATCATAGACTTTCACGAAAATATTTATACCAATTATGTTAAGCCTAGAACCAAGCCATCCAGGATTGCAGTGGATCATGACCATAAAACCTTTGTTTCTATGAAAAGGACATTTTGAAACACTTCGCTAAACAAAGGGTAGTTATTACATGTATATCTAATTATTTAATAAAAATATGTTTTCACATTGGATCAAAGGTTGTATGGTCATGATTCACTGCAATCCTGGATGGCTTGGTTCTAGGCTTAACATAATTGTTATAAATACTTTTGTAAAAGTCTATGGGGAAAATGAATGGGAGATTTTTTAGTGGGACCAGTAAACCACTTCCGCTGCGATGCTCTATAGTTAGAGAAGTCAGGGATGGGGTGGAGGAGAAATAATGATTTCACTGCATTTGGTCCTAACTGTTATTATGGTTACACCTTTCCATTGCGATATTGTGGTTTATGGCATCATCAATAATACTCGGTTAGGACATATTGTACCAAAATGTTCTCATCTGGGCAGTTTTTGAAAATGCCATTTTACTCCAGATTAACAGAATTTCCCTCAAGTGATCTTTTACACTTGCTTGTGACTTGCTCCCAGTTGTTAATCAAATGAACCCTTGTGTTTGAAGATCTACAAGCTCACAAGTGTTGCGTTGTAACCTATTGGGAACTTGTAGATGAGCTATTTTCGGCAAAGATATTTGGCATGGAGGAAAGACCTTGTCGGACCCCAGTCAGTGACGTATACAGGCTTTAAGTGGTAAATGGTGAGGTTATGGGCACTATAATATCTAAATATAGAAGTGCTTGATTCAATACAATACAATAAAAAAACAGAATCAGCGGATAAAGTATACAGAATACAAATTCCAAGTTACTCATAGGCAAACCGAAGGGGAACCAAGTTCACCCGGAGTTCAAATGGTTAAAAGTATGATCTAGTGAACTCGGTGAAAACCATTTAATTTTCCTCGTAAAAGCGGTTATATGCTGAAGTGGGCGTAAGGGCAGCATCGGCGCTGGTGATTACGGAGAGGAAACAATCGTCGAGGTAAAATGAGCCACTCTGTCCCAGGTGCTGTGTGTGCTTTGTATGTTTTCACGGCCATTTGAGGTTCATCACAGCTGTCAAGATTGCTTAGACCAGCAGCCCTCCATTACATTCTTTTCCAATGTGGAAAGAGGCAAAAGTGAGAGAAAAACGCATGTTCATTTCCCTTCTCACCGCCATGCATGTAGACAGCATCACTCACCATGACAAAACAAACCAAAAGAGTATAAACCAAAAGGATTACGGTGACTGCTGCACACGATATTATATCATTTAACCATAATTCAGTCTATAAGTGCTTGCGATATTGCAGATGACACGGTGGATGTACCATTAGATGAATATGACATAACAGAGTTGACACCCAGCGCTGACTGAGTGATCTTTAAAATTCCCAACCTGCTAAACATTTTTCACAAAGGTGTAACAGTGCAGCCGTACGTAGCAGCGCACACAGGGCTGCCTGCATGGAATGCATGTGGTGGTCAGGGGCGTCACACCATATTCTGGGCCCTGGGTACAAGGATTCCCTGCAGGCCCCCCCCATGAATGTTAACTATTGAAAAATAGCAGATATACAAGATCACAGCGCGGCGCTTGTAGATCTGCTATTTTTTTTAAATCGTGAAAATGTGTGCAAGAAACCCATGTTTCCATGTCAGTGATGCTCAAACTTTTTCATGTGAAGGACCTCCAAAATGATATGAATTTGGCCACGGACCCCCATCTCAAAACATTTAGTTCCAGGGACCCCCCCCCCCCCCGGAAGCAAAATTAGAGTTACAAATGTTCGCTTAAAAAATACATACGTATATTCAAAGATTTGCGCACATTTTCACGACTTTTCAAAAAATAGCAGATCTACAAGCTCGCAGCGCGGCACTCGGTGCCGCGCTGTGAGCTTGTATATCTGCTATTTTTCAATAGCTAAAGTTACTAGGGCCCCTCCACCTTGGGCCCTGGTAACTCAGTCCCACTTTCCTACCCCTTGTGACGCCCCCTGCATGTGGTAAGGAGAGGGACCACGATGATAGCTACATCTGTGAATGAAATGTACAGGGCCGAGGACTGTGGATTGAGGTGTGCTTAGAGCTGTTCAAATCCCTGTGCTGTCTGCTTGATTTATCTACACATCCTGTTCTAGGCCTCTCTTCCCCTGCTCATCTGTATTGATGTCAGCTACCTGGCCTCTGGTCTACCACCGCAATGCTATATGATTACAGCTCATTTAAACTGCTTTGGCTGACACGTCTCTCTGGTCCCAATCAAGACGTTATTTTGAATCCAACTATTCGCGATTTTTGAAACGCACACCGTAATAGTACATTAATATACCGCCATTAACACAAGGTTACCGCGTGCAAGTGAGGCTTACAGAAGAGAGGTGGAATTCCACGTTAACGGGGATGGCGATGAAAGGCTACATAAATAACAATAACACATTATTTAAGCATATTAGCATTCATTTCTATAGACTTCAGCATTTGTTAACTCTGTTGTTCTGATCTTATTTGATTCATTCAGACCAGGTCACATTTTATTCAATTTCCAAATGTAGATTATCAGCACTTTGTTTGCCCCTGATGGCATCTAAACAACTATTCTCTCATACTGTAGGTCGGAATTGACCAATGAGGAAAAAAAAGAAGAAGAAAAAAAAAAAATATATATATATATATATATATATATATA
>NC_137811.1:44440239-44445239 GCF_963921795.1 Nannobrachium achirus | reverse complement strand
AGAGCTAGCCCTAAATGACCATTGCAGGTCTGTAACTCTGAGAGTGTACAAATGGAACCAAATAAATGAACCCTTACGTTACGGAAACAATTGTACACTTTCAGAGTTATGGGAGTCTTTGCAAATAAAACATTAAAGAACCACTGTCCTAGTGGACTCCTAATGTGCCATAAATAGTGTCATAGTAATTCAGTCATACATATGCTGAAGAAAAGCTGGAGACTGACATTTAGTAATTGAGTCTTATGATCAAAATAAAAGCATTATAATGTTATTGATGACCACTGTCTTGGTGTCTGCCGGCATAATGCTATATGGAAGTAATGATCTCTGACAGGCTGGACAGGTCTGTCCACGGCTAGCCTCGATACCCAGGCACAAGGGGGGGAAAGTGGGACTGAGTTACTAGGGCCCAATGTGGAGGGGCCTTAATTATTTTATACTTTAGCTATTGAAAAATAGCAGATATTCAAGCTTTGAAAAGTCATGAAAATGTGTGTAAATCTTTGAATATATGTCCTTTTTAAGCAAACATTTTTAACTCAGATTTAGCTTCTGGGGTGTCCCTGGAACTAAATATTTTGATATGGGGGTCCGTGGCCAAATACATATCATTTTGGGGGTCCTTGACATGAAAAAGTTTGAGCAACACTGACATAGAAACACTGACATTTCAAAACAAGGATTTGAAATATTCAAAGACTTGCACAAATGTTCACAATTTTTCAAAAATATCAGATCTACAAGCTCGCAGCACGTCACTCGGTGCCGTGATGTGAGCTTGTATATCTGCTATTTTAAAGCATATCTGCTAATAGTTAAAGCACAAAATAATGAAATAATGTGTTCAAACTTCCCAGTCTAAATGGGTTAAACCCCCTCCTCCTATGAAGAACATTCATGCAGGGCTCACAGTGAATCCTTGTACCCAGGGCCCAGAATTTGGTGCGACACCCCTGTGCACGGCTTCTCTGGCAAAGCACTATAACAGATCAGATCAAATTTGTTGTGCACACTGCCAGCAGGGTAACTTGATCCCCAAATATTTGTTTCAAATCTGTTGACGACAAAATGTTTCTTGGTGAATTTATAACCTTAGACCCACTGCCCCTCCATGCTATTGGATCAGAGCAGAGCGCGTCAGTTCTCCTGCCCAAATATGGAGTTCCTCTCTGCACCAGACTGGCCATATTGATGACATTATTAGTCTTGCACACATATGGACTTCCACTCTGTAGGGGGAAAAAAAGTATTTAAACTGAAGTACTTAAAGTAATCATCAGAAACATTATGAGTGTATTATTCACTAAAATGACCCACACAGTCTTTCCGGAGAAGGGCTTAACAATAACACTCGAGTATCTCTTCACACTCACCTCGGTCGGTGGGAGGACTGACTCCGTTCCAGTTCCAGTGATCTCACTCTCATCACGGACTGGTGCCTTTCCAAACACCTACACATGCTGATGTCAGTCAAACAACTGATTCCAGAGCTGCAGCAGTCAGTAGCTGACCGGAAGGCACACGCCGACCTCATAGTCGCGACGTCCCCAGGCGCTGATTCCGTCTGGCGTGGCGACCTGCGCCGCTTGTCTCCCCCTCTGTCTCTGCCCACAGTTTCCTGTCTGTCTAGTACTGTAACAGAGCAAAAAATAATAATAATATTGGCTAAAGCTACTAATTCCAGACACCTACACCTTGTTAAAGGGGGAAATGTGAAACAGGTGCACTGCTGATGAGCGAGCTGAGGAGTAGAGGAAAAGGATTAGAGAGGAAGGGAGGTGAATAGAACAGAGTAGGAGAGAGGGAACAAAATGAGGAGCTTTTGAAGAGAGCAGAGAGGGTAGAATGAAACACAACTGAACTAATATAAATATATACACATATTGTATGCTTTCTATATACTACAAAACTATGACATTTGTGTGAGTTCTTTTTATGCAAGATACAAGTTGTTTTATTGTCCTATGCTGTAAAACCCACAGGTGTTTATTGTACACTATATCAGTGGTTGAGGGGGTTCCAGGTGGTCCCCATGCTAAATGATGGACAGTTGGTAACCAAGTGGACCCTTATAGATCTTTAACTCTTGAGAGCGTGGAATGACAAATTTGGTTTCTTTTTACGCTCTCAAGAGTTAAATTATTGTTAAACATCTGCATTACTTAATTTACATGAAGCCTACCCATTTACAGAATATAAAATAATTCTTTTGATCAACGTTTGCCTGTTATCTCTCCTATTTGAATTGTAGACAAAATCTTATCCAACGACAACAAGTTTTGGATCTGAGAGGCTAAATCTCATCAAATAGTGGTCTGTAGCTGTTGTTGAATAAATAATGGACTTTGATATGAAAAGGGTTGAAAACCACTGCAATACATGATGACATTCTTACTTTGCCTTCCCCTGTGCATACCTAAGAATAAGAAGATACCACTATAACTAGATAACAAGCAACAACAGCAGCAGTCCAGATATATTATTATGCACATTTCTGACTTCCAGTAAGATCCACAGGAACAGTCAGTATAATGTATTCCTTTATAGCTGGCGCAGGAGAACTCGGTATAGTCGTCAGTTAAACTGCCTGGTGGTTGATGGACAAAGTCCTACTGCCGGCTTGCTATAAAGATCTGATAATATGAGAGCTGAGTTAACGGAGCAGAGGTGAGGAGGGAAAGTATGATGTTATTTTCCTGGCCAGGCTGGAGAAACTGTCCTTTCCAGCTTGGAAATCAGAGCTATTCTCTTTGTGATACCACAGATAAATGGTCAGCATATCATCAGATGGTGGGAAAAGTACTCACATTCTTTACTTGAGTAAAAGTATCAATACTGCAAAATAGAAATGCTCTGTTGCAAGTAAAAGTCCAGAATTCAAAATGTACTTTAGTAAAATACGTATTGTATTGTAAACAAAGTATTGGCATCAAAATGTACCAAAATGACGCGTTAGTGAGCTTGTAGATCGGCTATTGTCAAATATCCTTGGTATAAAATAGGGCTACAGTGGTTAATGTATGTGTTTTACAATACTATAATTTATGACTGCACTAAAGTTGGCAAATAATTGTAGTGGAGTAAAAGTACAATATTTGGATTCGAGATGTAGTGGAGTAGTAAATTGGAAATACTCAAGTAAGGTACAAATACCTCAAAATTGTACTTAAGTACAGTAGTTAAGTAAATGTACTTAGTTACTTTACACCACTGCGTATCATGCAATACTATTGTGCTTTGTGCACTGGAATGAACTTTATGATGTCACTGTATTGATTCCTAAACCAACCAACAAACAAATCTGCAGATTCATCGGGATATCACTATGAACTCGCTGTGTGTGTGTGTGTGTGTGTGTGTGCGTGCGTGCGTGCGTGCGTGCGTGCGTGCGTGCATGTGTAAATGCTATGTGTGCATATTGTAGAATGAAGAATGCTTATTTGTGAATTAAAACACCTCTCTACTATGACTGCTATTATTATTACAGTCGGCCATAACATGACATCATAACTCTGCTGGTTAGGTTTCATTAATCAGATCTTTAGTCATTTTTGGGCACTGTTGCGCTCGTTAAAACCTATATTAGAACTTTGGTCCGGTGGTGACAGCTGAAGTCCACCTGCGGCCATGTTTGGTTTTTACGAAACAGTTTAACCACTTGGGCCCTATTTATTTTGTTTTAATTGTATTTATTTTTTAACATACCCGTAGCTAATCTACAAGCTCATTCACATGCAATGTTTTAAAAAATTCCAAAGGTTTTGAAAAATGTTGCCCAAAATATCGTCATTGTCAGGCAGAAACCTTGTTTCTCCAAGTTTCAAAAGTGTACACTGTATGCCCTACTACATACAAGAGAGTGTTGCACAAAAATAGTATTTTCATTACTTTTATATATATATATATATATATATATATATATAAAAGGTTTCCACCCGACGACGACAATATGGACACCTGGTTAAAAGTGTACAGTAAAAAAAAACACTGCATGATTGCAATCCTCACCATAACCTCTTTTCAGATTTATGAAAAGTTCCTATACGGATTCAGATTCATATATAAGCCCATTCATGAAATTAAATGTACATTTCTTTTTCAGAACAAAGACAGAGACAGGAAGACAGCCATCAGAAGCTAACCACAGCACAGCACGCGCCATCATCCGCCATCAACCTCCGTCACCCTCATCAAATGCCGTCATCCTCATCAACCTCCATCACCCTCATCCACCTCCGTCACCGTCCATCCCAGAGCAAATGGATACTCCACTCCAACATTTAGGACTTTGGGCTTTAAAGGATCTTTATTCTTTACAGTTCTTCTAAGGGACTTCTTCCTAAACGTTTAAAAGACTTTTACGGCACTTCAAAGACTTTTCAATAACATTTAGCATACTTTTTTTAAGTGTTTTATTTTTCAATGACACTTGAAGGACTTTCCCATGCGAGTCAAGAACTTCAAGAAGGTTTTAGCAGCACTTTTCATGGACATTTTTTACAGTGCTGTTTAAAAACTGTTAAGTCTATACTAGTGTAAGGGTTACATGCTTGGACAACACATTAGACATATCTTTTATGAAAGACAAATTTGTATTCAAAAGCTGTGTGTTGTTTAAGTGTAAACTAAAATATAAATGTATATTTATGTGATATAACATTATAGAATGGAAATTATGTTATTTAACAGTCATATCACATGCCGGATGATCTATAAGAAAATTAAATATTGGCTATTCTTACAGTTTAGGACAATGTTTTGGATTATTACAATGAAAAAGGTGTTGTTGTTTTTTTGGTATTGGTATTTCTAATAATCATTTTTAAAAGTTTCTTAATGTTAGAAATAACCAACGATGACCAATAAATGTTTGTGTATATCTCAATGTACAGTATATTGTTTAATTTGTTTGATGGTGGTTGCAGGAAAAAGTAATCTGCTGATTCATCGGCTGATTCATCTACCAGCTCATTATTTTTAAAGATATTTTTGGGAGC
>NC_137811.1:44400342-44440039 GCF_963921795.1 Nannobrachium achirus | reverse complement strand
CATCCATCCATTGCATTTTGTTCAATAAAACCTGTTAAACTTGAGCAGAAGTCTCTTACTAGTGAGAACACTATAGAGAAAAGGGATAGGGATAAAGAAATGAGGAGGGGGGTCAAATCTTTTTTTTTTACATAAAAAAAAACATAAAATCAAAGGAATTCCATGATTTAAATAATAATAATAATAATAATGAAGTAGTGAAAATAATCTAAAAGCTTACAACGCGACGTGTAGCGACGCATTTTGAGCTTGAAGATCTGATATTTCCCTAGTTTGAGTCCCGGGGCGGGGAGACATCACATTTCTCTTTTGGGTCTCAAGCTAAAAACATGTCTACCTGGGTGTCTATTCCAGGCTGTACAGTCTATAGGCACACTCCATACACAGTGAAAATCCTCAATGTTCATTTCATGAGTGTAAAAACTGATCCTGTGTCTGTTTTAAACCTCCGGAATGTCGGTTCCACTTTATTCATTCAGTGATTGCTGTCTGAGCAGTCTGCTCTGTGTTGCACTACTTGTAAGACGCCTAAGGTCGAGTCTGGCCAGTGATTTATATCGGACCAGTTACCCATATATGGAGACCCCTAGTACCCATAGATCCATGTACTGTATACGGAGATATGCTGTGAGACCCCAAACATGCTTACTCAGTTATTCGTTATGTGAAAGTCCTATGACATCATACATACAATCCCTTTTATGCCCATATATGGAGATCCCTGTATGTAGAACCAGCCACACAGATATGGGCTGTCTTCCTCCATATATGGGCATTCCCATATAAAGTCTTATATGGGCTTAATATTGATGACATCCGGGATCTCCATATATGGGCATTGGGCATAAAAGGGATTCTGTTAGTGTGGTTCCCCTGACATCACAGTGATGTCAGAGCGGCAAACCCATAGACCGTAAAAAAGCCTATACGGACAGACAGACGGCCAGAGTTATGATGTGCCGTTTCTCATACTAAACTGAGACATTCGGTCGCAACTAAACTGTGACCTTCGGTCGCAATTATTCTGGGGTGAGGAAATTAGTTGTAGAGGGAAAAAACGAGTAGGCCTAATATATAAATGACAGACATGAATTATCTTCTAGGAGAAATGTGTTTATGGAAGAATAGAATAGTTTCCATAATATATACAGTATTTCATAATAATCTGTCACAACTGTCAGGACATAGGTCTAACTTAATGGAAAAGTTCCCCGTTGCCACAATAGCTTCCGCTGGTCAGCTGTCCCCCGGGTTAAATGTAAATTAAATCCCCTCTTGTGTGTGAGGTAAAAGACGCACTTTCATTTGAGACAGAGGGCTCTCGTGTGCTGCAGACAGTGATACTGCCTGCCCACCACCGCGGAGGTTGTGGGTTCCAATCCACCGTTGTGCATCCGGGCTTTGTGTTCTACATGAACACAATTGGCCCATGTTCACGTGAGGGAAGCCGGGCTGCAAGGGCGATATTTGTCACTGCAAGTACTACAGGCTGGGGGAGCACCTGTCAGCAGGGCAAAGCTTCTACATACCAGGTCTTCCCGGTGGGGGCTCCTCTCTGGCAGGTGAGTCAGTAGGATACAACAGTGGCGACAACACACAAATGTGCGTGGAGAGGAATCAATTGGCATAACGACTACATTTGGGATGCAAGTAATAGACTTTATGCACAGGGCCCCTTCCTTACTTCCTTCACAGGTGTTACCAATGATTCCGATTTAGGGTCGATGCATACTTTACTTTTGGAGACGAGTTGAAATCGGTTCGGTTCGGGGTGTCATAACATCTCGGCAGCACCGAACAGGCAACATAATGACGGTACCCCCCCCCCCCCCCACACACACACACACACACACACACACACACACACACACGTTGGAGTATCAGTGCATCGCCCCTAGGGCTCTGTTTCATTTTGGTGTAGCACAGTGGTTCTTAAACCTTTGATTTCAAGGACCACCATAACTCTGAGAGTGTACAAAATATCGTACACCCTCAGAGTTACAGACCCATAAGGGGCCATTTGGAACCCTCAAGGGCACTTTGAGACCCACTGGAGTAGCAGAGTGTTTCAAGTGAGCCAACATGCACAACATCAGCACCCTGACTCCTTTTGACAAGAAATGGACCAGAGCCTTAATCAGTATCATTGGTAACACCTGTGAAGTAAGGGGCCCAATTTCTGTCCAATATGGCTGCCGTGCATAGAGCCTGTAGAGACAGAGAGAAAGAACATAACAGAATGGTCTTATTTCTGGATTTCAGAAAAATAGACTAGAAATAGACATGAAATGTGTCCTCTGCACTTACTTACCCATTCTAACTAAAGATTTGTGAGGCACTGATCTCTTGATTTTTTATCGCAATGACCTTTTGACACTGTTAACATGTTTTTAGGTTTACTGGAGAGCTAATAATGTTTTCATTTTGTTCTGAAAATGTGACCAGTGAATGGTTATAACAGACTAAAATAAAAATGAAACATGGCAACAAAGTGTTTTTTTTTCTTCTTCTTCAGTTACGACTAGTGTATAAGAACTATATCTGCTTAACGTAACCCAAAAATAACCACAATGCTGTTGCATCCTTCCACTGCAAGGTATTAAGATGCTTATGAACGAGACAAATGTTTGAAAAGGTGTATTGATTTTGACTTTTGAATAAAGTTCCATTTAGTTTTAGTCATATTTTAGTAATCTGAAATGTTTTAGTTTTAGTCAACTAAATATAGCATTTTAGATCTCGTGTGATGGCGTAGTAATGTCCAGTTTTACACTTGGTTGCATGTTGAAAATAGCAGAGATCTGCTATTTTCAGGGGGCAACACGTGAGCGCAACGGTGCAACCAAACATAAAATGACTGACTGGATCTCTTCTACATTAGTCCCTCCCAAACATTTTAGTCTATTTTTTATTTGTTGATGAAATTGTCAATATATACAGTATAGCCTTAGTTTTAGTCGGCTTATTTTATATTTAGTTTTCGTCAGTGAAAAAAGTTAATCGACAATGATTTATCGCCATAGTTTTTAGTCGACGAAATCACACACTGGTTCGTTCTTAGTCAATATAGGACAAAGATAATCTTTTTTCATTTTTTTTGTCTCTTTAGGGAAGCAGCAGCTTTCAAAAGCTGTGTGTGTCTAGCGTGTCCTAATGACTTCTGGTCCAGTTAGTCTGAGAGTCTGATCTTTCTAGCAGGCTGTCTGTCTCTGCAACAGATAGAGGGGGGAAAGGAACCGGTCTACTCCCACACAGAGCAGATCAGGTTCCCCTTACGCCTACACACACACTCACTCACACATGCATACATTGACACACACACACACACACACACACACACACACACACACACACACACACACACACACACACACACACACACACACACACACACACACACACACACACACACACACACACACACACATGCAGGCACGCACGCACATGCACATGCACACAAGTGTGCATGCACATAAAATGAATGTACACACAGACACACACATACTCGTACTCATGGGTGAACTTGCGTATCCACAGACAGACGAACGAGCATATGCACGCACGCGCGCACACACACGTGTGAACGCATGTGGAAACACATGCACTCGTGTGGTCGCACACACATGCACACACTCGAGCTATAAGCAGAAGGATCTGTGATATAGTTTAGCTGTCTAATGATCTCTGTATTTTACATTGATGAAAACAGATCAGCTGAGGGGGAGACTGCAGTGGCGTATTAAGGGGGGGGGGGTTTGGATTAAGGTGAACCGGAGGCTGGAGGGTCGACTGGATCTCATTATCAATATAATGGTCTTTGACACTGATGCCCTCGCCCCAAATCTGGCGGCATGTGACTACCGATCATTTTAGTGACGTAGTCGAAGAACGGCCGCAGGTTTTTCCATGGCTCAAGTGGTAGCGATGACAACTGGTGGGTGGGTTTTAGAGAGGATTGAAGAATGTGAAGACTACAAACGCAGAAGATCATTTGGGATTAAAATGTAAAAGAAGCACGGAACCCCTTAAAAAGCTCTAAATAAATGCTCCTATGCACTGGATATTATATGAATCTACAATACGAATATTTCTGGAACAGTCCGTTTCTAAATAATATGTCATGTGAATTAAATTATCTTCATAGGAAACTAAAGATCTTAAGTGTTCTGATCTGATGACCTCAACAATAACAAGACTATAGCCTTCAAGTTTGGTGATATTTGGGTGAGAGTTGAGTGACCTTAAAAACTCTTTGGAAAATGCTTGCACACACGCAGGCACATACTATCATGTCAGTATCATACTGACATGATACTGACATGATACTGACCATGACTATCCATGATACTGAATCCACAGACCTTAGTGTGGAAGAGGCTTGATACTGACATGATTCTGACCATGTCATGATACTGACCCTGACATGTTTCTGACCATGATACTGACCATGATACTGACAATGATACTGACCATGATACTGGCATGATACTGACCATGATACTGACCATAATACTGACCAGATACTGACCATGCTACTGACCATGATACTGACCACAAAACTGACATGATACTGACCAAGAGAGGGAAAAGGAAGACAAATTTGCGTTTTTATCTCTGGCTCCTGTCAACAATATGTGTCCCCAAATCACCAGAAAAGGTAGCTAGATTTGTCACTAGAAGCTTTTCACTAGTTAAGTCAAAACAGACAGATGAGCCAGTCAGGTGCTCTGAGTCTCGTGACAAAGACAAAACCAGATGTAGTCGTGGTTAGCACCACTCAGAAGGGCATACTGTGTTATTGCGACTGTAGGTCGCATTTAGTATGAAAACCTGCAGATCATGTCCGTCCGTCACGTCTCAGGTCACGCCTCATGTCACGCCTCTCTCCGGTCAACCTCAGGTAGACAAAATGGTTTGACCCAACTTCAAATCCAGTAATAAATATTTTAGTCCCATGTCTACATGCCAGACACGTGTTAAATGACGCATCAAAATTTGCCCTAGTAAATTGTCAAATTTGGGAATGCCGACACTGGCCTACATTGACAGCATTGATCTGCGATCACCCTGGAAAATGTGCTGCTGATGGCCTCTCCATGTATGGGCATAAAAGGGTATGATGTCAGATGTCATAAGTCATGTTTCCATAAACGTATTCAAAGATAGGAAGTAAATTATGAGAAATGCGCATTAAGACAAAGCGAATTTAGCCTGTTTCCATTTGCGGGTGTCATTCGAATTAGTGTAGCGCTGAGCGCTCCCTTTCCCCCACCGTTGTGCTTAGGGTCCTTGGGAAACGCCAGGTCGCAGAAGAGCGACACAAACAAACAACGGATAATGAAAGTTTATTCGAATTTTGAAGTGTTTCCATGAAAAGATTTTTGCGCAAAACGCTTAATGCGCATTAACAGGCTTTATGGAAACGTGACTATATTTTACATAAAGAGTAAGCATGTTTGGGCTCTCACAGCATATCTCCATATACAGTTGGGGGTCTCCATAGTCCAATATACATGACTGGCCAGATGGCAAAGTATTGCCATCTGGCCAGTCATGTATTGGCTCAGCGAGGTCGCATGTTTCCCTGAGAAGTCTTACTAGTAGTTAATTACCGGTATTTAGATACAGTGTGCCGCCATTCACTGCGCTTTATTTTCTGTGTGTGAAACCCTTGTCACATTGTTTACAGTGTCTTTGTGTCTCTCTGCGCGTACGTCATCCAATGGGAAAACCCTTGAAAAAACAAATGGTGATGTCACCCAATGGGATGATGACGTCACCATCATCACCATCAGCAGCCGATGAGCACCAGCATTCTTGGTGACGTCGCCATCAACAAGTGCGATCTGATATAAATAACAAGGCGCACTCTACTGGCACACAATTAGGCCTTACGGGCCATATAGAGAATATTTTCGGCTGATCACAGGAGAGGCGCCCCGCCCCCAACTACCTAGTCAGTCTTGGAGGTACTTCCGGTTTATCTGTTGGGCAGTCAGGCATGCATATGTTGCCAAGGCAAATTATTTGCCTCAACTTTTATCTAGTTTTTTTTTGGCTTATTTCTCTTGCAAGAGTTGGACAGTCTACTGTCCTATCAAATAAAGGCATAACCCCCCCCCCCCCCCCCAAAAAAAAGTTTGGCATCCCTGCCCAGCAGAAAAGGATTATGACAAAGAGGGGTTAAATGCAACTTAGATTTTTTTAGCAGCTGTTTGAGTCCAACCATGCTAGCAGATGCGTGGTGCTGTCAGTGATATATTCTCGAAATGCAACTGCTATCTTCGATATTTATATACTTTCTACACCAGTTAATAGAATTGATGCCATCCTTATGTCCTACTGTGATCAGATATAAGCAAACTCCCCTCGCAGCGCGAACAACAACAAGTATTAAGGTAAGCTAAGCTATAGTTACTTAGCCTGTTAGCTACGATCTTTACACTATGGAGGATGTGGACATCAGGGATGTCGATATATGGGCATAAAAGGGACAGAGTCACAGTGATGTCACAGTGATGTGGACATCAGGGATCTCCATATATGGGCATAAAAGGGATTTGGTTCCCTTGTCATCCCAGGGATCTCCATATCTTCATATATGGGCATAAAAGGGATTTGTTCCCCTGGCATCACAGGGATCTCCATACATGGGCATAAAAGGGTTGTTGACTCTCACGCAGTCATGCTCTGACGTCACTGTGATGTCATGGGAACCAAATCCCTTTTATTGCCATATATGGAGATCCCTGTGATGCTAGGGGAACCAAATCCCTTAAGTTTGGCCAGATGGCCAAGACATGGCGCTTGTCGCCCTGAGGCGTCTTACTGGTAATATCTTACTAAAAAATGAGGGAGCGGGCGCAAACCTCTATCATCATTTTTAAACGAGAAATGTGTGCAGACAAAAAAATGCCAGACAACGCCTAAGTCACTTATGGATGAATTGCAACTGTGTCTGAGTAAATCGGTGTTGTTACGAATGATGTCAATGGTTTGTGTTTTGTAACATCAGACCTGAATAAGATGTGACACAGTTTTTAAACCTCACATTTAGTCTGAGTACATTTAGGAGAGAGTTTTGGCAGCCATAGTGAACTGAAAGATTCAGTGAGCCAGGGATGAGTAGAGAATAGAGGGGGAGATTGACAGAGAATATATCAAAACCAAATCTTTCCTGCCCGCAAAAGACAAAGAAACGCCTTCCAATTAACAGTCCAAGTACCAGCAACTGTGTCCATGAACTAATCTTGCAAGAAGTAGGTCTCCTGTTCTGAGTTTCCATTCGCCTTCACATCTCAGGTCCTCCTCCATGAAGACATGAAGAAGAGCCACAACAACCTCTACTGTCAAATGATGAGCAATGGACAGCTGCCCTCATCTTCCTTTGTAACCAGCCAGAAACAAGGAGACACAGACCAACCAAGCTCATATGAGGACTTCATCTCAGCCAGGAGAATTAATGAAACATCTGATGACTTACACAGGAAGGAAAACCTCATATGTGATAAGAACTTCATTGAGGTATCGACTCTGAAGAAACAGCAGCATGCCCACACCAAAGAAAAACCTTTCCACTGTAAACAATGTGGCAAGGGTTTCAGTCAGCTAGGAAAACTGAACATACACCAGCGTATCCACAGTGGGGAAAAACCCTTCCACTGTAAACAATGTGACATGGCTTTTAATCAACTAGGTCACCTGAAGACACACCAGCGTACCCACACTGGAGAAAAACCCTTTGTGTGTAAACAATGTGACAAGAGTTTCAGCGTGTTAGGTAACCTGAAGACACACCAACGTGTCCACAGTGGAGAAAAACCCTTCCTCTGTAAACAATGTGACAAAGGTTTCAGTGAGTTAGGTCACCTGAAGACACACCAGCGTGTCCATACTGGAGAAAAACCTTTTGTGTGTAAACAGTGTGATAAGAGTTTCAGTGTGTTAGGTAACCTGAAGACACACCAACGTGTCCACAGTGGAGAAAAACCCTTCCTCTGTAAACAATGTGACAAAGGTTTCAGTGAGTTAGGTAACCTGAAGACACATCAGCGTGTCCACACGGGAGAAAAACCCTTTGTGTGTAAACAGTGTAACAAGGGTTTCAGTGCGTTAGGTACCCTCAAGAGACACCAGCATGTCCACAGTGGAGAAAAAACCTTCCACTGTAAACAATGTGACAAGGGTTTCAGTGACTTAGTTAACCTGAGGACACACCAACGCGTCCATACTGGAGAAAAACCCTTTGTGTGTAAACAGTGTGACAAGAGTTTCAGTGTGTTAAGTTCCCTGAGGACACACCAGCGTGTCCACAGTGGAGAGAAACCCTTCTACTGTAAACAATGTGACAAGGGTTTCAGAGAGTTAAGTCACCTGAGGACACACCAGCGTGTCCATACTGGAGAAAAACCCTTTGTGTGTAAACAGTGTGACAAGAGTTTCAGTGTGTTAAGTCACCTGAAGAGACATCAGAGTGTCCATTCTGGCCTGGGCCTTGTGGACTAGCCTTGCTGAGGTGGTGATGTCACCGAGAACGCTGAGGAGAAAGTAAGAGTGATTGCATACATACTTGGGGTTTCTACAGGAGCATATAGAACCATTTCACAACCAGCATCCTAGTGGTTTGTGTACATTGAATTGTTATGACTTTATGGCTGATAATGAAATCCCTATGGTGTAAATGAATGGGCAGTTTACTTCCGGCACCTTACTGCAACGCTCTATTTATGAATTAATTGTTGGATCGCTTTAGCAAGCACACTAGTCCCCAGATATTTTTTGGCACCCATACTAGGTCCACATTTTTTGAGCTACACATTTTGTTCAAACTTCAACTTGCTGCATATGTAGGTATGTATGTATGTAGGTGTCTGTGTGGGATTAAGCCCGTAGCCCAACCAGGGACCAGCATGCTGGCAACTCATTAACAGCCAATGAGGCACCAGCATTCCTGGTGATGCCAGTGGTGATGTCACCTCATGGCACGCTCTGCTGGCGCACAAGTAGGCCATACATATGGCCTACTTGTGCACAAGGGACAAGTTGGCACCTCGACAGAGTGCAGTTCTAGTTTCATTAAGTGTCCCGCGAAGGTTGGCCAATGTGACCCTGGGCGTACAAACAGACAGATGTGAGCCAATCAGGAGACTCGGGAGGAACAGACAAAGCCAGATGTAGGAGTGGTTTGCACCACTCGTAGTATTATACAGTATAATGGCATACTACTGTGTACTATGCCATTGAAAAACTAAAACATTACTGTGTCTCTAAAATATGAAATATTTGATCTTGCTGAAAATATGCCATACTTACTTACTGATACACGAAATAAGAAGAAGACAAAGAAAGATTCTGAATATCCAATATTGTAAAAAAAAAAAAAAAAAAAGGAAGAAAAAAAAGGGGGGGGGGGGGGGGGCCAACCACAGCCCAAAATCCAAATCCAGTAATAAACATCTTAGTCCCATGTCTACATGCCAGACATGTGTTAAATGACGCACCAGAATTGGCCCTAGTAAATTGGTCTAATTTGGGAATGCCGACATTAGCCTACATTGCCTTGCCAGCGTTGGGCCGCGATCACCCTGGAAAATGTGCTGCCGTTGGCCCCAGCATCCTGACCTCACTCCATAGGCCACATTTCAGCCATCACTGGCAGAACCGGCCCAGTATGCTGGACAGATGAAGGCCTTCAAATAATCCAGAACTGCCTAACAGCATTTTGTCAGAATTCCCCCCTTATGTTTCCCATATCGTTGATTCGTTGCTGTAGGGTGGAAACCAAAACCGCTACTTTTCAGGAAATGGAACGAAAACCTTTTCTGAAATAGCAGATCTACAAGCGGATAGCAGATCTTATAACGTGTTGTGATGCTACTGTATATCTAGTATATAATATATACTGGATATACAGTAGCATCACAACACGTTATAAGTGTATATTATACACACATTATGGGTATATGTGTCTGTCTGTCTGTCTATGATTAAAGGGATAGTAGTTCACCCAAAGGTTTTTTTTTTCTATCGATTACTCACCCCAAGGAGACTTGAATTCATGTATATATTTTAGTTTTTGTCCCGTTCCAATCCAAGCCAATGATATGAGGAGACTCTTTTTGTCTCCATAGGGAACAAAGCAGGCTCTTTGTGTGTGTCTCCATACCAAACCAATGCTGGTCATCAAATTATGAGAGACACATACCCGTAGAAAGTTGGTTTGATGAATTGTATTCCTTGTGAAAACAGCGTTGTCATAGACCACAATATGACAGCATGCAATCAAATGATAGCTACACATTTGATAACTGCCATTCCAAAGGCCATAACTCCAATCTAAACAGTTTCATAATTGGTTGTATCCCATGAACAGAAAACAAACAACACTTGAACACACAACCAACTTGGGTCCAGTTTACCCTTTTTCCTTTCTTTTAGTAAGTATAGAGGGTTTAAGTGGTTAATTAAACATGCATAGGTAGCACTGCTGCTGTGCTTGAAACATGGCCTGTTGTTGACGTTGGATGGAATCCCGTCTGAACGATTCTGGCAGCTTTGTGTCCTGCTCTGTGGGGCCGTTTGGCCCGTTTCCTCTCTCTCTCCCCGCATGCAGCTCACACCGTCCCAATAAAACACAGAAAGAACAAAGATATAAAGCAAGGAAGAGAGGGTGAAATGTGCCTTTATCCCAGTACCTCTGGCAAGAGAGCATTAGTCTTACTGACTCAACTGGGACCATGAGCTGCAGTGTGCGCACACACACACACACACACACACACACACACACACACACACACACACACACACACACACACACACACACACACACACACACACACACGACAGGAGGCTAAATGCTCCAAGTGGGAGCTCTGCTGTCGAGGGCCGGATGAAAGGAAACCCTAAAACTACAACGAGGGAAAGACAGGTGGCCAGTTTGGCAGCTTCACACACACACACACACACACACACACACACACACACACACACACACACACACACACACACACACACACACACACACACACACGCACACACACACACACACACACACACACACGCATGGACGCAAGCTACTTCCTGCTCAAACCCCCTGTTGTGCACACCTGCGAGAGTGCCAAAATCCTGGTCTCTCTCTCTCAACTCTCTTTGCGCTTTCGCTCTCTCTCTCTCTCCCTCCCTCTCCATCTTTCTTCCCTCTGTTTGTCTCCGTTCATTTCTCCCCTTCCTCTCTCCTCATTTATGACTCTGTGTGCTACCTATCTCTCTCTGTCTGTCTCCTGGCCTCCTCCTCCTCTTCCTCTCCTCTCCCTGTCATTCTTTCTGCCCCCTCCTGGCTCTCGATGGCCCCTCTGTGTAAACATTCCTCTGGTTCGCTAGCAGCGCTGCTCACCTTTAATTGGTTGTTAAAAAGACATTTCCTCCTGATGAGGATACCACCGTGGAAGCTCCCACAACACTGTACTGTGTGTGTGTGTGTGTGTGTGTGTGTGTGTGTGTGTGTGTGTGTGTGTGTGTGTGTGTGTGTGTGTGTGTGTGTGTGTGTGTGTGTGTGTGTGTGTGTGTGTTGAGATCACTCACCAAATGAGTCTGTAAGCCCCATGACATGTATCTGTTTCTACTGGGACCGCTGTGTGCGTTCGTGCACACGTGTGTGCGTGGGTGTGTGCGTGTGTGCGTGTGTAAGAACACAGTGTACATCAGTCAAATGCTCATTACTCACATTCGGTGACCATTCATAAAAGCTGGTCCAACATGTTTCACAGATGAACAGGTAAGCAGCCAACCCATGACGGTAACCTGTAACAATCAGAGGCTCTCTATGATCGTTTGAATTTGTGAATTCTCTTGTTACATTCCCTCCACATGGATAGATATGATTCATGAGGATGAGATGTATTAGTAGTTTCTACTTCATATGGTGTTGTTATACTATATACAGTTTATCGTATCTGTTTGTTTGGACAACTGCAAATACATTTTCTTTGAATGGTTATAGGACTATCTCTGGTAAGGTTATACTGAAGCCTATCTCTGGTAAACCCTGAAATAGGCCCACTGTATATTTATACTGTTACAGAAAATGTGTTTTTCTAAATAGATAGCTAACAAATATGGACTGGAGATACTGTGTAGATTAACCTATCTATGTCCATAAACAAATTACATGTCTCTGTGTGATCATGGCACCCCTTCTTTAAACAATACGGAAGATACAGGTTATTCTAGTTAAGCGGCACAAATTATGACAACTATGAGCCTTCAGTTAGCACTTTATTCTTTAAATCTGAACGTTTGTTTAGTCTGCCATGGCAAATTGGCTACCCCACTCCAAACCAGGTTGAGGTGGAAGCATGATCGTCGTGTCATATGACCGTCATGTTTCAGGGCTCACTTTACCCAAACCCAGCTCAAATGGAGTAGGTCATTGATATGAACAGCTAACAATGGATCTCCAAGTTCACAATGTTAATGCCCGATTCTTCATGACACACACCCACTCAGTGGTGGAAAAAGTACTCAAATCTTAAGCTTAGACTAGACGTCTAATAGATGTCTATATATAGCCTGTCTATATATAGCTGTTGAAATAACGTTTATACGTCTAGTCTAAGCTTAGACATCTAAAAAATTCCACTGTTAGACCAATTTTAGACCAGTTTTAGACAGACGTCTAGTAACCTCGCGTCACCAGGCTTTCCCCTGGGGGAAAGCCTGGTCTTCGTTTACTAAACGGGTTGTTTGATCCAGTCGGGAGCGGATGGTATCCCACGTCATTTTGTATTCAAAATGGACTACAGTTTGGCAGGAAACACCAAACCGGAAACAGTTTCAACCCAGTTAGCGCATGCGCAAGTAGTTGGCGCATGGGAAAGTAGGGGTTAAAACTGTTTCCAGTTTGGTGTTTCCTGCCAAACTGTAGTCCGTTTTGAATACAAAATGACGTAGGATACCATCCGCTCCCGACCGGATCAAAAGCCCGAAATTGGAAGCCGTCCCAGGCTAGACGTCTAGTAGCCGACTATTGTTCACTGGGCAGCTAAATAGAACTACAATAACTAGTAAGACACCTGAGGGTGGAATGCGACCTCAGGGAACTACAATAACAAGCAGGGCTTTAAATAATGAAGCATAGCGTTAGTTTATGCAGGACACGTAAGTCTCGCCTGCCTCAGCTGTAATCAGCTGTCATTCACAGAACTGCTGATCATTACACCACACAGTCTAATCTAATCAGAGCTCTCGCTCAGTAAGGGAGGCTCCTTTAAATACGGCTGGCATTCATAGCTCTGCTCATCTTTCATCCGAAGCTTCGGATCTGCTGCCTTCACCCCAGCCTCCACCCTTTGATCAGAGTCTGGCATAGGCTCAAATATTTGTGATTTATGTCTGATTCAAGCTAATGTGTCAATGTATTGTACTATACTATTGTATGCTTATGGGGGGTTTTGATAAAGTTCCTTGATTTTGCATAGCAAGCATGCATGAACAAAATTCAGGGAACATCTCTGAACGCAGGGCCCTTTCTTCTAATGACTAGGACACTAGGCAATAGATGACTAGCTGTCCAATGATTTAAAGATCGATAAAAAGTACAGTATGAACATGTGCCTGGCTAATCTTTCACTGAAGAACTACAGTGTCACGCCCACTCACGGACACACACACACACACACACACACACACACACACACACACACACACACACACACACGCATACACACACACACACACACACACACACACACACACACACACACACACACACACACACACACACACGCGCGCACACACACACACACACACACACACACACACACACACGCACAGTACACGCATGCAGCTGCTGCTGCTGCAAGTGTTTCATCCTTTTACAGGTCCCGTGAATCGGGAGGTTCTTCAGATTTTACGGGCCTCCTTCTAGGAGTATACAGATTTAGCAGTGAACACGTGCTGCCCTCCACTCAACACTTCCCCAGATAGGCTTATTAAATCAATGAACAAGAACAGATAAGATCTGGAGAGGAGAGGAGAGGAAAGGAAAGGAAAGGAAAGGAAAGGAAAGGAAAGGAAAGGAAAGGAAAGGAACGGAAAGGAAAGGAAAGGAAAGGAACGGAAAATGAAATAAATAACATTTCCTTTCAGAAGAAGCTGATTTGAGAAAAGATGTTTGGTTTGATGTATACCTGCATCATTGTCACACTTTATTCTTTTCTTACTTGACATGTGTTTATGGTTGACTCTACCGCCTTAGAAGGCCAAAGTGCAGTAAGAGTTTTTTTGGACACACTGACTAAGTTATTTATTTGTCTCAAAAGTGAAATAAGCCTTCATGGTTTTGGGGGATAAACAATTACCTCTTGAACAGAGTCAGACATACCGTATACTGTACATGTATCAGCCTTAGTTCACCTATAGGAAAATCGCCCCATTCTCCAGCCCTCCCTGACCAAACCAATCATCCACGCCTTCATTTCATCCCGGTCAGACGATACTGCAACATCATCCTCCATGGCATCACCTCCAAAGCCCTCAATAAACTCAGCTGCTCGGCTGCTCACCAGCACCCACTCCAGGTCACACCCTCTAAGTCCTCTATGACTTCCACTGGCTACCTGTCAAACAAAGAATCCACTTTAAAATGCACTCCACCAACCTGTCTCCCCCTAAATCTCTGACCTCCTCGAGCCACCTGTCCCGTTCCCTCAGGTCCAGTGATGCCGGCCTCCTGGAGGTCCCCAAGACCAGGCTCTGAACCTGGGGTGACAGCTAGGGCCGCCCCTCCCTCTGGAATGAACTCCTCAAATATATCAGAGATGCCCCCTCCCTTCTTGCCTTCAAAACCGCCCTGAAATCCCACCTGTTCACAATTGCCTCACAGTTTACATTGTTTCAACTCTTGTTTTTAGTGTTTTATCTGAGTTTTTTTTCTTCCTCTCCCCCTGGCCCCCACATATTTTTGGGACTTTGAGTAGCCTTAGAAAAACGCTATATAAATATTAAAATAATAATACATATAATACACAATAATACATATGAATTATTGTTATTATTAATATTACTAGAAGCTGGGCCGCCCTTCGGGCGGCCCAGCGTCTAGTCGGCGACCTGGCCAACTCGGGAACGATGTAAATAGGGAATGAATGCCCCGCCCTTTAATGCAAATCCCATTATACTGTTGTCATAGGACCCGTTTTGACCATCTGTATCCATTTATGCCCATATATGGAGATATCTGTATCTGTCTGTCTGTCGGCGTCCATTTTATGTCCATATATGGAGATCACTGCAGATATAGTTCTGGGTCCATTTTATGCCCATATATGGAGTTATCTGTCTATCTGCGTCCATTTTATGCCCATATATGGAGATCTCTGTATCTGTCTGTCTGTGTCCCTTTTATCCCCATTATGGAGATCTCTGTATCTGTCTGTGCCTCCGACTGTGTTGCAGACACATGTGCTGGTTCCCCCTTTAATGCAAACCCCATTATACCTGTTGTCATAGGACCCGTTTTGACCATCTGTTTGCCTGTGTCCATTTATGCCCATATATGGAGTATCTGTCTGTGCCTCCGACTGTGTTGCAGACACAGTGCCGTTTCCCCCTTTAACCCATTCAGGCCGGGTACACATTTTAGTGTATGGGAGGGGCTTACAGTACATGTACAGTATGTAGCAACATATTTGTTTTTGTAGGCTAATTTCTGATTTGGGCCTAACTATAGGTTAGGCCTAAATGGGTTAATGCAAACCCCATTATACCTGTTGTCATAGGACCCGTTTTGACCATCTGTTTGCCTGTGTCCATTTATGCCCATATATGGAGATATCTGTATCTGTCTGTCTGCGTCCACTTTATGCCCATAATGCAAACCCCATTATACCTGTTGTCATAGGACCCGTTTTGACCATCTGTTTGCCTGTGTCCATTTATGCCCATATATGGAGTATCTGTCTGTGCCTCCGACTGTGTTGCAGACACAGTGCCATTTCCCCCTTTAACCCATTCAGGCCGGGTACACATTTTAGTGTATGGGAGGGGCTTACAGTACATGTACAGTATGTAGCAACATATTTGTTTTTGTAGGCCAATTTCTGATTTGGGCCTAACTATAGGTTAGGCCTAAATGGGTTAATGCAAACCCCATTATACCTGTTGTCATAGGACCCGTTTTGATCATCTGTTTGCCTGTGTCCATTTATGCCCATATATGGAGATATCTGTATCTGTCTGTCTGCGTCCACTTTATGCCCATATATGGAGATCTTTGACCATCTGTTTGCCTGTGTCCATTTATGTCCATATATGGAGATATATGTATCTGTCTGTCTGCATCCATTTTATGCCCATATATGGAGATCTATGCAGACACAGTGCCAGTTCCGGAAAATGCTGATGTCAGACATCAGAATCCGAACCTTTCGTGCTGGTTCCAGAAAATCGTGTATCGGGTCGGGTCGAGGCCGAGCACTGCACTATGCGTCCATTTTTTGTTGACTCATGTGGCGTACGTGATGTCAGAGCCTTTTATGAAGTGATGTCACAATGAGTCAGCGCTTGCGCTGATTTCCTCCGGAAAAGCCTGATGTCAACAATCAGCCCGCATAAGGAGATTCCGAACGTTTCGCACCGGTTCGGGAAAACCGTGCGTCGGGTCGGGTCGAGGCCCGGCACTGCATTCCGTGCCGCGGCGGGGAACGCGCGTGCCGAATCTGAAGCCGGTGGGACGAACGGTTCTCGAGATACGCGGATTACAGACACACACGCAGAGACTTCTCGCATTTATAGATAGATATACGGAGATATCTGTCTATATATGCCCATATACTGTATGGAGATCTCTGTATCTGCCCATATGCCCATATATGGAGTTCTCAGTCTTATGCCCATATACGGAGATATCTGTCGGGTCGAGGCAAGATGCCCATATATGGAGTTCTCATTATACGGAGATATCTGTCGGGTCTAGGCCCCTGTATCTGCCCATATGCCCATATATGGAGATCTCTGTATCAGTCTGTGTCCCTTTTATGCCTATATACGGAGATATCTGTCTATATATGCCCATATACTGTATGGAGATCTCTGTATCTGCCCATATGCCCATATATGGAGTTCTCAGTCTTATGCCCATATACGGAGATATCTGTCGGGTCGAGGCAAGGCCCGGCACTGCAGTGATGTCACAATGAGTCAGCGCTTGCGCCCGGCACTGCAGTGATGTCACAATGACCGATTTTGCGCCGATTTCCTCCGGAACAGCCTGATGTCAACAATCAGCCCCGCATAAGGAGATTCCGAACGTTTCGCGCCGGTTAGGGAAAACCGCGCGTCGGGTCGGGTCGAGGCCCGGCACTGCACTCCGTGCCGCGGCGGGGAGCGCGCGTGCCGAATCTGAAGCCGGTGGGACGAACGGTTCTCGAGATACGCGGATTACAAACACACACGCAGAGACTTCTCGCATTTATAGATAGATTATTATGTAATTTGTGCAACATCATTTATCAGTATTATATTAACTGAAACACTTAAAATAATTTTTTATCAGTTTGACTGCTTATTTTCTGCACTTAGGCTATGTAGGGCAATATTATAGTTCATGCCAATTACAGTACAGTACACCGATCTGGCATTTTGAATAAGAGTCTCTGTAGTGCTAAATGCCTAAATAGTTAGTTGTCAGGGAATTTAAATCGGCCCAGGGCAGTAGGTTCTACTTTTGGTACATTTTCATACCAATACTTTTACTCAAGTAAATGTTGTAACAGAGTATTTCTACATTGCAGTATTGATGCTTCTACTGAAGTAAACAATTTGAGTACTACAACAATAGAGTGGGAGAGGTCAGAGAAAGACACAAAAGACCTCCAAAAGACAGACAGACAGACAGACAGACAGACAGACAGACAGACAGACAGACAGACAGACAGACAGACAACTATGCTCTGCAGAGGCAGAGAATCAGTGAGACAGATTCAAATGAGAGAGAGAGAGAGACAGACAGACAGACAGACAGACAGGAAAGAGAGAGTAGAGAATGGAAGCCAAGTGCTCAGGCAGTAGCAGTTTGCCAGAGCGGTGCTTGGCTTCGCCAGGCCCCTGTGCTCTCTGCTCTGTCCTCTCCAATAAGACCCAGGGTTTAATGCCGGAAAATTCCCTCCATGCTGTCAATCACTCGCTTTAATAAAAACAAAGTATAACATTGCGGTCTCGCTCGCTCTCCGTCCGCCCCTCGAGAATTAGAACGCGAGGTTTTGTCTGCGGAACTGTGAAAATCTCCTCTTGCTTTTATTAGCGAAGGCCCACGGTCCGACCGAAGAGAGCTGGAAAATTTCGGGGGCCGCGCTCCGCTCACTGCGTCTCCCATCTGGTCCACATTAAAGCCAACCACCTGGATGCAAACCAAACCTGAAATGAAACTGGGGGTATTACAGAAAATAACCCTGGGATCTGCATGCGCGCACGGACGCACGCACACACAAAATCACAGACATGCACGCAATCACAGACAATACACATGCACACACCCACACACACAGACGGACAACACATCTGCTTGCATTAACACACACACACACACACACACACACACGCACGCGCGCGCGCAGTCGCGCACACACACACAAACGCGCGCACACGTACACGCACATGCACACACGTCTGTGTGCGTGCTCCAGACATGCTGCCTCTATTTCTCTCGCATTCTCTTACGTGCTTAATCAGATTTCCTTAAGGAAAAATAGTCTTAACCCGCATGAGGGGAGCTGATCTGGCCGGCCTGCTTGCTGTCTGCTTGGTTAATTGCCGGCCGGCCGGCCCGTCAGTTGGAGCTGGCTCACCGAATGACTGACTAAATATTTAGTCCAAACAGATAACTGTCTGATTGACTGCACAAAGTGCACAGCATTGTGTTGGCATTCTTAATTGAATGTCTCTTTTACCTGTAGAAGTCAGCAGCCTTCACAAACCAACAACAGTCTTGCTCAGATTTCTCGATCTCCCTCTGGCAACGGATTGCTTTCATTTGCACTATTTAAAAAAAGTAATGCGATTGTACTTCATTTAGTTCCGCTGAATGATTACAAGGAGAGATATTATGGCCACTGCGGCCTACTGATCACGTTCACATGGTGGCCATTTTGCTCTAATGTAGTTGTTCTGAACCAGTGGTCCGGGGACCACCAGTAGTCCCTGAGGGGGTTCCAGGTGGTCCCCATCTAAATGATGGACAGTTGGTAACCAAAACCAAATCGACCCTTATAGATCTTTAACTCTTGAGAATATAAAATTAAACCAAATGGACCCTTACGGGTCTATTTGGTTTCATTTTACACTCTCCAGAGTGAAATTAGCCTGATTTTAGACTCAGCGCTGGAGCTTGAGTCTGACATTGTCTCCATTGTAAGCAATTTCAAAGGGGAGGGGATTGGTAGGAGGGGTTGTGTTTGACTGACGGTTGCGTGCGAGTCCGCACAGCAGAGTTCAGAGTGATTGTTTACATACTGTACTGTTGTTCTCAAGATTAAATACAAAAGGGGGGCACGGTGGCGCAGTGGTTAGCGCTTCGCCTCACAGCTAGAAGGTCCTGGGTTCGATTCCCGCCGGGGGACGCTGTGGGTGCTGGAGGCGTGTTTCTCCCTCTGCGTCATCAGCGCCCACACCCTATAGGTGGGGTCGGCGATATGGCCTTTCTGTGTGGAGTTTGCATGTTCTCCCCGTGTCTCCTAGGGTTGATACCCTCACAAAAACATGCAGTAATCCTGGTCTCAATAATGCCTCCCCCTGGCCAGCCGGGGTGCTTGATGGAGGGGAAAGGAACTGGTTGGAATAACATGTTCCTTCCACGCGCTACGTCCATTCCGGGGAAATCCCCCGTAAGGTGAAAAGAAACAACGTGGACTACTCATGCATTGAAGGAAGCATGAGGTCAGTCCGTTGTCTCCCCAGGCGCGGGAGAGCAGAGCCCAGGATTACATAGGCAATTGGCACTGGGTGAAAATGGGTTGCAAAATCGTGGGATAAAAAAATAAATAAAAAAATACAAAAACAAACTTTTAAAAGTACACAGACCTGCCTGCGCATGCTTGTTTGAGCTGCACACCTGCACACAACGTGCGTACATGGAAGAATGAGAGTGCTCGCGTCTCGATCAAACACCATTCATTCACATCGGCCATTTCAGACGGGGGACTATTAACATATCAAAGATATATTAAAATAACGGCTGAGTGTCAACAGGGCGAATTAACATAGGAATCAGACTGGATGCGGTCGATCAGTCAGTCTTTACTCTCCTCTCCTCCTCCTCCTCCGAGCCCGCAGTGCACTGGCTGGCTGTAAGCAGCAGTCTGTAAACCGCTTCCTCAAACTGGTTCAAGGCTTGAACGGGTCGCTGATTGGCTTGTCTCCAACGTTTATTGATTTCATTGGCCTGGTACTGCCTGATACCAAAGAAACTTTAGGTGCATTACACAACACCAGACCAAGAGAAGCAGTTCGCTCAGAGAGTGGGCGGGTCTATGGGCTGGACCCGCAGGCAAGAGTAAAAATAAAGCATAGCGTAAGTTTATGCAGGGCATGGGAGTCAAGTCGCTGCCAGTCTGAGTGTCAGTTGTCAGTCAGCTCTGTTCTCATACCTCATTAACATATCTGCTGGTCATTATGTCACATGACTGCCATACTCCAATCAGAGCTCTCAATCAGTAGGGAAGGCTCCTTTAAATAGAGCTTGCTTTCCCTACCAATGCTTGGTTCCGAAGCTTCGGAATCATTTGCTGCTTGCTGCTCTACTATCTGGTTCTGCTCGAAAGCTTGTTGATACCATATGGTTCTGCTTTAGATACTGCTTACTGCCGTGCTGCTTCAATAGCAATGCTAGCCTGCTTTTATATCTGTTGCTATCACTATGCTACTGCTAACAGTATTATGCCTAATGTTAACTACAGCTATCATGATGCACTACTTCATTAGTTCTCATTTACGTGTTTACTACTACTCATAACTTGAACAAGGTCTCGTTTAAAATGTATTACTAGCATGCTTGCTTCTCAGAAGAGAAAACATTTCAACAGTATAGCATATGCTAACAGTGATAGTAGTGGAAGCTTCAAATTGTTTGTAGCAACATAAGCTAACAGCATGCTTTGCTCTACAGTGCACCCCGAACCATGATGGCATTGGCTGTGATTTGTGCTGCCTAGAACAGTATGTGAACTGTTGTTCCTGCCCAGCTTCCAGTGCTGTTTGTCTCCAGCAGATGCCACACTGGGTTTCTTAAATCTTTAATCGCAGGGCTACACTCTGCAAACACCAGCTAGTTCGGCAGCTAATCCAACATGTTGGCCGGTGTGGCCATACTCCCTTCAGATGCATGGCTCCATGCAGGGATTCCCATCCTGCTTTAAACAGGTGTAGCCTATGCTATTATTGATATCATGCATGGATGATATTCTGATGCTATTGCTCACTTCTAATATATGCCTCTTTTCCCAACATTGCTGCTAATCATATACTAATGCTACTTTTACTCTGCAGGCAGGTTGGAACTACTGAGTATATTTGTGTATTAAGATTAATGCTTTGCTCATTCAGGAATCATGTCAAGTGTTTACAGGAGTAGCACTGCCCCTTTAAGGGCAGAGCATAAGGGGAGGTGGCTGCGTCTGGGCCTGTTTGGCCATGCAGAAGCCTGAGTCCGAGTGTTTGTTGGGGACCTGTCCTTGAGGAGTGGTTCAGCTAGTATTCGGTAAGAGTCTTGAATCAAATATTGATGCTTAGATAATTCAGTGGTACAGCATTTCAAGATGTTAGAAGTTTTATGGAGGGGGTTTAAATGTTTAATGGTTAACATATGCCTTTCATGGGTGTAAGAACTTGTTACCATGAGAGAGATTGTCATGTGCTACAGTTGAATTAGTCCATATTCAACTAACTGCCACTACTTGGAGTAAAGTAGGTGAGATTGCGGCATTCAAGCGAGGATCAAACACGCTCACTCTCACACTTGCTAACCCATGGAAATGAAGGTTCTTGCACAGGTGATTATTTGGCTTTATAAACACCATAGTTAATGTCCTATGTGGTGGAATGGTGGAAAGTTGATAAGGGAGGTTGTTAAATGGGCAATGCATCATGGGTAGTGTAGTCTATGTACTGCTACCATACACATTCACACTGTTCTCAGTCTAGCAGTGTTGCCAGGTCTGCCCATTATAAGCAACTCGGTCTTGTTTCCCCATAACTTCTAGTTGTGGGTTGTTTTGTTCGGGCTTGTTCTGAAGTAAAGTTGCTTATTTGGCTTGCTTTCAACATCCTTCCAACATGCTTCCTGTTAGAATCAGCCTAGTCTGTGTGCAGAGTGGGTTAATTCCCTTTTTGAGCCACATGAGGTCAAGCAGCTACTGTGTGTGTAGTGTGGGGAGAGTTGAAGACTTGTTAGAAGGTTGCATGGGAAAAGTACAGTTGCATGATGGTACAGTTCTACTAAAAGGAGATCCTAGGAAGCTCTCCCTATTTACTCAGGAACTTTGAGAGAGAGGTTTGAGTGAGAGGAATATTCCAGCATGGTGAGAGGCTTGTTCACTGCTAAATGCTAATGTTAGCGCATTTGGAACCTTTGAGTTGTATAGAGTAAGAGGATACATTCCAGCATGGGGAGAGGCTTGTTCACTGCTAAATGCTAATGTTTGAGGCTAATGCTAGTAACTCAGGGGTTGTCATTGTCTCATGCTACAACGCTAGCATGGCAACACTGGGATAGCCATGTGAAAAGCTTGTTCACTGCTAAATGCTTATGTTAGCGGCTAACGCTAATGTCTTGTGCTACAAACGCTAGCATGATAACACTTAAGTGGCCATGTGAAATGGATAAACTGAGTTGATTATTGTATCTATGCACAGCCAGTACATGCTGAACGTTGTTCGGAACAGCGTTAAACACTTGTTCTGTAATTTTGCACACTGAAAGGCTCTTCGGTGTAAAAACTATTTACTGCAGGCTGGCTGTTGCTTTGACTCTACCATTTCTCTGTATGCTCAACTTATGCTCATGCTAAAGCTGCTACATGTCTGTTGCTAACAACATGTTTCATTTCCAGGCTTCTTTCTTTATCAGTCGTGCTGCTATCTCGGATGCTACAATGATCACATAATTGTGCTAATGGCTTGTTGCTGCTGCTTCAGTCAGATACTATCATGTGTCCTATAATTTCAGCTATTGCTAGCTCCACTCAACCTGCTGCTGCCTGCTAGCATAACTGCTAATAATTACAGCTAATGCTACTGCTAGTTAATGCTGACATCATGTTTAACTTTACAACTCATGCTAAAGCTCATACAAGTCGGTTGCTAACATCATGTTATCATTACAGCTCCATGCCGGAGCTGCGGCATGCCCACTGCTACGGCCTCAGGTTTTATCATTGCAGCTTCAGGCTAAAGCTGCTACATGTTCTGCTAAATTGTGTTTTTCTTTATAGCTTCTTGCTGAGGCTGCTACATGTCTGCTGCTAACATCATGTTTAACTTTTCAGCTTCATACTGGAGCTGCTGCAGCATTTCATTGCAGCGTTGTGCTGCAGTGCTGCGTGCTTTCTGCTAACATGTTTATCTTTATAGTTCGTCCACTACTGTATAATACCATGAGGCCAGTCAGGAGCCGGTCGGCACTGCAGAGGGCATTGCTACTACAGCTTCAGCTAACGCTACTTCTGCTGCAACCATGAGCCCGCCTGCCTGCATGCTGCCTGTACTCCCGCCTGCCTGCACGCTGCCTGCCCGCCTGCTGCACACCCGCCCGCCTGCCTGCTGCGCGCCCGCCCCCTGCTGGCCCGCCTGCTTGCACGCTACAGATTCGGCAGACGGGAGTGGCTGCCTGCCTGTTCATGAGCGACATCCATGTGTCGGGAATGGGATGATCGAGGATTCTGGATCAAGGATGCTCACCTGGACCTCCTCCCGAGCCATGAAAGGCAGGTCATTCGTTAATCAAACTGCATCTTCATCTAAAGGCATAATTATATGGCTGATAAGTCAGATGTATTATATAGATTGCATGGTTGTATTATAATTAATTATAATTATAATAATGATCGTTGCAACAAGGCTCAAGATGATTCTAAGTATATTCAAGTCTCTGCAGCACCTTATGATGGTATGAGTTAATTGATATTCAGCCGGGTAGTGCAACAAGGCAATCCAGTCTACGTTCTCAACTAATACTTCTTTTTATCCTCCATTTCATGGTATCTGCGTGGCCTCTGGCGAGGCAAGCTGTATCAAGCGACTTCCTCTTACTATACCCCTTGTGCACAAACTGGTGGCTCACTTAAGGCAGGGGTGTTTCGGTGCATATGTTGATTTGTTACTAGAAACAGTTTTCTTCTCTGCTTTCTACGGATTTCTCAGGTGTGGGGAATTTACCTCTAATACAGATCGCTTTGATCCTCTTCACGACCTTAGCATGGCAAATATCACGGTCAATTCTCACATGTATTCAATATTTCTCAAGCACTCTAAAACAGACAAGGAAGGGACAAGTAATTATTTCTCAAACTAAAACCATGTTTTGTCCTCTGTCCTCCATGGTCCGGTACCTGCAAAAGCGTCCCCTGGCGAGGCAAGACGAGCCCCTGTTCCTGACGGACAAGGGGAAGTCAATGTCAAGGGCATGGTTTACGGCCAGACTCCGTCTCCTCTGCAAAAGATGCGGGATGCCTCCAGAGCTGTACACGTCCCACTCGTTCCGCATCGGCGCAGCTACATCAGCAGCCACCCTGGTCCCAGCTTCAACACTCAAAGTCATGGGCCGCTGGTCGTCAACAGCGTTCGAACGTTACATTCGCCCAGGGACAGCGGACATTCTGGCGGCCCAAAAAGCCATGGGCGCGATGGAATGAGGAGTCGGTCTATCCGAAGCAACAAGGTGGTGGTACGGGCAGCGCAGCTGGTAGGGATTAGGCTACTCCATGCAGGTTGATGTCCAATAAACATAGGTAACTTTAATTAGCTCACTCCCCTTAAGCGCGGTGCACAGCTCAGTGAAGTAAATTAAAAGTAAAAGTAAATTAAAATAAATAAAAAATAATAAAATACAAATAATTATCAATCATGCAATTAAATTAATCCAAGGCCAGCAGGGGAGCTTCCCGGCTCGAATGGCCTTTCTTTAAGAACATCTGCTTCTTAAAATAGGCTAATCATTCAAGAATAGGCGAAGCTTCGCAGCTACACAGAATAGGTACATTTTCACTATCCATAGAATGATCTCTCTTTAAGATGCAGCTGTATCTTTTTTGCATAAGTTAAATAAATTCAACGTAGAGATCGCAGCCAGCGGCTGTTCACATAGTTACTGCTAAGCGTTAGGATGGCTTCTTTGTGGTAAAGACTCTGCAGTCTTTTTGCTTTAATCATATAGAAGTCTGCAGTGGCGCTCTGCTGCTTCACATAACCAGAGTCTGACTGACACAGGTTTTATGTGGCGTTGGGTTCCGTGTTTTGGGGGGTTTTAAAGCGCTCTCTGGTTGGCCGAGCCCTGCCAAGACAGAGAGCAAGCTCATTAGTTTTGGGGGGTATTGCTGCGTTCCCTGATTTTGCTTAGCATGCTCAGAAATGCCTGCACAAAATTCAGGGAGCATCTCCGATCGCGGAGCCCTTCAAACGCCAAGTTTAACTGTATTCCATTTATGCAATAAATGGTTAAATATTCTTGCCAATATCTTGCCGAGTCTATCTGTTCATTATGTTATTAATTGTTATATTCTTGACGTGAATGTTCCTGCCTAAAATAAAGCATAGCGTAAGTTTATGCAGGGCATGGGAGTCAAGTCGCTGCCAGTCTGAGTGTCAGTTGTCAGTCAGCTCTGTTCTCATACCTCATTAACATATCTGCTGGTCATTATGTCACATGACTGCCATACTCCAATCAGAGCTCTCAATCAGTAGGGAAGGCTCCTTTAAATAGCGCTTGCTTTCCCTACCAATGCTTGGTTCCGAAGCTTCGGAATCATTTGCTGCTTGCTTCCTCCTCCACCCCAGCCTCCACCTTTGCATGATCACTCTGGCTAAGCTCAAATACTTGTGATTGTCTGATTAAGTTACATGTCAATGTGGTTAAGCAAGTACTGTGATCTTGTCTAAGTTTCATGTCATGTTGTTAAGCTCATACTGTGATTTTGTCTAAGTTCATGTCAATGTTGTTAAGCTCAATACTGTGATTTGACTATGTTACATGTCACGGTTATTGCTATTTGCTATTCTATCCCTATGGGGGGTATTGCTGCGTTCCCTGATTTTGCTTAGCATGCTCAGAAATGCCTGCACAAAATTCAGGGAGCATCTCCGATCGCGGAGCCCTTCAAACGCCAAGTTTAACTGTATTCCATTTATGCAATAAATGGTTAAATATTCTTGCCAATATCTTGCCGAGTCTATCTGTTCATTATGTTATTAATTGTTATATTCTTGACGTGAATGTTCCTGCCTAAATTATTGTTAAACATCTGCATTACTTAGAGAATGTAGATGCATGTTATTTTGATCAATGTTGGCCTGTTGTCTCTCCTATGGTACCACATCAATACAGCATGGAAGGACCTTTTGGTTCTGAGAGGTTAAATCTGTGGCTCAAATGCCGAATAAATAATGGACCTTGATGTGAAAAAGGTTGAAAACCGCTGTTCTAACATCATACTTTGGGGGGTGACAAAAAGCCACCCTCCACCGCTTGAGGTTTCCCACCTCCTGTGAGTATGACGTGGGAGCAAAATGGCCACCATGTGAATATGGTCAATATGGAAAGGAAAGCTGCAAATCAAAGGATTGTCCCATCCATAAAATACATACCTAATGATTTCTTCAGCCTTTTCAGTCTGGGACACAAGTGACAAATTTATGGTCTCTAGTGGGACGCAAGCTCGTGAAAAAATATTGCCTCTTGTGTCATGTGGGGACCCACCAGGAATTGGCCTGCAATCCATTTTGGGGCTTATGCTAAAGTTTATGAAAGCAGGAAATAACTTCTTGCCTACAGTATATAGATTAGTTCCATGGGAATATAGCATACAGTACAACACGTAGAATACAATAGAATAGAATACTTGAACAATATTTTATACTGTATTGTACATAGTACAGTATATGAATTTCACTCCATGCACATTATGCAAAATTACATAATACCATACAGATACTTTTTGCATTGGATACACATGTTCAAGACACATGCATGTATTCATACTGCACATGAACACATGCATGCACGCACATACGGCCACATGCACACAGACAAATGTACAAATGCACACACCCACACACAGGCAGAGAGAGGGAGAAAAACAGGGGGGGGGTTGGGGGGGACTGGCAGTCAGATTATATTTCTGTTTTTTGTGCCAAAACAGCGAATGATCAATGACAGCCGAGCCAACAAGTCTTGGAAAGTGGCAGGAGAAAAAAATAAATCACAGCAAAATGTTGCATATCCATGCAATTTACAACCAAACTGTGAGTGCAATTTTTTTTTAATTGAATCACAAACAAAAAACAAACATTTTATAAATCGGAACAACATGTGACAATGGATTAATGATTATCTTTAAAGTGATGTTGTACTTTGATGCGGCCTTGATAGCCTACCTGCTACCATCTGTCACCATATGTTGCTACTGTGCTCTGTCAGTGAGAAACTGGAGGTAGAGATTCTATTCACTGATACCAGAATTAGTTATTTTTATACATTGGCAGAAATGTCTTTGTTCGTTGTTACGCTAAAAGTGACCTGTTTTCAACTCAACTACTGCATGTGCAGGCCTCAGTCTGATTCAATTGAAAGTAGTTGGGGCGGCATAGCTCAGCGGTAGAGAAACCGTCATTAGAGCACGAAGGGTTCCCGAAGGGTTCCCGAAGGGTTCCCAGTTCGAATCTGGGCGTTAATGTTAATGTTGAAGAGTCTTTGAGCAAGACTCTGAACCCCTAGTTGCTCCCGGTTGGTGCGGTGCATTGTTCCCTCCACCATCGGTGTATGAATGTGTGTGTAACTGTGAATGGGTGAATGTAATGCACAATCTATGTAAAGCGCCTTGGATAAAAGCGCTATATAAATGCACCATTTACCTAGTACATAGAGGCATAGCCCATCTCAGTTAAGCCAGGGTGGCTGAAATGTACCCTGAGGCCGACTCAAAGTGTGATCGCTGTGCCCAGCCACAAGCACAACTTAGTCTATGTGTATTAGTCTTGCCCGCAGTTACACACTGTCCGATGTTCTGGAAATCACACAACAACCATGTTCATTGTAGCTACAGGTATATTTGGCACACCATCAAACCCTTTACAATTTACGAATCAAAAGTTAAAGACCAGATCAGCTCAAGGTGCTTTAAAAGGTAGGGAGCCAGAACAACTGCAAAGTGAATGTAGAAATGAGGCCTATAACACAGTAAAATCAGTGTCAATGTATCCATAATAATAAATAAAACCCTTAGTATTTACAGTGTAGTTGACAAGTGGTGCAAATTCAGCCACACGCACACTCGCATACATTTGCGCACACGCATGCACACACTCACACACGCACGTGCACGCACGTGCACACACACACAGTTACCTGGTGGTGTTCCAGGACTGCTCTTAGACTCCCTAAATCACCTCAGTAACGTGTTAGTAAGAGCAGAAAAAAGGTAGAACAAAAAATAAACACAGCAGAGAGACGTTTACAGCCCAGAACCTCGTATCACTCCCCTCGGTGGAAAACACACTGTAAATTACAACATATCATTTTCCAGAAATTTGGAAAAATACTTTTTCCATCTCAGACGGAGAAAAAAAGAAAATTTGACAACTGATTTATTTCAGCATTAATTTTGTGCACAAAATGAGTGATTGCTGTATGTTTAGGTGTGTGTGTATCCGTGTATGTGTATGTGTGTGTGTGTGTGTGTGTGTGCGCGTGCGTGCGTGCGTGCGTGCGTGCGTGCGTGCGTGCGTGCGTGCATGCGCACAAGCGTGTGTGTGGGTGTTTGTATTGACATAGTGAGTGAGTGTGTCCAGTTGTCTAAAAGCCTGTGTTAGTGTGTGTGTGTTGTCGAGCGTGTGAACGTGCCAGTGTGTGTGGGAGAGACAGCACTTCATCTCCAGAAAGCAAAGATGCAGTGGTTTCTCTGACTGCAGTATGTGATCCCCAACATTTCCCCGAGACCTGTACAATATAGGCAGCTATATTGGACAGATTCCATAGCTCATAACAACAATATGTTCCATATGAATCTCACTCTTCACCCCTGTCAACGTTTGGCTACAAATTTAAACTTGGCTGTGTATAAAGCTAACTTATCTATCCTTGAACTGGTGTTAGTCTGGAAGTGATAACAGGGAAACTACACACAGCATGCAGGGGTGGAAAGTAAGTAACGTACGTACATTTACTCCAGTACTCTGTACTTAGGGTTAGGTTTAGGCTTTTAACTTTACTTTATGTACATTTTTCAATACTTCATACTACTTCTCCACTACACCTCAGGAACAAATTGTACCTTTTACTCCACTGCAATCATTTGACAGCTTAACTAGTTAATATTATTACAAAACATGCGTTAACCAATTAAAGACATTATTTTATACTTCATCTATTCAAAAATAGCTGATCTAGATCCGCTGGCACGTTTTGAAAGATTTTCTGTATTTCCTTTTACGTTGGTACTTTATTGATGCAAATACTTTTTCTCTTTTATTCAAGTAGCATGTCGCAAATAATATTTGCTACTTTTACTTAAATAAAACAAACATCTGAGCACTTCCTCCACCACTGACTGCAGTGCATGTATCCTGAGTAGGGATGGAGCCCTATACAAGGGTAGCTCGATAACCCGATAACAGATTTATTGAGTACCCGGTATCAATACGCTTTGGGCTTATCAAGCTTGTTATTGAGCATAGGAGCCTATGATGTCATGTTTAAACAACCAAGACAAGAGGCAATCAAGAAATTATTACAGTACCATCCATAATATAAAGCCATTTAACACTTATTGCACACTAATGAATGATTGTTTTAATGATATTTAATGATATGTGTTACTTTTGTCAATTATCATCTTCATAGATGGTGGTCAGCAACAAACTCACAGTCACAACTGGCCAATAAAAAAACAGTTATGTTCTGAATTTGTCGTCTCATATCTTTCCACAATATATTAGAAAACGCTCAATAGTGGGCTCGATAAAAGCCCTGCTCAATAAGCAGGATCGATAAGGTGCTCATTATCAATACAAATTAACAAGCTCCATCCCTAATCCTGAGTGGAAGTTTAACTTGGGATACTAAGGGTAATTTGTACACTCTCTGCATTAAGTTGACACTACATTCTGTCAAGGCTGTTCATTGTTCATCTTGCCATTATGAGATTGAGGCCAGAATTGTATATGCCAAGCTGTTATTGTTCAAACGTCAAAGCAAATAGAGCGACAGACAGTGCTATTAGAGTTCTATTTCCATAGCAGCAGACTAACTAATTGACAAGACTTCCGCAAAACCCGACTTGACTTTGTAATCTTCAGCCTGGACGTCCAAACAGATCCGCTCTGGCTTATAGCTGTGTTTAAAGCACGCTGGCAAATATATCATCATTTTGTTCCTCTCCCACCAAAAAAAGACCACACCTGCTACAGATAAACTAGGGGAAGCCGATACTGTTTCTTACCCATGGTAGCCCTACTGCCAGCATAGCATTGTACATGTGCAATGGAAAAACTCTGGGCCCGGCTATCTTCTGCAGAAGTATAGGCTGTTCTCCTTTATAACTTTAAACATAAAATGTCCTTGCTTTAATGTGAGTGAAACCTTACGGTCCCAGACACAGAAAGACAATTGATTCCTCGCTGCTCCCAAAAAACATTGGAGAGGCTGTGGTGTACAGTTGGGTATGGCAGGGTTATGCAGCTGCCATACCCTCCGTTTTTTTTTTTTTTTTTCTTTCCTGTGTAGTGGAGTCAATGGGACAGTGAATATACAAATGGCCATAACTTTTTTTCGCGAAGTTTCCAGCAGAGCAGGCCTCTCATTCTGTGGACCTTAATGACCAACAAAGTAGGTCGGGAGTGGCTTATTGTCGGTATCAGCCGGTAACACGCGGGAGTCTGTCCCCGTTACAATGTGCTAGACCCCTGGGAGATGGACTGCTGAGGTGGAGCGCCACACCTACCATCAGCTCCCAGTACTTGCCGCACGACTTGCCAAGCCGTGCTACTCATACGCTGAGTTGGCGGTGCCCGGAATCGAACCCATGACCTTGCGGTACAAAGGCGAGAGCTCTACCGACTGAGCTACCCGGGCTGAAATGACCAAAATAATAGATAAAACAGAAATAAAAAGTGCGGCAGAACATTACAGGTTCAACCCTATTCCTTGAGCTATTGGGCATGTGGATCCCCGACTACAACCATTCCACGCTGCCATATCCAGCCCAAGAAACCATAGAAACTAGGAAAAAAAAAGAAATTTATTCTTAAAATAAATGTATCTTGCCTGTTGCTAAGGTATGGCAACATGACTGGTGTCTTGCACGCACGCGAAGGCGCGCGTGCAAGACACCAGTCATGTTGCCATACCTTAGCTTTTTCTGAACTGACGCCACTGGTGGTGTACAACATGACGTCCGTGATATACGGTCTCGTACAGGAGCAAAAATATGGTTTTCATTTGATGATATTCCTGCTCTATCTCACACCCTACTGCTATATTGCTCCCTGTCAAATACTGCTTATACAACAACGACCGATGAAATATGTCTGTATATTCCCCTGTGCAGTGGTATTGACATGAAAGCTATAATAAAAGACATCTGGTAACCAATACTGTATATGGTAGTTTATGCCTGTTTTTTTTCTACAAAATGGTATGGAGATTATTTGTTATACACCGATAGATCAAACAATATTTTTGTTGTTCTCATAATAAAGACAAATCACACTCACAATTGTTGGGTGCAATATGTCTGGTGCCCTTATTTGAGTGAAATTACTTGTGATTCAAATGTAAAGGTCAAAATGCTAAGTCATTCCTACCCACAGCACTGCTAAAGAAACCAGAATCTTCTATCAGTGCAATAATATTTGTTTCAACACACACACACACACACACACACACACACACACTTATATGGATTTATATGGTCAACCAAGCCCATGTAACAGTATGGCCCTACTGATGACATCAGGGATCTCCATAGATGGGCATTAAAAAATGGACACAGGCAGGCAGACAGACAACTGACAGATACAGAGATCTCCATATATGGGCCCAAAAGGGATACAGACAGACAGTACTCTGTAGGGTAGCTACAATGGGTATTGCATAACCCGGTTGGGGCCATGCATTCCCTATTTGCATTGTTCCAAAGATGTTTTATATAGGAAGATACACAATCTCAATGTGAACCACATAGAGGCGACATGGTACACAAAGCCTACAAATGGGCGCCGGCGTCTGACACGTCCTATCTTTACCAATATTTAGTTCAGTGACCATGGGACTAAAGAATGGTTCAGAAGCAGTGTTCACGTTCACTCTTCCATTGGAAACAATGGGGCTTTTAAGCCATGACATCATTTTGTAGGCAGAGGAGAATCTGCCCCCAGAGCATTTTCTGTCCCTCGCTATTTTCAACAGATCCGAGACAAAAATAACGACTAAAGTATAATTCTAACACTTTCCTTTCAACAACAAAGAGAAGAAAAATGTGTAAATAGTAAAAATAGTAAAAAGATTCACAGAAACTGGGGACAGAAATTCTCCTCTGCCTACAAAATGATGTCATACTTAACAGCCCCATAGACTCCAACCTGCTTCCGGTCTCCTAAAAAGGTGTCCACCTCCTTCACGCAGATACAGGAAGTAAACCGGTGAGGCGAGTCTTGGATCGTTCTGGACATCCATCGTTCTTGAGTAGGCCGGTGCCCACCAATCTAGTAACATAAAATTATTAAATGGATTTCATTTTTTGTTGATGCTTAAATTGTCCTCCAATTCTAGAAGGCCTAATAAGTCATTGTGTAAAAGGGGGACGGGACATACCGTATAAAATGGTTGCCAAAAAAGGGGGTTGTTGATGGAATGTGTGACAACAGAGAGCAACTGAGAGCAACGGGTAGCATGAAAACGTCTGAAAGTCATTCATCTCCAACCCAACATGGGGCTGTATTTCTGCCGTTTCTACATGGCTACTGCCATACCCCTTGTCAAAGTTTGGCTCATACGATATATTGTTGCAGTAACCTTGGCAGTATGTCGTAACTGTATAACATTATTCAGTATTGAGTTATGCAGGCAGCAGAAATATATCCTCTTTATCTGGATGTACAGTCATAGACAGACCTACAGTACATCCAGATTTCTGCACTCGAAAAAATAAGTTCCAACAGCAACAAAAAGTGGTTGTTTAGGAATTTTGCTAATAATTTAACAAAATGACAGTTTTCTTTTTGTCCTTAAAGGACTTATTAGAATATGTGTATCAACTAATTCATAATAATAAAAAATAGAATATTTCTGAAACATTATAACAACACAAATCTTGTATTGGGGGTCCCTGGCACACAGTTATTTTCAGATGGGGGTCCTTGGCCACATACATATACATTTTGAGTTCCTTGACACGAAAAAGTTTGAGAACCACTGCTATATAATGTAAAAACATTTTTAAGAGTGCAGAAATATGGTTCTAATAAAGTGACATTGCTTCTGTATATTAAATGCCACTGCTATGTCAAAAGCACCCTTAGACAGGAGGGACTAGGTTTGGCTGTTGCAAGCCATAGCATATATGTGTTTTCTTGACATTATGATTTCATCTCTTTTACAAGCTAGGTTTTTATTGTTTTTCTTCTTGTATGAAAATGTTATTTTAGTAGGTCATAAACCGATATAACTATTGGAAAATGCACGTGTACACACTGTACATACACAGACAGACAGACACAAATATCATACACGTGTTTGAATCGTTGAAGCCGACAGGATATGTCTGGGACCCTCAGAACTCCATATCCCAGAAGGACCCTGGGAAGTGGACCACAGACTCCTGCACAGCCTCAAATGGGGACCATAGGTTGAAAAAAGCGAGACTGACAAGCGACTGAAAAAGTCCAGAGCCAGTCGGACATTCTGGAAGGAGGATCATTCCACTTAAGATTCAACCAAACCTGGAGGAGAGATTATGCCATGCTAATTTGATATACGAGACTTAATAAGAAGTCATTATGATTTGTATATATACACAAGTACCGTAAGTACGCAAGTAGGTGGTTGAAGTGTGTGTGGGGATTGCCATTTTCATATTGTTTTTCCATCAACGTGATTGTGTTTGGAAATATGAGAAATATATTGAAAACGGGACGGACACGGTATTCATTTGATATTTTATACGTGGTGTACTGAAGCCATCCTTGGCATGCACGTATGACGGTCATCCATCAAATGTTCAGACGATTCCGCGTTTAGTTATGGAGTGATGGGAAAACTGGTCCCGATACGTTGTGAAATGTGTGCTTCTGCCACTTGTGTCTCTTCATGGCCCATAAAGCAGCGGCCCACTCCGGCCTGCACAGACAATGAGATTCCTTGTGAGAGAAGGAGAGATGTTCAGAGAGAGAGAAAGAGAAAGCAAGAGAGAGGAGCTTTGCCAAAAGCAACAAAGACAGAGACAAAACAGTAGAGGAGCTCCTAAAAGCAGAGAGCGCGAGAGAGGCTTTCAAACAGGAGGAAAGAATAAGAGATCTCCCCTCCTGTGTGTGAGCCATTGATCAGTTCAGAAGTCTCTCTCAGAAAAATAAATGCTAATATTTTCATTTGCATAAATGTAGATGCTGCGAGACAGAATCTTTCACAATGGCTTTTTTTCTCATTTTTTCCTTACAGAGAACATTTAACAAGGCAGTTCTGAGAGGGAGACGCAAAAGGCTGGAAAGAAACTTCAAGGGCCATCCTTATAAAATATTCCAGGTTCTAAACTTTTATTTGGAGCCAGAAATTCTTGTAAAACACCACCAATATAATAGTTCCTTATATATTTCCTATATTTATTATTAGTTAATTAAAGGTACAGAAAGAATATATATTTGGGCTGTCAAAGTTAACTCGATTAATCACAATTAACTCATCGCTATGTTAATCACGATTAATTATTTTAATCTCAATTAATCGCATATTCATTTATTTTAGCCATGTGGACATAGTTTGGGACACAGCTCTCTATGCCAGTGAGCATGCTCCTTAATATGTTTGCTGTTATGTGTTGTGTATTTCCATGCATTGTAGATGTTACAGTACCTTCACTGTTGTTAACCTACAACTCATTAGGCATTACATGTATTTCTTTCAATAGGGAGCTAATTCTAGTAGTTTGGAATGTAACAGGGAGGCTACATTAGGCTATACAGTATACAGTATATGGTTTATTTTGTCTTTTTAATTGATTTCCAATAATAAATAAGCATACGTTTGCAAATAGCAAGCATATTTCCACTCCCATTTCCAAATGGATAGATTTATTTATACTGTATATGTAGCCTGGTGTTTCAGCGAGTGGACAAACTACTTGATACTTCAATTCATTAGCACAGATAAAGGCGTCAGAGAGGTCACACCTAAGCCGGCCTTTTACTGAATGGTATATTATATGACAGTGGTTCTCAAACTTGGGGTCCTCAAATTATTTTGTGGGGTCCCCAGATGATTAGCTTAATGTAAAAAGAAATTCTCACTAAACGGTAAACAAACCAACATGTGTATACACTGGGTATCTGTACATTTATTAAGTGACAATTTAAGAATTTTCAAAGTGGCCAAACTGACAAATATTAAGTAAGCAAGAGTGACATTGTGAAAATAGCCGATCTACATGTAGATCTGCCATTTTCACAATATCTATGTGGAACCGAGTCACATTAAATGTCATACCTACAATTCCAAGTGCTTGTCAGGGTGGGGGTCCCCAGTTCAAATATGTTTATTTTGGGGGTCACGGCCTAAAAAGGTTTGAGAACCCCTGGTATATGGTTTACAGTTTTAATAGTGCATGATTCACAGGCAGAATAGGTGGAAGCTCCTACTAATTATTGATGCAATAAACTGCAATACAATACGTATGGACTTTCAGGGGTATTTTATTCTGCCCCCAAACGGTCCCGCTCCCAGCTCCAAACAAACTTCCTAGCACTCCACCGACAGTACACCACATTAGTGTTGACTTTGACAGCACATTTTGCTTTGAAACTCACAACACGGACCCAGTTACACCGGTGCGGGGAACACCCGGTGCGGTGGAGCTGCAGGTGACACAACGAGATGTGAGTAAAACTTTTAAAAGCGTTGGGACTCATAAGGCGGCCGGCCCTGACGGGATTGCCTCACGTGTCCTTAAGTTGTGTTTCGACCAGCTTTCGGGAGTCTTTACTGACATTTTTAATATGTCACTGTCATTGTGTGTGGTACCGTTGTGTTTTAAGGAAACCATAATTGTACCCATAGCAAAGAAAAAACCTGTCGCATGTCTTAATGATTATCGCCCTGTGGCTTTGACCTCTGTTCTTATGAAGTGTCTGGAAAAAATGGTTATATCACATATAACGCACATTATCCCTGCCAATACTGATCCATTACAGTTTGCATACTGTGCTAATAGATCAGTCGATGATGCTATTTCTCTCGCACTACACATTGCCTTGAAACATCTGGAGAATAGGAACTCTTATGTCAGACTACTCTTCATAGATTATAGCTCTGCCTTTAACACGATTGTACCATCTAAGCTTGTGTTGAAACTCAGGGGTCTTGGTCTTGGCAGTAGTATCTGCAACTGGCTGTTTGACTTTTTGACAGGCAGGCCACAATCTGTACGAATAGGGAACAAGCATTCATCTAAGATATTGACCAGGACTGGAGCGCCCCAGGGCTGCTGCCTCAGTCCCTTGTTGTATAGTCTGTTCACCTATGATTGTGTTGCCAGGTGTGGCAATAATTCTATTCTCAAATTTGCAGATGACACCACGGTTATAGGACTAATATCCAACGATGATGAGAGGGCCTATAGGAGGGAAATTGAAGAGCTAACCCTATGGTGCCAGAATAACAATCTCTCTCTAAATGTTAGTAAAACAAAAGAGATCATCGTTGACTTTAGGAAGTCTAAAGTCAATCACAGTCCCTTAACCATAAATGGTTCACCTGTAGACATAGTGGACAGTTTCAAATTCCTGGGTGTTCACATAACAAACTCACTCACATGGTCTCAAAACAGCGAAGGTATCCTTATGAAAGCGCAGCAGCGATTGTACTTTCTGAGGCGCCTCAGGAGATTTGGCCTGAGCACCAAGGCTCTTGTTAATTTCTATCGCTGTACCATAGAAAGTGTTTTGACAGGATGCATCACAGTGTGGTTTGGTAACGTGACTGTTCAAGACAGTACACAGTTACAGAGAATTGTGAAGAAAGCTGCCAAAATCATTGGCACAGAATTACCACAGCTACACACAATCTATAACACACGCTGTAAGAAAAAGACAGAGAACATCTTAAAGGACAGCTGTCACCCCGCCCATTCCCTGTTCTATCTCCTCCCATCCAAAAAACGTTACCAGAGCATCAAATCTCACACCACCCGTTTCAGTAATAGTTTTTATGCTCAAGCAATCAGGATGCTTAACGAAGAGATGGAAGCGAGACGTAGGTAGTCATGTACAAGATACGCAGTTTTTAAACTGTACACTGTTACACTGTATGGTTGTTTTGTTGTTTTTGGGTTGTCCTGGGTGACCTGTTGTTGTCTTGTTTTTTTGTGTGTAATAAGGCTGAGAGTGCTCTTGGCACAAGCATTTCAATGTATGTCTATACCTGTATGGATGTGCATTTGACTAATAAAACTGAACCTGAACCTGAGTTTAGTCATAGTATTTTGAAATTAAATTAAGTTTTAGTCATATTTTAGTCAACTGAAAAGTTTTAGTGCTAGTCTAGTTTTAGTCGACCAAATATCATAGGATCTTAGTCGACTAAATCTACAGTTGATTTTGTCGACAAAAAATATTTGTTATCTGCTATTTTCAGAGTACAGTACCTGAGCACAACCAAACATAAAATGATTTGTCTTTTAGTTCTACTGGATCTCTTCTCCACTATAGTACCACCTTAACATTTTAGTCTAGTTTTTATTTTGAAATTGTCAATATATTTAGTCTTATAGTTTTAGTCATCATAGCTTAGTTTTTATTTCGTTTTTATTTGAAAAAAGCTACAGGTACAGCATAATAGCTCAAACAAACTACGGCAGAGCTATCCATTTCTCCGTCTACGGTCGGCTTTCATGTTTGAAATATGAATTTGGGAGCGTGTTTAGAGATGGAAACCCACCAGAAGTGGTAAAAATACCTCTGCCAGTCGGCCCGCCGCGCGGTTCCATCACACTCTCATTACCACACGACCTGAGGTTAGGAGGAGAGCAGAGAGGAGGGGATGTGGTGAGCAGAGTGAGACATGAGGCGTGTGTGCATGCGCGCGCGCATGTGTGTGTGTGTGTGTGTGCGTGCGCGCGCGTACATGCGTGTGTGTACGTGTGTGTGTGTGTGTGTGTGTGTGTGTGTGTGTGTGTGTGTGTGTATGTGTGTGTGTGTCAGTAATGGAAAAAGTATTCACATTTGTTACCTAAGTAAAAGTACCAATAGAATGTAGAAATACTCTGTTAAAAGTAAAAGTCTGGACTTAATAATGCACTTGCAGTATTGGCATCAAAATGTACTTAAGGTAAAAGTACTAAAAATACGCGTTGTGAGATCGGCTATTTTCAAATAGCCTAGGGCTGAAGTGATTAATGTATGGTTCATAATATAATAATTTATATCTGCAAAGTAACCAACTAAAAGTTTTCAAACCAGTAAGACTCCCTAATCGGGAGATAAGCGACCGTCAGGTCGCAGCAGTGAAGTAAAAGTATTTTCCTCAAAGATAAAAGTAAAGGTACTGAAAATTGGAAATACTCCAGTAAAGTAAAAGTACCTCAAACTGTACTTAAGTACAGTACTTAAGTATGTACTTAGTTGTGTGTGCATGTGTGTGCGAGCGTGCGTGTTAGTATGTGTGCAGGATTAGATAGTAAAGGGAGAGACAGAGAGGGATGAAGGTTTTGGGGTTTTAGGGAGAGAGAGAGTGGGCGGAAAGCTGAAGGTAAGCAGGTAAAGGAAAGAAAAAATAGATGGGGTAATGAGTGTGTGAGTGCGTGAGTGTGTGTGTGTGTGTGTGTGTGTGTGTGTGTGTGTGTGTGTGTGTGTGTGTGTGTGTGTGTGTGTGTGTGTGTGTGTGTGCGTGCGCTCACGTGCGCACGCATGCTCGTTGCAGTTGTGTGTGTCTGCGTGTGTGTGCCGAATTAGGGCTGGTTGTGGTCAGCTACATTAGTATTATATGATATTTCTATGAGGCTCCTCTGGTTTAGTGGTATTTTTCAATGACAGCACACGGCAGCCTTCTTGCATTATTGAAATCTTACATCACATCATTTCCAAGGAATTTGCAGTTTGTTCAGTTGGACAAATATTTCCAACAGAACAGCTTTTTTCCAAGCAAATTTCTTCATCCCCGGCCTCTCTCCCCTTCTTCAGCTACACAGCAAAATCCATTTAAAAAGTTCATTTAAGAAGGATCCAGCTTTACAAA
>NC_137811.1:44187842-44397842 GCF_963921795.1 Nannobrachium achirus | reverse complement strand
GTGGCGCTATAACAGGCCAATGTGAAAAGGGTAGTATTTGTTCCTTGACATACTGGGAATATATGTGGCAACTGGCAAACTTCACGGTAATTGCAAGCTGCGTTGATGATTTGAGGCTTTTTGTTAAAAAACGGAGCAATCCTGCAAACTTTGGAAGCTAATATTAGCCAATCAGGATGGAATATGAAATATCAGACGGATCGGACTTGATCACATGACTATAGAGATACTGTGTACTGATTTGTGTTCTTTTTGGAGAAAATCTGAAGGAGTAATATCCAAAAATGTGTTTTACACAAGTCGGCCCAAAGGTGGCGCTATAAAAGGCTGATGTGAAAAATGCAGGGCAAAGGTTTATCCTTAGCCTCTAGGGAGTGCGCTTACAAAGTTTGAAACTGATCGGTGGTGTTATAGGTAAAAACACAAATCGGCCTGTTATAGCGCCACCATGAGGCTGATTTCAAAAATTTGAAGTGGCATTTCTTCTTCGACCTAGTGGGAACATGTGTGCGCGATTTCATGATAATTGCACTTTGCGTTTGGGATTTGAGGCATTTTGTTCAAAACGGCTCAATCCTACAAACTTTGGAAGCCAATCTTAGCCAATCAGGATGGAATATGCAAAATCGGACATATCCGTGTCGTTCACATGACTGTCGAGATACTGCCTACCGATTTGTAGGATTTTTGGACAAAATCTGTAAGAGTAGTGCACAGAAATGTGTTTTGCGAACATCGGCCATTAGGTGGCGCTAGAAAAGGCCCGTTTGAAAAATTTAGGGCAGAGGTTCTAGATTGGCATCCAGGGAATGTGTGTGCTCACTTTGGCAGCGACCGGGCCAACAGCGACTGAGATTAGGTGCACACAAAGTGCGAGGACGCACGCACAGACGGACGCACGGACGGACGGACGGACGGACGCACGGACGGACGAAGGGGAAAACATACTCTCCCCCATGCCTTCGGCTGGTGGAGACAATAATAACAAATGCTGTACCAAACAAACATGGTTTTGGACATTCAAGGTTTCCACCCGAGTACCAACGGGTCTGCGTGAATATGCAGACGGGTCGGTATGCTGATGACCTAAACCTAACCTTAACCCTAACCCTAACCTCAGTAAAACTAACACTGGTGAGTAGCTAACCTGGCGACGGGGGTGAGTAACTAACCTCCCGATGCTGGTGAGTAGCTAACCTGCCGAAAGGGGCGAGTAACTAACCTGCCGACGGGTTTAGGTCATCGGCATACCGACCCATCGGCATATTGAGTTCTTCCTGTTCTGACAACAACAATATATAACCTTTGTTATATGTATACTTCTTATTACTTATACATACAGTATACGTAATACAATGTACGTAATACATGTATATGCCAAGGTCTTGTGTACTTCCATAGGGTATTGTGTGCAGAGGCCTACAGATGCTTGTGTGTGAGTGAGTGCTCTACTCTTGCTTTCTTACAATGCTTGCAATCATATTCGGAAATCATGTCAGGTAGGAAGGAAAGAAAATATTATGAAGTGTGTGTGTGTGTGTGTGTGTGTGTGCGTGCGTGCGTGCGTGCGTGCGTGCGTGCGTGCGTGCGTGCGTGCGTGCGTGCATGCGTGCCTGCGTGTATCATTGTGTGAGCTTGGGGTGTGGGTCTGTGCATTGATTTCATTATTCTTATTGTGATCCTGGCCTGGATCTTTCCTGTTTTCTATGATGCTTCCTAAGTTGCTTCATTATTGTTCATTATTTCTTTCATTACCATACCCTTATGGGGGTCATGCCTATTATGTTCCCTTAACCCTATGTTCCCTCAACCCTCTTAGATCGCCTATTTTTTAAAGATATTTGATGTATGGTGAATAAAGAGTGTATCAACTAAATAGCTGCAGTTGCAACTCAGGTTCATTTTACTGGACTAGAATAGGTTTTGTGGTGAAAGCCAAGGCTTATCAGAGCTGAAGTACCAAAGATCTTTTACATGATCCCAGCTGTCTCTTTTCCTCTGTCTGCTCTTCATTCCCTCTTGCACTCTTCTTTCTGAGGCTGTCACTCGCTTGTGGCCCTTTTGCTCAGGAATGTGGAAATGTGAATTATGGTATTTGGACATTTAAACAGCCAATTAAGGGAGTTGTCTGTGTAAACATTATCACATGTTTTGGTCCATATACATGTCAAGGAACACGCATGCAGCCCAAGCAAAACACATGAGGTCAGCGTGGCGAGCAAGAGTGACAGAGAGAGAGAGAGAGAGAGAGAGAGAGAGAGAGAGAGAGAGAGAGAGAGAGAGAGAGAGAGGCCAATCCAGAGATGGAGAACAACCGCAAGGGAAAGAAAGAGCAGAATGCACTCAATGCAATGAGAGAGAGAGAGAGAGAGAGAGAGAGAGAGAGATGCAGAGGAATGTCGGAAACTCGAGAAAGAGAAAATGAAATAAATGAGAAAAGTTAAAAAGCAATGGGACTAAAGAAAAGAAAAGAAATAAGGAATTGGGTGTGATTCATGGGTGGCCTACCACTGGATGATGTGTTTAATATACTCTACTCTCCCTGATTTACTGACTGGCAGGCCTGAGTGTGAAGAGAGAGAGGGAGAGAGGGGGAGAGAGAGAGAGAGAGAGAGAGAGAGAGAGAGAGAGAGAGAGAGAGAGAGAGAGAGAGAGAGAGAGAGAGAGAGAGAGAGAGAGGAGAGAGAGAACTGAGTAAAAAGAGGGAGAGAGAGAACTGAGTAAAAAGAGAGAATATGAGAACAATAAGGTGAGTATTTAGACAAGGAGGATGAGATAAAGTCTCAGACCTCCACAGTAAAGTCCTGAGGGGGGAAAGAACAGTTCTGGAAATAGTACTCACATTTACTGTATACTCAAGTAAAATTATCAATACTGCAATGTAGAAATACTCTGTTACAAGTAAAAGGCTGGAATTCTGACCTGAGTAAAACTACAAAAGTATTGGAATCAAAATGTAATTAACGTGCCAGAAGTAAAAGTACTCATTATACAGCAAGTGCCGTTTCAAGTTTTCAAATGTATAAAAATCTTTTGAAAATAGCAGATCTACAAGCTCACAATGCGTTGCATCGCGACGCATTGTGAGCTTGTAGTTCGGCTATTTTCAAAAGGCCGAAATGTAAATAGGGCTCAAGTGAAGTGGTTAATGTATGTTTTGTGATGCCAAAAATCTATAAAGTACCTAACTAGTAGTAAGCCTTAAAATAATTATAGTGGAGTTAAAGTACAATATTTGTCTCTGAGATGAGTAGAAGTAAAAGTATATAAAATAAAGAGAGGAGGGGGGATAAATACGTAAATGAGAGAAATGGAAGGAACGTGAGGAGTGGTACAGTACAGTATGGCATAGTGCTGGGGGTACTGGTCCGCCGCAGCTGTTCAAACATCATAGTAGCTCACCATGGTTTACTGTGTGTGTCTGTGCGTTCCAGTGTTTTAGCGCGCTTAATAGCATAGCCCTCTGAGCACATTAAGCAAAGTGGAGGTTCCTGAACTTTTAGAGGAGAGAAGGTCTGAGAGAAATTCTGTGTGTTGTATAGATCACTGTGAATGTATGGTGGAGATGATTGTTATGGTATACAAACATTAAGAGCATTTTTTAAATTTCATATACTGTACTGTAGACACACCACCTCGGCATCAATAGTCTTGCGTGGCCAGACTGTTGCCTCACACAATTTTCAAATGCTTCCATCTGGAGCACCGGAAGATCTGATCATGAGTAAAATATAAAATGGATGTGAAGCCTCCTGCACCACTTCTGTTTTGTCTTAACAGTCGCGTGAATTTATCCTAATATAAATCAAAATAAATCTAAGCATATATAGCTAGCAGAAATGGAAATAAAACATTTAATATCAAGATATTTTAAAATATATTTTCGTGAAATGCCATTGCCAGCCTCCTTTACTCAGATTTCAGGATGTGTAGTTCCAGACTCTATATAGCATTCGGAATCGGAATAGTTGTCTGGCTACGCGAGACTATGGCATCAAGGATGATGCAAGAACGTTTTTGACTAGAACGTTTCTGGTTTGCGTTGATGAACAAAAATGGGTTCTGAACTCTTGCTTTCCGGGAAAAAAACAAACTACTGGTCAAGGTACCTTCATGCCAGTGTTAATTTTTTCAGCAAATTTTGATTTAGTTTTAGTCTTAGTCTTTTGAATAACACACCATTTAGTCTTAGTCCTGTCTTAGTCTTCTGAAATAATTTTTGTCTGGTCTAGTCTTAGTCGACTAAATATCAAAACATTTTAGTCTTAGTCTTAGTCTTTTGGAATTAGTCTTAGACTTTTAGTCTTCGTCTTTTAGGATAGGTTTTTTAGCCTAATATAACCACATATAACCACTTAGTCTTAGTCTTTTGAATAACACAAATAACAGTCTTAGTCTTAGTCTTTTGGGACGGTTTTAGTCTAGTTTTAGTCTATCGACAAAATATCAAAATCTTGTAGTCTTTTAGTCTTAGTCTTAGTCGACAAAATTAACACTGCTTCATGCCAAGCACTTGATCCCTGACGGCTCCTATGGACTTGATTAGTGGCCAACAGTAACAATGTTGTTGAAGTGAGAAAATCAGTTGTTGCAGTTAAATAATAGACCATTTCCTAAATGTGGGTGGCAGTGGCTCATAGGTCCTGGGCACTGGACCAGGCCTATAGGGGGTGCTACACACACAGGCCAAGCAAGCCTTTCTGGACACTGATTGCATATGAGTGACCAACAGGACACTGGGCTTACTAACAACTTATAGAGGGGGGAAAAAATCCTTTTCGCCAGAAGCAAACACAAGCGTTTCCATTTTCTAGCCCTCAATTAAACAACATTAAAACCGCAGACATTCTCTCAGTCTAAACTTAAACCTTCGAAGGTATTAATATCATCCACTGTTATAGAAGGAGACTTGCGATTTTTCCATCTTTCTTTCGTCCTTCTTTTTCCTCTTTCTTCTTTTAGTCGCTCCCCTGCCTCTTGGTCTTCTAACTCTGTTCCTGTAAGGTTTGCTCATCTCTCCAGAGATTAACCTGATGTTTTTGACAGAAGGTAAGTAGAGAGAAGAGACACGTTGTGCTCTGAAGAATGTTGTTTTACCCCTGCCATACCACGTCTCTCTCTCTCACACACACACACGCGCACACAAACACATGCACACAAACGCACACAAACGCACGCACGCATACCAGTGGTGGAAAAAGTACTCAATTTTTTTACTTAAGTAAAAGTATCAATACTTCAATGCAGAAAATGACGCTGTTACGAGTAGAAGTACGGAATTACATTTTTACAAATGTAGAATTACTCATTATGTATGAATGTATCATTTCACAGGTTTTCAAATTTGCGATGCATTGTGAGCTTGTAGATCAGCAATTTTCAAATGGCCGAAAGTTATAGGCCTATAGGGCTGAAGTGGTTAATGTAGGCTATGTTTTGTAATAATAATAATTAATCTACTATTACTGTAACAGAAGTTTTCAAATAAATGTAGTGGAGTAAAAGTACAATATTTGGATCCAAGACATAGTGGAGTAAAAGTAAAAGTTCTGGAAATTGTAAATACACAAGTAAGGTACAAATAATTCAAAAGAGTAATTAAGTACAGTACTTAAGTAAATGTACTTAGTTACTTTCCACCACTGACACACACACAGCGGTTGCTGGTCCTCTTATACTCTGTCTGTTAGCTCTCTCTTACGCTTACTGTACTCCCATGAATACACACACACACACACACACACACACACACACACACACACACACACACACACACACACACACACACACACACACACACACACACACACACACACACACACACACACACACACACACACACACAGACATTCAGTACACACACCAACACACCTCTTCCCATGCCAGCACAGAAGAATCTCTAGCCTCTAGCTGGTTGTATTTCATTCCACATCCAACGTCTTGTCATCCGTGGGGACTGAACTACTGCTGACCCTCTCTGACACAGGATGGTCTGAATATCAAAGAGGAACGTAGAGGGAAAAATGGTTAGGGAGACAGCAAGACAGACAAGTAAGGAGACTGACTGTGTGTGTGTGTGTGTGTGTGCGTGCGAGCGTGCGTGCGTGCGTGCGGGCGGGCGTGCGTGCGTGCGTGCGTGCGTGTGGCTAAAAGTAAAGCGGAAAGAGGAGAGGGACAAAGACACAGAGAGAAACAAGACTAAATGGTAAGTGGTGCATTTATATAGTGCTTTTTATCCAAATCGCTTTACAGAGATTGTGCATTACATTCACCCATTCACACTCATTCATACGCCGATGGCAGAGGAAACCATTCAAGGCACCAACCTGCTCATCGGGAGCAATTAGGGGTTCAGAGTATTGCTCAAGGACATTTGTTTAGACACTAACACTGGGGGAGCCCGGGATCAATCTGGGAACATTGCAGTCCTCCATCTGGGCGCTCTGCCGGCCACTATACCCTTGAGCCACAGCTAAAATCCTCACTGTCAAACCCACATGGCCATGATACTCCTTACACACCACTTGGTCTAAAGGTGGCAATAGAAGAAAGGCCAATTTATGCAAAGTTGACCTTTTGGCCTGAGGGTGGTGCAAGAGGAGAGGTCATGGGGTCACTCAAATGGTTAGGGTTTATTCTCCAGGGAGGAAGTTTCATGGCAAACTCCCTGCAAGACTTTGAGATATCTTGTGTGCAAGTGTAAAAGTGCGCCTGAGGGTGGCGCTATAGAGGGAAGGCCATGTGATCTATCAGTATAGGGTCATACTGTAATGGTTCATCATCTCTAGTCCAGGTTTAGCCTCCAGGATGAAATTCCATGGCAATCCACAGAGTAGTTTTCAAGATGTCCTGTTTGGGACCAAAGTGTTGGATGGACTGTGACCTCCATTGCCATCTTTGTGCGTGTGTGTGTGTGTGTGTGTGTGTGTGTGTGTGTGTGTGTGTGTGTGTGTGTGTGTGTGTGTGTGTGTGTGTGTGTGTGTGTGTGTGTGTCTGTGTGTGTGTGTGTGTGTGTGTGTGTGTGTGTGTGTGTGTGCGTGCGCGCGTGCGTGCGTGCGTGTGTATAATGTGTGAGAGAGACAGGGACAGAAAAGTGAACAGACTGAAAGTGTAGCTGATGAGCCTGTTTATTTAATGTCATTCTAGCATGTGAAGAGACCTCTGTCCAACTGGCGTTATGAAATGGAGGTCTACTATATATTGCTGTTGTTGGCTACCCGGCTATTTCACCTGTTGAGCTGTTTGCTGCAGGGGGAATTCTTTCCAATTCTCAAATACTTTAGAACGATACCATTCTTATTCTCTGTCAGACAGGAAACAAAAATGAAATGAAAGATTTAGTCAGTGATGTGGTGGACAAAGTACACTACTACCCCATTACTTAAGTCAGAGTTTAGATTAGTATAGTCCTGGTAAAATATTACACCACAGGTGAAAGTTGCTCAGTCAAATATTTACTTTAGTTAAAGTACTACCTTTTTTAAATAGTATTTTTAGCACATTTTATTTTTAATATCAACACTTGTGTGTGCGTGCGTGTACGTGTCGTGCATGCGTGCGTGCGCACGCCCGTGCGCGTGTGCATGTGTGTACAGTACGTAGGCATTAGTCAGACATGGAATGGCAAGTGGAATTGCAGTAGATGCAGATTTCCTCTGGGGGAAAAATTGAAGAATCAAAAGTTGTAAGTTAAAGCAATCAATAAATAAAAAATAAAAAAGTAAGTAAAGAACAGATGAAAAATAATGGTGTCATGCTCTCAGCATGTTTACCTGTAAATAAATCAATATTAATGGTAAGATTTAACATCACTGTCATTCTATTGTGACAAAAAACATTTGGACTAAGATCTAAACACAAATTATAACTAATGAAAAATAAATAGCTACAGTAGAAGACTGAGATATTTAATATCCATGCACGTCTGTCATCAGTACTGTTTTTAAATACACCTCACTATGAACTGACTAGCAATCTTCTGTTGGTAGCATTTTCTGAGCCAATAGCATCTTTACAGTAAAAGCAAAATAATTCTATAGTTTCCATCAGCCTAGAGCAAATACATAGATTTCTTATGTTCCACAACATATAACAAATCACTCAAATTATGGCATGGACTCTATGGGAGAATGTGAGCCAAATACATCAAAAATATATTTTATTAAAAAATCTGATATATATTTTAATTAGTGCTGTCCGAGTTAACTAGATTAATCGCAATTAACTCACCGTTATGTTAATCACGATTAATTATTTTAATCGCAATTAATCGCATTTACAAACATTGGCTACAATATTGGCTATATTGGCTACAAGGTCCATCCCTGTTGATGTAACAAAAAATACAAAGTATAAATAAAGCATAAAGGTGGACACAACAGTAATCATAATAGTCAATTTAGCAGATCCTTTTACCCATCATCTTCAGTCTGTTTAATGCAATACCATTATGATTTATTCAGATTTTTAATTGATTTTGAATAAAAGATTGACATACTTTTGCATAAATCCAGCAAATATTTCCACTCCCAAGTTAATAGGGCCACAAAAGACTTGAAAGATATCCCTCTAAGTTACATTGTGACCTGATAAAAGCTGATGACTTTTTTGCGATTAATCGCGCGATTAACTACATAAATCATGCGATTAATCGCGATTAAAATATTTAATCGTTGGACACCACTAATTTTAATCTTTTGCCTATTTTGAAATATAAATTATATGTGAGATACATGCATGGGATTTAAAAGAGGATTCAGGCATTTTCCACAAACAGCTCATTGATGGACTAGACCAGTGGTTCTCAACCTGTGGGTCGGGATGATTAATTTACGGTGCAACATTTTTTTTCTCACTTAACAGTAAACAAACCAACATGAAGTGAAAGTGTATAGAGGGTATCTTCACATTTCTAATGTGACAATTTAAGGACTTTTAATTTTAGTACCTCTAAAATGACAAATTAAACATTGGCCAAAATTATAGGCAGAAATTGTGAAGGCGTTGTAAGCATGTAGATCTGCTATTTTCACAATAGAACCGCGTTATACAAAATGCAATGACTCAACTCTTAGTGCTCGTCAGGGTGGGGGGTCCCCAGTTAAAATATGATTATTCTGGGGGTCGCGGCCTGAAAAGATTGAGAACCACTGGACTAGACATACAGAATAATGTTATAATCCACGGGTTCAAGCAGTGTTCAGAAGAAGTGGCGCAGTTCCACAGTCCACTGCAGCTCACCGTGGAGTTTACTACGAGCAGTTCATTTCTCACATACTATAATCTAGTTCATAGAGTCTTTCTCAGAGTCAACAGTGTTTGTAGGAAGCTGCCAAAACCAGGTTGAGGGTTTCAGATCAGTTTAACAGACATCCTTCTGCAGACCCCAAGGTAAACAAAACTCACCGCTATGATGAAGTGACACTTCCAGTCCCCCAATGCCAGGCCAAACAAAATAAGATGGGCTTGTGGAGGGGGTGGAGGTAGATAAGATATACAGTAGATCAGGTAGGAAGTAGGCCTGTCACAATTATTACATAATCATCTAATCGCAGTTATTTGACATAATCGCAATTATTCTGTCATAGTCGTTTTCATGTTGAAAGATGTTCATATATTTTCCAACATTTTCAAAAATAGTGGAAATAGCAGATCTACAAGCTCAGTAGATCAGCTATTTCCACAATCAATGTTAATTTTTAAGTCTTAAGTTGTCAAATATGTCAGTCATTTCTTTGTATATTTAGGTGGCATATCTGCCATGTGCAACTTCAAAGTCTACAAGCCAAACAGAAATTTAATTGTCAACGACAAAAACACAATAACATTGTTAATCGCAATTATTTGAGTGACAATTAATCGCCATGTAAAATGTCATAATCGTGACAGCCCTAGCAGGAAGGTTTGATAGTGAAAGGTGATGCGGAAGAGCAGGAAGAGGATAGAACTTCCTCCACCACTACTACTTCGACGCAATGTTTTGTGAGCTTGTAGATCTGCTGTTTCCGTTGCATGGACACGGTCGTACACTGAAGTATGAAACAGGCTATTTAGAAGTCAAAGCAGGGACGTACTAGGCCCTAGATTCAGCCTGGGGAAAGGAGTTGGAGAGGCCTTCATTGCGCGCGGGCATCGGCGCGGGCATGATTTTAGGTCTCATTGTTTTTCTGGTACAAAGAGAGTCTAATGATGTTGTATGTAGACCATCCAGGAGAAGTCAAGGACACTAGGGAGTAGTGGGCCTGTATTCAGATGATATACAAGCCAGTGGGGCCAATATGATGGCTCTGTGGGCTGCTACTCAGCGCTATAGAGAGAGATCTCTCTCTATATCTACTGCTACTCAAAGATTGTCCATTTCAGATCATGAGAGACAGTGGGCCAATTACATGAGTTATGTTTACTTTGTGGGCCGGCAATTTTTTTTAATGGCCGGCCTGGACTGGCCAGGAATGGACCGGCCTTTCGGGAGTTGTCCCGCTTTTCCCAATGGCCAGCACGTCCCTGAGACAAACTCAATTCAAATGCTTTTTATGGGGTTAACCTACAGTATGTACAAAAATAACTACAATAACAGGCTACATCATTTCCAGTGATTCATGGCAGCGTGTTCAATAAAATGGATGTTTCCACTCAATTAATACAATTCAACTGTGGAAAACGATGGTCAATGACAACTGCCATCACTTGAAATGCAGGGCATTGACTTACATTTTGGAACATTCTGGAAAATGCATGGTGGAGTCGACTTGAATCTGCCTAGGGGTGAAGCTCACCTTGGACTGTATTGCTACTGTAACATTATACAGTAGTGCGATAAAGTAATGGATAGTTATCTAACTCTTACGTTTTTAACTTTGTATAATAAACCTATATGCCATTCTATTCTCATGCTTGCGGTTGGCTGGTTCTCCCGCTATGCGTTTAACCCTGCGATTAGTGCCCCTTTAAACACTTATAATTCACAGCCTATGAAAATATTATCAGAGAGGAGCGGGTCCCTGCCTGAGGGGGTCAGAGGGTTGTTTTAATGGCACCGTGGGTTCAGAGTGTTGAAGAGAGCGAGCTCATAGCATTAAGAGTGGCCTTAAATCACTTTCACTGGATCGGGAATGTTTAGAAAAACCCTCCGAGCCAGGTCTATTCAATCATAGATACATTTCACACCGAAATGTGAAAATTAAGGATATAATGCCGTTGCTGTTAAAACCGTATAGTTTAACGAAAACATGTGGAAGTTATTAAAAGGGATTCTGAATTATAAGGACAAACGGTTTCTTTTTCCTACATTTTACATGAATGAATGTTTGAACTTTTTAATATTTTCACTCTCCACTAGCTGGTAGGACATGGCTAATTGGCTGTTCGCACATGTCATGCACACTCACACACACACACACACACACACACACACACACACACACACACACACACACACACACACACACACACACACACACACACACACACACACACACACACACACACACACACACACACACACACACACACGTCGCCTTCCAGACTGAAATTTCCTGTGAATTAGAGGTGGGATGTGAATATGAAAGGTTTGTCATTTGGCAGGTGGCACGTATCAATTGAAAGTTTATGTAATGAAGTTTAAACATCAATAAATACTTTCTGCAGCTGCTCTCCACTTCCAAAATAGGGTCTATGGGCTGTAGAGAAAAATAAATCATACAATGACCATGCAGGGACAAATTACGTTTTGAGTGGCCTCTGTCTGGATTGGACTTCACATACTGTATATATAAACACCTTAATCTTACACCCAAATATACCTCAGATATCACAGAGAGAAAATAATCACTAACATTTAAGCCTCAGAGGACAACAGAGAAAGAAAGGCCTTTGCAAAAATAATTATAGACAACCCCTTCTTAAGGAATCATGATGAAAAGCTACCATTACACGCTGACATCTGAAAGAGAGTTTGTTTTTATGCTGAGACTGATGTATCCTCTTCACACTTGACATGTATTTGTCATCTGATTAGGCTATGATGACATAACAAAATATCAAATATATAGGATACAGGAAGAGTGGGCACCTACAGTAAGTGTCTCTGACACTGCCAACCCAAACAGTTAGTCTCTCTCTCTCTGTGTGTGTGTGTGTGTGTGTGTGTGTGTGTGTGTGTGTGTGTGTGTGTGTGTGTGTGTGTGTGTGTGTGTGTGTGTGTGTGTGTGTGTGTGTGTGTGTGTGTGTGTGTGGCCCACAATTGAGACAGCGGCCCCACTTCGGGTAAGGGTGAACGGTGTACTGCAGGCCAGCCCATAGAAGTCATTGCAATTCAACTGTAGTTAGCCTACTTTTAAAATAATCCTAAATGAATTGAAGACTATGGATTTAAATAAAAATATGTTTCCAATTGTATGGACTGTCTTTGTCAACATATCTTCTGGTTTTCTAAATAAATGACGTGTGTCACATTTAATTTGCCACTTGAATGGCTAACTATTCATTTAGCGAATGTCTGTCTGACCATCTGAATGCTGACATCACTGATACTACACACTTTTACCGCCATGGTAACCGTCTGTCTGCATGCTGACATCACGTCATACTCTCACTCTGACATCATTCCCTGATGTCATAGTACTGACATCACAGACTGGCCTGGACACATCATGTACTATGGGCATAAAGATCTGCCCAACGGGCACTCCAACATGGAACACCATATATGGGCATAAAGATCTGCCCAACGGGCACTCCAACATTACTTCTGAGACTCCTACATTCAATCCCTCAGATACTGTGCACACCCCTCACCTGAGGGCAGGGCTTAACCACCTGAACACTAGCATCCATATTCTACTAGACCTGTGTTTCCAGTTTAAAGGCCCATTCCCACTGGGCCAGATAAACAGATAAAAAAACATCTTTCTCCATTCAAGTGGATGGTAAGAGACAGATAAAAAAAATTCTGACAGATATTTTTCCATTCAAGTGGATGGTAAGATACTGATAAAAAGATATCTGTGACTGACATTTTTTATCTGTATCTTACCATCCACTTGAATGGAGAAAGATATCTTTTATCTGTTTATCTGGCCCGGTGGGAATGGGCCTTAAGTCTGCTTTTGAGCCAATCAAACAAAGCTATGGGAAACTGACCCGGAACAGAAAATGTTTCCTGGAAAAGAGAGTCTTATTGGAGCGGAGGATGGACCATATAGAGGATTGGATTTGGAACCCTTCTCATGGCAGACCCCTGCGCCAAGTCATGTCAGATCTCTGAAGCTAGAAGCTGAAAGGGGAAAAGTAATAATGCAAAGAAAGAACACTAATATGATCTCATAAAATCAAGACTTTTGCCCGATTGCCTGACTGGAATTGTAAGGACTTGTGGGGTCTTTCTATGGATGGCAGACGTGTATGTGTTTCTGTTATGTCTCTGTTATGTTTTTCTTTTTACTTTTTTATTGTGAACATGCTGATCTAATTGCCTAACAACCATGGCTCATTTGGCAGTAATGTGAACCTTGGACCTTGAAACCTTTGTGATCAACTCTCCAAAATGACATTGAAATGACAAAGTGGAGCCACAGTTTCAGATTACAAAGCCACCTCATCATGACAGCATGTTCAGTTGCACACAGTCAGTATCACTTGCAGGGAATTAAATCCTGCCAATCCAAGAGGGCAAGGCCATGGAATGAAATGTTATGCTTTTTCATGCTTAATTGGGTTTGAAAGGTCATATTTATATAAAGATCAAGCCATTCTTGAATAATATGCCCAAGGCTATGTTGTGTGTAAATTATGAAATGGGTCCAATAAGTGAGACCAGAAACCGCGTACTTTGCTCTGTAAGAGTACTCACTCTAATGAGAAAGTGCAGAGAACGTGGAATATTAAAATATAGACATTTTATATAAACAATCAGTGTCATTCACCTCTGCAGAATGTGATAGGATATGGAGAGGTTCAGACAGAGTCATACGATTCAAAATTCAACATATGGAATACATCTCCCCCGCAAGAGGCATGACTTTGAGAAGTGGATACTTTAGTGATGTGGCATTGGCCAGCAGTTAAGACACTTAGCAGAAGTGACTTAGTGATTCGTCTACCAAAACTAGTAACAATGAAATGTCACCAACCAATCATCAAGGACGATGATACACGAAAGAAGAAGATGACAAAACTACTACTTTCAACTACCTTTTTTCACTGTCAAAAACTACATCAAAACTAGATCAAATCTAAGCTATGATGACTAAAACTAAGACTAAATAAATTCAAAATTTCGTCAACAAATAAAAACTAGACTAAAATGTTACAGAGGGACTAGTGGAGAAGAGTAGAGTAGTTTTCATGTTTGGTTGCAGTGGGTGTTGTGTTTGGTTGCAGTGGGTGTCTATTTTCGGCATGGAACCAAGTGAAAACTAAAACTAGACGGACACAACTGCTTGAGTGAAATGTTAAAATTGCTCATTATACGGAAGAAGATGGCAGTCTGTTAAAGAGATATTTATCAGGGCCCCACAAGGTTCAGGTTGAAGTAATACATTCATGAGCTATTGGACATGTGCAATATTATATGATATGATTCCCTGTGGTCGCCCCTTATTTTTATATTTCAAAGTTTTTATTTGTTTTTTTAGAGTTACTGTATGCATTATGGATGATGTTTTTTTAATGACAACAGACTATGAACGGCCTATGAACTATGAACGGACTAGCAGTTTATGGCATTATGTTGCTCTATCAGTATATTTATTTTTGCTTTGTTGATGCTGCTGTTTGTTTCTGTGGATGCACAAAATGACAATTCACATTCACAAAAACACATACAATTCGTTGTATGTGTCATACAGTGACAAATAAACATCTTGTGCTCTACCCCTTTCTGTGATTCAGTTTACAGTTAAATCCAATCAAAAGTATTTGAAGTTAAAACAAAACACAAAACATTAAAACTGCTGTGCTGTGTGTGATAGCAGAAAGGTTTGAGGGCAAATCAAATGTCTATCTCTTCCATACTGCTGACTAACCAGTTCAAACTAATGGCTAGAAATTGCGAGGATAACTCGAAATGGCAAAGTACAGCAAGCATGTTAATTATATTTTTTGATCTGTGCAAGTGCAACACTGTTACCACCATTTTATTGTTCTGTTATGCTGTTGCTCCCTCACCCCACTATTTCCCTTTTTATTTATACTGCATGTACGGTGTGCATGTTTGTGTGAGCATCCCTGATTATGTTATTCATTCAATGTGTAATCATTTGAAACTCTTATTTTGCACTCTATTGGATCTTATTTGATTTCATATCTCTTTATTTACACAAATCCTGCTCAGTTCATGTGCTGAATGGTAATGTGTCCAGTATACAGCAGATGGCGCCATGGCGTAAGATAATTCTAAGTCTTCTTCAATTTCAATGAGGAGATAAAAACAACCACACAATAACATGCACACAAACAAATGTTTTCCTGGAAACCTGTAAAGCAGTGGTCCAGTGGTCATTGAGGGGTGAAAATATACTGTAAATGTCGACATTATGTCCGGACACAGTATGAATTATACGTCTTAAGTCAGGAAAGTGTACTTTGCAGACTATGGAAATAATATTCCTCTTGTAGGAATATTCTCACTCTCTCTCTCTCTCTCTCTCTCTCTCTCTCTCTCTCTCTCTCTCTCTCTCTCGCTCGGGATAAGCCCATAGAAATAACAGGTTCATATCAGCAGAATATCAAAAGTGCATGATCTCTTAATATACAGTAGTCTGTATGTGCCGATCACCTGGCCTTCCTCTTCCTTTCACATTTTGCAATCTTCATCGCATCCTCTAACTAACATCCTCTTCAACAGGGGGTCCGGGACCCATAGGGGGTCCCCAGAGTTACTACAGGGGGTCCTCCAAATCTTTGAGTGATAGAAAGATTTTTTCTCCTTTTTTATATCAACCACTTGAACCCTAGTGTCCATATTCTGAAAACCAAAAATAGCCAAGTTTAGGTGTAGAGGGGAAAAAAGAGCAGACAAAGTACAGAGTGAAAGGTCAATGTATTAAGTATTGACGGTTTAAAAACCCACATTAACATGAATCCAAAATACACTGATGATTGTGCTGTCAAACTATGAAACTATATGGAATCTATGAACAGGTTGTGGGGGGTCCCTGCTTCATCGCTCTCTTAACTAAGGGGTCCTTGGCCTGAAAACGTTGAAGACCCCTGCTCTAACAGTCAAGACGGTCAAGTGCAACATTTCTTCCTTTACGATTCTTCACTCTCTTGTACCTTCTTCCTCTTGCCACGTATCCTTCTCTTCCCTCTCCCTCTACTCCACCTTCCAGATGGCGATCTTGCCGTCCCGGTGTGCGGAGCCGCTGAGGACGTAGCGGTCCTCTGCACAGCAGAGGGTCTGGATGCTGTCGCTGTGAGCCTGCAGCTCCTTCTGCACGGCATGGCTCTCAGGGTCCACCACCAACACCTGGCTCCTCAGCTGGCCTGGGTCACCCTGGCCGTCCTCACCGCCGCTGGTGGTGGTGGTGGTGCAGGCGCGACAACCCACCCATATCTGACCACAGAAAACAAACAGACATATTGTGGACGGTGGATTGATGAGAAACAGTGGTGGAAAAAGTACTCACATGTTTTACTTAAGTAAACTTAGCAATACTGCAATATAGAAATACTCTGTTAGGGTGCCCTCACACCAAAATACCTATGAAAGTGGAATCCGCGTTCCGCCAATGCATTTCAATGAGAGTGAAGCGGTTTCATGCCAGCAGAGGATTTCGGCAAAAAACGCTCCCTTATCATTGAAATGCATTGGCGGAACGCAGATTCCACTCTCATAGGTATTTTGGTGTGAGGGCACCCTTACAAGTAAAATGTACTTGACTAAGAGTAAAATAAAAATTGCATCAAAATATACTCATTATGCAGAATGTCCCATCTACAAGCTCACAATGGGTTGCATCGCAACGCATTGTGAGCTTTTAGATTGGCTATTTTCAAATGGACTGAATGTACTGTATATAGTTGAAGTGGTTGACGTATGTTTTGTAATAATAATAAATCTACAAAGTAACTAGTAACTAAAGTTTATTGTCATACCTCCAGACAAGGTCCCCCTATGGGATAACCAGCGCCATCTGGCGCTGCAACAGAGTAAAACTCATAAGCTCCCGTACGAGAAATATCATTTGTCGGTAGGGCTGTCAATCACAAACGAGGGCGCCGCCCCCGAGTGTATAAAAGCCCTGCGGGCTATCATAACTTCCTCTTCCGCACCTCTGCTTACCTGCAACTAGAGTGTCGCGAACTCAGCCATATAAGTATATTTTCTGTAAAGTTTAGCCTAAGCGTTGACTAGGAAGTCGGCCACTGGCCTTTATAGATTATTCTCCTGTACGTTTCTACTTCTATTCTTCCTAACAGTTCGGTCTTTTTCTTCACTTTCGCTTTGAGTCTTTACTTCTTCTCTGTACGTTCTGCCACGTGTCTCCCTGCCTTAGCTTAGCTTCGCTTAGCTTCGGTTAGCTCACGATGGCAGCTCGTCGACCTACAGTTAGCAGCCTGCTAGCTAGGGTACCGAAGAAGTGCGGCCTTCCCAGCTGCAAAGGCCTCATCGCCAATGAAGATACTCATCCGTTCTGCATTGTCTGCATGGGGGTAGGACACGCCTTGGCCTCTCTGTCCCCTCCGGCCCCGGCCACGGGGGTGAACTGTGCTGAATGCCTCCAGTACGATGTTCCAGCCCTCGAGGCACGATGTGAGATCGCTGCCGCAGGCTACGGCCTTCACACCACGGTCTCCGCAGGAACCCTCCCAGACACCTCTCCTCGTGTGCCGGACAGCGCTGTACGCCACAGCGCTGCTTCTCGCCACGTGGTTAGGCCTCCAGCGGCCTCGCCCTCAGCTAGCTTCGGTAGCCCCGTTGCTAGCGGGTCTGCGGCCCCTGTTTCCACTGCTGTTTCTCCGACGGGCTCGACTGGTGCCGTGCCCAAGAAGAGAACATGCAAGACCGCCCACGTTGTTTCTCCGCCAGCTGCAACATGGACCGTCCCCCCCAAGGAATTCCACCCTCTAGTCGTCGGTGACATTCCTCTCTCCTTCTCCGTCCCCCAGCTACGGGCTATGCGGCCACCTAGCCCCGTCTCCTGGCATGCTAGCGACGGAGACGAACCGGAGCTAGAGGACTGCGACATGGAGGAGTTGGACACGGAGGGTGAGTACTCGGAGGAGGACGAGTCCTCTTTCCCCTCCGGACAGGGCGGAGGCGCGGCCAGGGTGGTTCCTCATGCTGAGGCTTCCATCTCCGCCGCGTCCTCCCAAGCCCCTTCTGCCTCTCTCCCCCCTTCCATGCCGGCTGGGGCGAGAGGGGCAGCGGCGCAAGACCCAGACTCCATCCCCATGGACGAGCTCTCGGTGCTGGAACGCGCCACCATCCGCTGTGGCCTGGAGCTGCCACTCGGAGACGCGCCACTCGGACCACGGGCTAGGATTCCCCTCCTTGGCCAGGATGTGGATTCCTCTCCCCCGCTTCGGATGGAAAAGCTCCCACTGGTCCCAGGCTTTGCAGAGGCCCTGCATTCAACCTGGACTACACACAAGGACCCCCCCAAGCTCCCCTTCCTGGTCGATTGCCGCGACGCAGAGAAGGCGGGAATCCCCTTGTGCCCTCCCATGGACAAGCTGATGGCCCAGTCCCTGGTAGGGAGCCTCAAGCCTAGCCATGAGCGGACCGGTCCTGGAGGCCGTCCTCCCCTCAATCTGGCCGTGGGTAAGAAGCCTCCTGGGTTTGCCATAGCCTTTGATGACAAGCAGTCTTCAAGGGTGAGGAACTCTTACAGATCGTCCGCGCTGGCAGCCAGGACGATGAACGCCACCCAGCTGCTGCTTTTCTCCACCAGGCGCCTCCTCAGCGAGATGCGGGAGGTGCCTGACGTGTTGGTGGAGGAAATGGACAAGTCGCTGCGCATGCTGATGGACCTGAATGTCCACGCAATCGAGTGGCTTGGACACGGCATGGATTATTGCATCCAGGCGGAACGTGCCAGGTGGCTGGACAAGGTAAAGTGTCCTGGCAGTTCCGGAGAGGAGACCGAGAAGGTCCTGCAAGACCTCCCCGGCCACCCTTCCTCCCTCATGGGCGGTGGACTGGAGCTTCTCCGCCAGGAGGTGGCGGATAAGAAGATCACTCTGGAGCTCCTGGGAGCCACGACGGACCCCCAGGTACCCAGAAAGGAAAAGAGACAGGGACGGAGCAAGGCCCCTGGTCAGGCTGACAGGGGGCGCTCTACCTCCAAACAGGGGAAACAGAACAATCCCCCTAGGACCCCCTCTTCTTCCTCCGCGGGACCCCCTCACACTGCAGCGGGGGCTCAGGCCCGCTCTCAATCCCGCCACCCTCCCAGGCACGGGATACCGGCCAGCTCCCACAAAGCCCGTGGGAAGCCGCCGCGAAAGTGACACTGGACTCTGGCGGGGTCCCCCTGAAATTTCAGGGGACCCCCCCTTGCAAGCGCAGACGTTTGGACAATACGAACAATTTTTCTTATGCCAAGAAATCAATGTTTATTCCTCCTCTGTGCTCTCCTCCAGTGCCTGTAATAAAAAGTGTGTTGATAAAACAATGCCTGTTTATTTCAAACCCACCTGCTTTACTACAGACGACCCCATTTTGCATGAATTTAACCAGTGTAGAGAAGTCCAGGCTGGAATTTCTTTCCACTCAGAAAATATCGCTTCCTCCAGTCATGCAGACAGGTTACAAGCAGAATATTTCTCTTTGCAAAATGTTCCCAGACAAGCTAATTCCTATTCACAGTGGTATGGTCTCACTAGTGTGCAATACCCCTCTGTCTCCACCGAGCGGCACTGTTATGCCGACTCTAGTTCAGGACAGGAGTTTGGTCTTAGCGTCAGGGAAGAAGCCAACACATATCACCCAGGGTCGGCCTCGTCTTCCCGCAAGGAAGCATATAAAGGCCTTAGCACAGGTTATAAACGTAAATACAATTCCCCGAGCCGGGGATTATGTTACTTATGCGATGAACCCTGTCCCCCGGGCTCCACGTTGTGTGTCGCATGTATTATTAACAAGCGAGGCTTCTTGGAGGTCACGTGTTCGTCTCCCACCGGATACGGAAATAAGCGTACCGGAAACGGAAACGCTCTTTCCGCCGGTGACTCCGCGCCTTCCGGCCCGGCGTCTAGCGGATACGGATACGTGCCCGGATACGGAACCTTTCCCTCCCGGCCCAGTAGTTCCGCTCAGGCGGTACAACCCCAAGGCTTCTCCGTTGCTCAGCAACACGTTAGCACAGTGTGCAGAGCAATGGAAACGTTGCAATCCGAATCACTGGGTGTTTCGGACGGTGACACGGGGTTACAGACTACAGTTCGCGAAAAAACCCTCCCTATCCAGCAAGGTTATTTATACTCGAGCCCGCGGCTTGAAGGCCGATGCCTTGAGGGAGGAGATAAGCTCACTATTGCGCAAGGGCGCTATAGTGGAGTTATCACGCGACCAGAGCCGTTTAGGCTTCTGGAGCCGTTATTTTCTGGTTCAGAAAAAAGGAGGGGGGCTGCGTCCGATTATGGACTTACGTGCTCTGAACAAGCACTTGAAAAAGTTCAAATTCAGGATGCTGACGTCAGAGTCACTGATGAAATCAGTGAGACAGGGGGATTTCCACTGTTCAGTGGATCTGAAGGACGCTTATCAGCACATCCTCATTTATCCCCCACACAGGAAGTTCCTGCGGTTCGCCTTCGAGGGGCGCCTGTACGAGTACACGGTCCTCCCTTTCGGTCTTTCTCTGAGCCCTCGGGTTTTCGTGAAAGTGACCGAGGCAGCCATTGCTCCACTGAGGCATCAGGGAGTCAGGCTGGCGAACTACATAGACGATTGGATGATTTCCGCCGCCTCCTGCTCAGAAGCGGCGCGCCATACCAATCTGGTGTTGTCACACCTGAAGGCCTTGGGTTTCAACGTCAACTTTGGCAAAAGCATGTTGTTACCCTCCCAGCAGATTTCCTTTATAGGAATATCTCTGGACTCGGCCACCATGTCCGCTCGCCTCTCCCCGGAGAGGGTGGACAGGTTTCTGACTTGTCTCGGCTCCTTCCGACTGAACCAGGTGGTCAGGTACAAGGAGTGCATGAAGTTGACTGGGCTGATGGCTTCAGCAGTGCAACTTCTGCGTCTGGGCAGGTTTCATATGAGACCTTTCCAGCGGTGGTCACTGGCGCTCAGGATTCCTTCCCTGCAAGGGTACAGGAAGGTGACAGTCAGCCAGGTCTGCATGGACGCTCTGGTCCCATGGAGGGACCAGGCGTTGTTGACAAGTGGGGTCTCCATGGGCGAAGTGGTGTCACGCAAGGTGATCACCACAGACACCAGCCGCTCAGGGTGGGGCGCCACCCACGAGGGGCGCTCAGCCAGGGGTCTTTGGACCCAGGCCATGTTGGAGTACCACATCAACTATCTGGAGTTAATGGCGATCTACTTGGCGCTCAAGCATTTCGAACCATTTCTCCGGGGTTGCCATGTCCTGGTCAGGACGGACAACACGGCGGCCCTGTATTATCTCAACAAACAGGGCGGCCTCTCCTCGCGTACGCTGGATCAGCTGGCGCGCGAGATGACCCTCTGGTGCTTGCCTCGGTTGAGGTCCATCAGAGCCTCCCATGTCCCGGGCCTTCAGAACGGCGGCGCCGATCTGTTGTCCAGGGGGGAGCCTCGTTACGAGGATTGGTCTCTCCACCCTGCGGTGGTGAGGCAGATTTTCTCCAGGTTCGGTCGACCGCGAGTCGATCTCTTTGCCTCCCAGGAGAACGCGAAGTGTCCCCTTTACTTTTCAGTGAGGGGACCTTCTCCTCTGGGGATGGACGCGTTTGCTTACGAATGGCCACAAGGTCTTCTCTACGCGTTTCCACCCCTGGAACTGATTCTTCCCACTCTGGAGAGGATCAGATGTTCCAACCAGGAGGTTCTTCTGGTGACACCATCCAGGGGAGTGTGGAGGTCTCTGATCACCCCACTGCTCTCTCGACCCCCTTGGCGGCTTCCCTTGCTCAGGGATCTGCTGCGCCAGGCAGGGGACGAGATCTTCCATCCAGACCCACGGGGCCTAGACCTGTGGGTTTGGCCCGTGAGAGGGAGAACCTGCTTGCAGCAGGCTTCTCACCGATGGTTGTAGCCACTATTCAGAGTGCTAGAGCCCCCTCTACTAGGGCTGTGTATGATGGAAGGTGGAATGCCTTTTTGGACTGGTGTGAGCTACAGGAGCCACCTGTGGTGGCTCATATAGCTTCGGCCCAGAGGGTGTTAGATTTCCTGCAGGACCGCCTGGACCTTGGTCTGGCGTTCTCTACACTGAGGGGTTATTTAGCGGCTATTGATGCCTGCCACCTGGGGGTGGCAGGTAAAGGCCTTTCTAAAATCCCTGAGGTGGTCCAGTTCATGCATGGTGTGGACCATTTGAGACCTGTGACCAGAGCCTTGTTTCCTGTTTGGGATCTACAAGTGGTTCTTGAGGGCCTTTGCAAGGCACCCTTTGAACCGATTGGGAGGACCTCTTTGAAACATTTAAGTTTCAAAACAGCTCTTTTGCTTGCCTTGTCTACGGCTAAGCGTGTGAGCGACCTTCGTGCGCTCTCTGTGAGCCCTGATTGTATGAGGTTTCTCAATAATGACTCCAAGGTTCTTCTAAAACCTCATTTGAGTTTTATTCCTAAGAACCGGGTGGTCCCGAAGGAACCTGTTGTTTTGACGGCTTTCCATCCTCCTCTGTTTGCATCAGAGGAGGATAGGCGTCTTCATTGTCTTTGTCCAGTCAGGGCCCTGAAGGCCTACTGTGATAGGACGGTGGACAGCAGGTCTACTTCTCAGCTTTTCGTGGTCATGAATGCCCGTCAACGGAAAGCGGTGTCCAAGCCCACTCTGTCGAGATGGCTTGTGGATGCTATTAGGTTGGCTTACACCCGGTCTGGGGCTGAAGTGCCGGAAGCACTTAAGGCCCACAGTACTAGGGGTGTGTCTACCTCTTGGGTTTTGTCCAAAGGTGTCTCCATTGAGGAGATTTGTGCAGCGGCGAATTGGTCTTCGCCGTCCACCTTTGCGACCTACTATCACCTGGACGTTGCGCCTTCTGCTATGGCGCATACGGTTCTGGGTGCTGCTGCCCTTCCTACTATGTAGTGGGGCGGCTCTCTCCCCTTCCTGAGATAGCATGCTGCTGTCTCTAGGATACGTGGGGGGACCCTGAGTTTTTCCCTTATATTATTGCAATTTTATAAGGTGGACCTGTGTCTGCCCTTAGTGCATAAGGCAGGCCTCGGTCTGTCAGGGTCTTTTTCTGTCTGAACACGCCCAGGCCCTGTGGGTCTGGGTCGGATCAGTCCTGAAAGGGGTCACGTCGGTTGACAGGACCTCCTTTCCGGGTGTGGTCGGTGTGCACGACAGTCTTGTCGGTTCATGACTTCTCGGGGAGTATATGAGTCCCATAGGGGGACCTTGTCTGGAGGTATGACAATAAACGTATAGGTTCCGAACGGAACCATGTTTATTTAATACCGGAGGACAAGGTCCCCCGAATAAAGCCCCTCGGTTCGCTAGTTGCGGGCGCAGAGGTGCGGCTTTAGAGGAAGTTATGATAGCCCGCAGGGCTTTTATACACTCGGGGGCGGCGCCCTCGTTTGTGATTGACAGCCCTACCGACAAATGATATTTCTCGTACGGGAGCTTATGAGTTTTACTCTGTTGCAGCGCCAGATGGCGCTGGTTATCCCATAGGGGGACCTTGTCCTCCGGTATTAAATAAACATGGTTCCGTTCGGAACCTATACGTTTTTAAATAATGTTGCGATGGCTTAATTTCCTGTTTTCCTGTGGGACAGGGTTGTTTTTTACACTAGATGGATCAATTGCTAAAAAAAAAAAAAAAACAGAAATAAAAAAAAACAGTTGGCAGTGTGATCCAACCCCAAAGATCTGTGGAAGTACATGATTGGCAATGTGATTGAATTAAATCCGCGGTTCCCAAACTTGGATCAGAGCTTCCTTGAAAATCTTCCCAAGTGTCCATCCATCGATAGATAGCCCATAGGACAATGAATAAAAAGTCTGTGCACAAATAGAGCCCTGCAGTTTGCTGCAGGGCTCTATTGTATGTTGGTATTGTGTTGCTGTACCTGATCCTTGACCCTGATCATACAGGTGACCCCAGTAGTGCCTGACAGGGAGATCCTCTCACAGGGAAGGCTGCTGTCTTTAGTGTTCCACATGCACAGCTCCCCCGAGTCTGCACAGCCTGTCCACAACTGGCCTTGCTGGAACACATGCATGCAGGCACGCACACACACGCACGCAGGCACGCATGCACGCACACATGCACGCATAAGAAATCTCATCCACATTAGCTCAACAAGCCCACACACCACAGAATTGATGTGGTGGAGAGATTACTTTCTTGTGTTACTGTTGTTCTATGTGAGCGGTTGTATCCCCAAACATACTCAGTCTCTCCATTTGTAGTAATTTGCCTGGATATTGATAAAGAATATAAGTAGCAGCCACTAGACCATTCCTGCCAATAACCCTAACCCTTTGGTACAGTAGGTAAAACCATCATCACCATACTGACTGTTGTTAACATGTGACTCACAGCCTGATCACCGAACCCTTAGTTCTCCAAGAACTAAACAGTTAAATTGAAGTTATTGCCTCAGTGGATTGACTGGCTAAATGAAACACTGACTGACTACCTGCTCAACTGACTGGCATTCTAGGGCTCTATTTTGATTGTCTTACCAGCTTGTCTTACCAGTACCAGCTCTTATGGCTTAACTTAAAGGCCTGTCCATACTGTCTCCGACCACCAAACCTTTCGTCTGAGAGTTCCGACTTTCAGACGTGCCGCTTTCCAAACTCTAATTTGGGGTAATGCTTTTCAGAGGATGCGAGTGACGTCACTTTGTAGTTGAACCGGACCTTTCCGATGAAAGGTTTGGTGGTCGGAGACAGTATGGACAGGCCTTTAAGTTAAGTTATTTGAGTATACAAAAAAGTACAAATTACAAAGTACATTTTATTAGTTCATTATATATTTTTGTAAGCTTTCGTCCCAACTAAGAGTCCTTTCCTGGAAATGTTAACATGTATTTATTGAATGTAGCGTATAATGAAAGTCAAAAATTAAGTACAGTATAAGTAAATGAACTTAGTTACTGTCTCAAACTCACCTCCAGCATAATGATGAAGCTACTGAAGCATTTAGACTCGCTCTCCAGGTCATCAGGAGGAACCACCTTCCTCTGGACTGTCCCATTCTTCTTCAGCTCCACAATGCTGTCACCACAACCTGCACATCCACAACATTACACCCATTTCTATCCAACTAATCATTCTCGTTAATGTCTATTTCAGTGGTTTTCAACCCTTTTCATATCAAGGTCCATTATTAATTTTCGGCATTTGAGCCATTTGATGACATTTAGCCTCTCAGACCAAGAACGTCGAATATTTTGTTATCGTTGGATAAGATATTGTCCACAATTCCATGCTGTATTGATGTGGGATGGGAGAGATAAACATGCAAGAACGTTGATAAAAAAAATCTATATTCTCTATTTGTGTAGACTTCATATGAATTGAGTAATAATCTTGAGATCGTTAAATGAAACCAAAAGGACCCGGAAGGTTAACGCTCTCTGTTAAAGATCTATAATGGTCCATTTTGTTACCAACACTTGGAATCCCCTCAAGGACCACTGGTGGTCTGCGGACCACTGGTTGAAAACCACTGGTCTATTTGAAAAAGAAAGGGTGTGTTTGTTTACGTACAGCACCACAGTGTGCCTTCGTGGATCTGTATGGACGAGAGGTGGTCGCATTTGACCTGGAACTGACGCTTGACTTTGAGTCCGGAGGAATCCCACTGCAGGATGGTCCCGTCAGAGCTGCAGGAGTATGGCTGCTGGCTGCAGGGAGAGAGACACACACACACAACTTTACCAGTGGTCATCAACATGTCCGTACACGGACATTATGTGTCCGTGCTCCGTGGCCAGGGGTGTCAGACCAAATTCTGGGCCCTGGCTACAAGGATTCACTGCGGGTCTCCCATGGATGTTCATGTGCTTTAACTATTGAAAAATAGCAGATATACAAGCTCACAGCGCGGCACCGAGTGCCGCGCTGCGAGCTTGTATATCTGCTATTGCTATCTGCTATCTGCTACTGAAAAATCCTGAAAATGTGTGCAAGTCTTTGAATATTTTTGACCCGATTCTATAAATGTATTCTAAATCCTGTCAGTGGTGCTCAAACCTTTTCATGTGAAGTACCCCCAAAATGATATGTATTTGGCCATGGACCGCCATCTCAAAATATTTAGTTCCAGGGAACCCCAGAAGCAAACTTTAGTTACAAATGTTCGCTTAAAAAATACATATATTCAAAGATTTGCAAACATTTTCACGACTTCTACAGTGAGTGACATTGTAGATCTACAGTGACATTGTATCTGCTATTTTCCAATAGCTAAAGTATACAATAATTAAGGCCCCTCCATCTTGGGCCTAGTAACTCAGTCCCACTCCCCCCCCCCCCCCCCTTGTGATGCCCCTGTCCGTGGCAAAGACTTGGCCTCGTCCGTGACACATTCTATAGTTATAGACACACAGACAGCCCCAGTTAGGGCCCAGGCCTTCATTTCCAGGCCTGTTGAGAACTCTATTGTTTCATACCCATTCTGCTGGTCTCTGGTGTCCAGGGTGAAGCCGGTCACTTCGTGCCTGTGTTCAGTCAGCTGCTTGTTGCAGGACATGCTGCGAGTGTCAATGATGTAGATGACAGAGTCCTGAGAGCCCACCCACACCTGATCCTGGTTCAGTCCCAGCATGCAATTCTACAGGAGAGAGAAGTTAGCATAAGTACTATTGTAGTGATAGTATCTTTATTTATATATTTACTGTACAATATCTGTTTATTCATTTTTTTTAAATATATTATTATATATTGTTTTTGTTTTCCAAAACTCAAAAGCAAAGCCCTGCATTTTCTGCTTGTTCGGGTTTCAACACCCAGCATTGGCTGGGTTATTGCTTGGGTGAAATTGGCGCTCTCTCCCTCCCTCCCTCCCTACTAGAGTTCTCAAATCTCTCTCTCGCTCTCTCTCTCTCTCTGTCTCTCTCTTGATAATTGAGCTCTTGGGGATGCAGTGATGCCTTCTGATTCATATGAAGGTCAGAAATGCAGTGAAGATGATCTATGTCTAGTTTGTCTACAGTTTTAAGAGTTCCACAGCTCTGTTCGTACCAGCTGAGAAGCTCCGACCTGGATGCAGTCTTGCAGCATGGACCAGCTGGCTGCATCAAACACCACCACCCTGCCTCCACCCAGCGCCACCCACAGCTTAGGGTTCCCATCGCCCTCCGAATCACTGCAGGTCAACTGCCCTGGGGAGGGAAGACGAGAGAGAGAGAGAGAGAGAGAGAGAGAGAGAGAGAGAGAGAGAGAGAGAGAGAGAGAGAGAGAGAGAGAAAAGAGAGAGAGAGAGAGTGATGAGAGAGAGAGAGTGATGAGAGGGAGGGAATGAGTCTAAAGTGTGCATGCATTCATGAACTCCAGCAGGTGGAGCTAGAGACAGAGTCAAGCTGCTTAGTGCAGTGACAACCATAGAGATAGAAAGGTAAAAGACAGACTGTGATTGGCCAGTAGTCACTTTGAGTGCCTTCACACTTCTGCACTTCCGCCTATCCTTTCTTACAAGTCACTAAATGAACAAGTGACTGTCAAAATAGAGGCAGAAATTGTGAAAATAGCAGATCTACATGCTCACAAGGCCTCGCAACGCAAGGCGTTGTGAGCATGTAGATCTGCTATTTTCACAATAGAACCGTGTTAAAGTGATCCCTGACTAATCTGACAAATATGCCTTAATACATTATAATTGTCCTCTATAACTACAATGTAAAATTAAAAACACCTTCAATATTTTATTTCTTCAAGAAATAGCTAATCTTTCACTCAACAGGAGAAATGCCTGTCGCAAGTTGATGATGTCATAAATGTCATGTGTGATCTAACCCTATGGAATTTATGGCATGCATGTGCAAAAAACACATTTTAAATATTGAGTTGATGCTCATATTAACCATATGAAGTATTAAGTTTGTTTTTATTTGCACATGCATGCCATAAATTCCATAGGGTTAGATCACACATGACATTTATGACATCATCAACTTGCGACAGGCATTTCCCCTGTTGAGTGAAAGATTAGCTATTTCTAGAAGAAATAAAATAATTAAGGTGTTTTTAATTTTACATTGTAGTTATAGAGGACAATTATAATGTATTAAGGCATATTTGTCGTATTAGTCAGGGATCACTTTAAACAAAATGTAATGCCTCAATCTTACAACTCCTCGTGTGCTCGCCAGGGTGGGGGTTAAAATATGATTGTTTTGGGGGTCGCAACCTGAAAAGGTTGAGAACCACTGCCCTACAGTAGGCTACCAGGAAGTGTCACCAAATCCACGCAACTGGAACAAAACCATTTCACTCAAGCCAGGTAACGTGTAATTAGTGTGGTTGCTATAGGACGGTTGTTCTATGTCCGAGAACCTTTATGCCAGCTAAAGTAAACCCGTTTTTTGTTAACCTTTTAACTGAAGTTATCTGGGTTGTAAGGCCAGATACTTTATCTTGGACAATATAATGTCCAATCAGACAGGATTGGTCATGCTTCACTCGACATCACAATATATAATTTAAATGGTAAAGACGGAATTCATTTCCCAGTAGACTCGTGTCAGTGCAACCACACTTGCTGTTTAAGTAGGTAGATTAATTAAGCTCTTGTTAATTCCTTTCCAGTGGTTAAATAATTATTATAAAACCCACAGACAGATGTAACCAATAACCTGCGGTATTTGGGTTATGTTGGGTATTTGGGCAACCCCCACCCCCCTACTCAAAAGGAAAGCATCTTCCGATGGCCATGGTGTCACCACCATAATATGGCTGTGTTGTGTACAGACAGACAGACAGGATAATAACTGTCTTGTGAGAGACTGACTGTTAAATAATTTTAACAGTCAGTCTCTCACAAGACAGTTATTATCCTGCCTGTCTGTACACAACACAACAAGGTTTTGACTGGAGCATCTGGTGCTGTATGGTGCTGCACTCTCTGAATGCATGCAGTATGCACACACAATCACATACTGTACAGTATAAACACACACCTTAAACACACTTACAGTATGCAAATACTTGCACTAAGTATAAATACACTCACATGCAGTATAAACAATGACAGAGTAAGCAAACATGTACGGTATCGGTATACCGTGTTTTGTACAACTGTACATCAGGGATCTCCATATATGGGCATACAAGGGACAAGGGCGGAATGTGATGTCACAATGTGATGTCACGGATATCCAGGGTTTGATCTTTGATGAGGTGATGTCACAACGATGGGATTTCACAATGTCAACAATGTGACAACAGCTATATAGACTATAGACATTGAGGCGTTACGGGCAAGATACGGATCTACGGACAAGATGTGACGGTTTTCATAGTTAACTGAGACCTACGGTCGCAACAAACTTGCATATACCGTAGTATAAACACACGCACGCACGCACGCACGCACGCACGCACGCACGCACGCACACACACACACCGTATTCAGCATGTAAAGGAATAAACCCTCATTTAAACAGTCGAGCTGACTGAGAACATAATGTTCTATAATACTGCCAACATCCAAAGCCCAGAGGGAAGCAAATAGTAAACATGAGTGAATACTCATTATTATTTAGAGACTGATGCAGGTTTTGCCCAAAGGTTTGTCACACCACTGAATGTAGTTTTCTGGGAAACTCGAATTGAGTTGTTGGGGATTAAGAGTCTACTAGAGTTCTCAAATTTTGTTTGAAACCGACCCTACCCGACCCGTTCCAACGTTTTCGGGCAGGGCCAGGCCGGGCCTGAAATGTTTGCTAATTAGTTCCAGTTAGGGCCCAGTTAGAGTCGTTGAGAACTCTAGTGTCTACCTCAAGGGAACCTCTGCATTAGATACACAGTTAGTAAGGCCAAGATTCCAACTAGCAACATTCACATACTCCAAAGATTATAGTTTACGAAACAGAAACAGACGACAGTGTCACAAAATGTGCATGCAAACATTCACAGACAGAGAGAGAGACAGGCTGGTTGGCTGGCTGGCATTCTGGCTGGTTGTCTTTCTGGCTGACTAGCTGGCTGGCTGGCTCCTCTATGAGACGAATGCTAAACACAACAATTACAGACCAGCCAGAGCCAGCTACTGCATAATGACACACCATCTTGTGACGGTAACACGGAGACAACATGCAGACGTCCACACAATGAATCACAGGCAGAGAATGATCCCTGTGGCACTACATGCAAGGAGCACGACTAAAGAGAACTGTGACTGATTATTACACAGAAACTCCTGATGGCACTACATTGTAAAGGATTTCTCTGCTCAAAATGTAATTACATGATGGAGGGCGCATATCCTGTGCTTAATATATCAGTAAATCAGGAATGTGGAACTAATGATTGTTACTAGCAAGTATAGTTTGTTAGTCAAAAATATGCATTTAAATTGTCATGGGTTACACTAATTCACTTAAAGGACAACTTTTGTTTTTTACAACAAGGGTTCATATTTTAGTTTGTAATATAGAAAAGAAAAAGTGAGTGTTAAAATGTTTTCATTTACTTCATTCTATCGTTTTAGAACGTTTAGCGTGATTAAACGTGGGGCATGCATACACATGGGGGCATGTGTACAAGTGGCTAAATATGTATTTTTAGACAAAATAAGCCTGCAATTTTTTATTGCTATTTACAGTAACCCCAAAAGTCACATCTGTCCATGAAAGAGTGCAGTGCATTTTGGGTAATGTGCTTATTCTGTGTAAAAATACATATTTAGCCACTTGTACGCATGCCCTCAGCCACTGAAATCTAAATAATTCAAATCTCTAAAACGATAGAAAGGAGTAAATGAAAACATTTTAACTCTCATCTTTTATATTCTTTAATTACAATCTAAAATATGAACCCTTGTTGTAAAAAAACGAAGTTGTCCTTTAACATGGACCCAGTTAAAAGAAGCCACCTGTGTCCGTTTTAGTAACACCAATGACATTATCACACCAATAAGTTTGCTACCAGCAGTCTAGTGAGTAATTTATAGATACAGTATGGAATTATATTCAAGAGAATTATATTTTTGGAAGTCAACAAGCCTTTGTAAAGATCAATCTAGCAGCCATTTTTAACAGAGATGATTGAACAGTGGTTTTATCATGCAGATGACAGAAAATCCTTTTAAAACGTTAAGATTTTAGTGCAGGATCATTTGAAATTCACACACTATAATTTATGAAGATCTCTGGACTGGGTGAACACCTGCGGTCAACCTCCTAAAGCATACATGGGCAACTGGCGGCCCGGGGGCCACATGCAGCCACCACCTTCACTTAATACAGGTAATATTGGAATACTGATATATTATTGATTTCAGCTATTATAATTCCAAACATCAGCTTAATAACTAGTATTACAATTCTATTGTCTTTTGTTTTTAAGTTCATTTGTATTTAAGGTAACATAATAAGTATAACTAAATGCATTTCAAATTAAGTACAAATGTACATTTTCAAGATTTTAATGAGCTTTGAGCTTACAGATTATAGTAGCAATTATAGCTACTTTTGTGTTAAGTAGGGCATTCAATTAAGATACAGTAAGAGGTTTCTGACCGACAGCAAAGTATATGCATTGTGGTTGTGGCCCTCTGCAGTGAGTGTGGAAATATAGTGGCCCTCTCCATCATCAAAGTTGCTCACCCCTGACCTAAAGTATGTTCATTCTCACCATCCTTTCAGCTACAACGTAGCGTGCCACACAGGCCTGGATCTTTATAATATAAACGACGTACTGCATGAATATATCTTTCTGTAATGATGTACATTGTATTTAAAGTTGTACAGAAGGGGATGCAATCTTACCCGGTGTGTAGAGCAGCACGTGTACAGTCTGAGGCTCAGCAACGTACAAGGAGGGGTTGATCTTGTGTTTCAGAGTCTCTGAGGTGGTCTCAGGCACCATCATGGGCCCTGGTCATCCCCAAGCCCCCCCGCAACACACACAGTATGTAAGAATGAATTATAATGTTCTAGAGCAGGGGTCTTCAACGTTTTCAGGCCAAGGAAGGACCCCTTAGTTGAGAGAGAGATGAAGCAGGGACCCCCACAACCTTTTCATAGATTCCATATAGTTTCATCGTTTGACAGCACAATCAGTGTATTTTGGATTCATGTCAATTTGTGCCTTCAGATATTTAACCACTTGAGCCGTCATTACCTAATAAACCTGACCTTTTTCTCTGTACTTAGTCTGCTCTTTTTCCCCTCTACACCAAACCTCTTTGCCGAAAATAGCCGATCTGCAAGCTCACAACGCCTCGCAGCGTGAGGCGTTGTGAGTTTGTAGATCTGCTATTTTTGGCTACAGTTCTCAGTATATGGACACTAGGGTTCAAGTTGTTAATATAAAAAGGATTGGAAGATTTGGAGGACCCCCTGTAGTAACTCTGAGGACACCCTAGTGGTCCCGTACCCCCTGTTGAAGACCCCTGTTCTAGAGGTTAACAGAATATACCTGAATTCACAGAAACAGAAATGATTCACAAATACCTTCATGTTGGATCAAAGAATCAAAGTAGGCTAGTTTGGAGGCAGCATAGATGGAGCGCTGGCTCTGCAGACAGCCCACCACAGTATCCATCAACAGGACATTTGTCAGAGCCTGGGCCATGTACTGAGGATCCTAGTAGACACAGAGAGACAGCTACAATATGTACACACAGCTCCATTGAACAGGATATCAGTCAGAATTAATATTCAATGCAGTGTTTTCAGTTCTAGAATTAGTGATACTGTAAACCTTCACTTTGCCAACTGACAGGCCTCCAGAGGAATAAACAGTATAACGAGAGACATCCCTACGTGAGTACCTTGTGTTGGTCGGCCATCTTGCGTCCGGCCCACATCTCTTTAACTACCAGATTCCAGAGTTCTGTCTCTGTCTTCAGGTTGGCCTCAAATATCTCACCCCTGCTGGAGGTACGGATACGAAGGGAGGGGATGCGAAGGAGGAAGGAGGGAGCTGAAGCTATCCTCACCTCCTGGAAGAGCGTAAAGGGAGGTTTTAGAAAGAGAGGGAGACGGAGAGATAGTGACTTGGCTTGTTATGCTAGAGAAGCACCGAACCCAGTCACCCAAAATGTGAGATGACCTGTGATGTCTTGCTGTACTTTTTATTTCCGTTTTATCTATTAGTTTGCTCATTAAGGTCCACAGAATGAGCGGCCTGCTCTGCCGGAAACATCGGGAAAAGAAGTTATGGCCATTTTGTATATTCACTGTCCCATTGACTCCACTATACAGTAAAATAAAAATATATATATTAAAAAAAATCAGCTTTAAGTAGCATGCGAGGGGTCAAACTAATGACCAAAGTAATAGATAAAACAGAAATAAAAAGTACAGCAAGACATCACAGGTTCAACCCTATTCCTTGAGCCTTTGGGCCTGTGGGTCCCTGACTAAGTACACTGTAGTATGTTCATGTATTTTCTTTCCCCACAATCCAATCCAACTTTATTTATAGAGGGTATGCGTGTGACATACCCGGAAGTTATGGCAGGAATGCCTACTGAATGGCAAAAAACTACTTTCTGGCCTTGACAGCCCATACAGAAAAGTCCTGTCTAATTTCATTAAACAATGATAAACTCACTTTGCCATCACTTTGCCACTCGATTTGCCATTCACTTTATGTATGCACATTTAGAAACAAGTTGATCAAAGTGCTTTACAGAAAATGTAGCAGCGAAGAGACACAAATTACAGTACAAGAAACACAATAAACCAGAGAAAATCATCAGTAAGAAATAAAAACACAAATAAGCATAACATAGGAACGCATGCAACATACAAGTAGAACTCAAAGCTTGGGAATACAAAATGGGTTTTAAGACACAGTGTGAGGGTGCCAGTTTGAGATAGAGGGGCGTTCATTCCAGAGCTAAGGGGCAGCCACAGAGAAAGCTCGATCCCCGGTAAGTATAGGCAGTGGTGTAAAGTAACTAAGTACATTTACTCATGACTCTGAGGAATTTGTACTTTACTTACTGTACTTACTTCCAATTCCCAATACTTTTACTTCTACTTGATTTTTATTACAAACCAAACCATTAACCACTTCAACCCAAAATACATTCTGGCAATTTGAAAATAACCGATGCGATGCATTGTGAGCTTGTAGATCGGTTATTTAAAAAGGATTTGAAAACTTGAAATGGGACATTTTGACGCCAATACTTTTGCACTTTTAATCAAGTAAATTTCGATTTCCAGTCTTTTACTTGTAACAGAGTTTATCTATATTGCAGTATTGGTACTTTTACTTTAAAAAAAGAAAGAAAAAAAAAACAATATACAGTACCTCTATGTCTCTGAACTTGGTGATTTCAAAGAAGTCCAGTCGTCCCTCTGTGAGCAGGAACAGGCGTTTCTGCGTCATGGCGATCTTGCCCACGCCGTGCGAGGTCTTGACGCTGGACGACAGCTTGTAGACACACTCGCTGTTGTCCAGGTGCTCGATGACCTCGGAGGGCAGGTTGACGTCCTGCGCCTCCTCCTCCGTCTCCTTCCAGAAGGTGTAGAAGACTCTGAAGAGCTCGGGATCCACCTGCCTCTGATGGCCTGGAGGGACACACACAGAGAGAGAGACAGTTCAGATGTTGGCACAGGGGCGTCAATTGGGTATGGCAGGGGTATGCAGCTGCCATACCCTGGGTCCAGGGCGGAAAATAAAAGTTACTTTTAACTATAAATCCACAAATGTCTCTTTGTCTATCTGTGCTGGTTATTATGCCGTTCCAGGCTGCCATATCCAGCCCAAGAAACCGTAGAAACGGGGGAAAATTTGAATGTACTTCTTTAAATAAATGTATTATGCCTGTTGCTAAGGTATGGCAACATGAAGGCGCGCGTGCAAGACACCAGTCATGTTGCCATACCTTAGCTTTTTCTGAACTGACGCCACTGTTGGTGGGAAAAGTACTCAAATGTTTTTACTTAAGTAAAAGTATCAACACTGCTATGTAGAAATACTCTGTAAGGGCCACACCAAAGTAAGGTTGCCAGCTATTAAGCGGATTCTTCCAATTCATTTCAATAAAAAATGTTTTTTTTTAGAAATCTGCCATTTGCAGATTTCACCAAAAGGCCTGACATTTTTTGTTTAAATAATCACAGACTAATGGCATAAATCAGCAGTTATCTTCCCCTTCCCCTCTTCTTCTGAGCAAAGCTAAGCTGCCACCATGTCCATGTGCATGTGTGCAATATTGCTGCTACATATGGGTGTTAGCTAATGGTAGGACAGATAATACTGTATGTGTCTGACATATTGGATTGAGCGAGGAGAAGATATGAAGATACCTAAATACAGGCCTCGTCGTAAGTGGATTTAGAAAGAGGATTGTTGTAGAAATGATCTGTAAAGGGAGTTATTATTATGAGGTTGTGTTAGGTTGGCAGTGGCCCAGGAGGTAGAGTGTCCGTTTGGGAACTGAAGGTTCCCGGATTGATCCCTGGCTCATCCTGGCTTAGCATTGACGACATGTCCTTGAGCAAATGACTGGACCCAAGCTGCTCCCTGGGTGCCGTTCAATAGTTTCCCACTGCTCCTGATAAATTAGTTAGGACGGGTTAAATGCAGAGGGCAAATTCCAGGTACTGTATGTGCAAATGGACTTGGCCAATATCCCAACAACTAAACTGGAGGAGAGAGAAGTTTTAAATCTTATTTGTGTCTACCGCAAAACAGATACTGCCCCACCAAGTGATGCCAGTTTTAAAGGGATATTTCTTTGTATTGTATGTTTGTATTTTTTAAATGTAAAAATAAATGAAAAGAATTATTGAAAGAACACAGCCTCCTCACGTATCCTGAGGGCAGTATTAGTCACCAGAAACAAGGACGGGTATTTTCAATGAATCTGGCATGGTTCAAATGGAGTTAGAAGTTACAATGGGTTTGTATAGGAAGGGGGCATGTTTGATAAAAATGAATATCGAATATCTAAATACTGAATCAAGCAACGTAAGAATGGTCCCGGGAGCTCCCAAAAGCCTAGTAGATGAGTAGATGATAAAATGATTTTTTGAAAGGGAAATATAAGTAACTCTGGTTGTCTGATCCAGAGCTATAGTTAGAAACAGTTGTAGTCATGTACAGTAATAGCTCCCTCCATAACATTAATCACCATCAAATCACGTGTTTCTGAGTAAAAGACATGAGCTCTGGTGGAATTAATATCCCAGCCACCAAGTAGGAAAATGTAAATCAGCATGTACTGTATGTGTGGGTTTTAATCTGAATGCACTCTGGCCTGATTAGATTATGACGTTCCACACTGTGGCTCTGATGTGGTCTTACCCTCACTGGAAGCCGAGGAGGAGTCAAAGGAAAAGGATGATTTGGAGGAGGGACTTCTGGAAGCCACGTCTGAAGACGAGTCTCTCTTTGATTCTATTAAAGTCAATTACAGCACCATCAGATGACACATTGTACAGCATGACTTTGTGTATTCTTGCCAGCTTTTATGTTGTGTCTGCAGCAGTGGGTGTGCTCACATATCTCTGTATGTGCCCTTGGTTGTGCGTGCATTTAGCTCTGGTTCTCCTTAACGCTATGGTAACAATGAGCCCTTGCCCTTACAGCCGTGGTAGCCCAGGCTGCTCAGTAAAAAAAAACAAAAAAAAACACTTTTGACAGTCACCAAAACAAAGACAGTTATAAGATGTTGAAAGCCTTCTTTCCTTAGTGGGAACACTCTGAGCCCCACACCTCATGTCTAAAAAAAAAAAAACGTTTTGGCCAGAAAAGAAAATATTTCACCTGAAGAAAATACATGTTTTAGTTACTCCACTGCGCTTTCTACAGATCTTGTCCAGAATATTTACCAGATTTAGCCTTCTGGTGAAAATTTTTGGTTTCTGGGCAAAAAAAAAAGGGAGGGAGGTCGGGGGCTCAGAGTGTTCCCACTAAGGAAAGTAGTCTTTCAACACCACAAAGCCGTCTTTGTTTTGGTGAGTAGTGAAACTTTATTATTATTATTTTTTTACTACAGACGAGAGGGTGCGCAGCCTTTCCTGCGGGCACAAGGGATCATCGGTAGCGCTAAGGAGTAAAGGAGAACTCCTTGTAATGCTATGGACCAGAGCTACGTGCATTTCACAATCTTGTGTAGTTTGTATCCTTATGTGTGCTCGTGTACCTCTCTTTATCTAATAGCACAAGCCATATAGTACTTTCCACTGATGTAATCATACAACAGCAACAGATCATCTGATAGACTCTTTAAGTTCGCTATGGTAGTGTGACAGCCACTAGCCTCTGAACTGATTGAAGATGTTTTCATGCATTGCTGGTGGGGAGCATTAATATTACATAGACAGCAAAACAGCATTCATCATCGGTGCAAACTCTTTCACACAGAATGCACATTTAACAATCCATCTAAAAACAAGACATTGCCTAATAATGTTCCTGTCCAATCTTTATAATCAATACAAAGTTACTGTGTGTGTGTGTGTGTGTGTGTGTGTGTGTGTGTGTGTGTGTGTGTGTGTGTGTGTGTGTGTGTGTGTGTGTGTGTGTGTGTGTGTGTGTGTGTGTGGTTTTTCAAGAAGATTCACAAACCACAACATGTTGTTCAGTGGCGAAGCGGGACTATACAATCTGGCTGCTCTTATGAATGGTCCCAGTGTGTAGTGAAGTTTTACGCCTCATTTGGCCAATTGGAAATGGCAATCTTTGACTTCAAAAATAAAGTGTGGCACCTAAGGGTCCTCCAAGCCATCTAACAGTGTCTATCTCTCCCCACAAAAGTAGATCAATCACAACTCAGCTCAGGCTGCCATGTGTACACAGCGAAACACACAGCTCAGTGCTGCAATGCCAATCACAGCTCAGAACCACTGGTGATGGAAATGATCACTCTTTGTAATTTTGGATAAAGGCGCTATATAAATGCACAATGTATGTGTGTGTTCAAGCACAGTATGTAAGTACAGTGTACCGTACCGTATGTAAGTACACACACACACACACACACACACACACACACACACACACACACACACACACACACACACACACACACACACACACACACACACACACACACACCTTCCTCTCCTCTCTTACCAACAGTTAGGGCATCAAACAGGCGGTGTATTGTCGCTACATCCTTAACAATCCCAGACTCCTGGATACAGCGCACAAACTCTTCCAGGTGCAGATGTGTTTTTGGAAGCACAAACTTCTTAACGTGGTAGTCGGGCTCATCCAACACCTTCTCATTATCCTTCTTCACCTAAAGACAAGAAGAGTATCACTGAAACATTATCGTCTAACTACTGTAACATTACATCATCATCAACAACAACAACAGGAAAACCACTGTCGCTGCCAACACCACCAGATACATCTGAAGACCAGATCATCATCATCTGTGATGATCTTTTCCCCCCGGGACACAAACTAGTGTCACTTGGCGCCGTGTTGTGATCTTGTAGATTGGCTATTTTCACTACTTCACCATTTGGGAATTTTGAGTGCAATAATGCAGTGGTTCTCAACCTGTGGGTCCCCAAATGATGTTGGGGGGTCCCCAGATGATTAACTTAATGTGCAACATTGTTTTCTCACTCAGCAGTAAACAAACCAATATAAAGTTTGAGTCCGAAAAGCCTGAAAAGGTTGAGAACCACTGCAATAATGGACCGACCTTGAGGATGAGTCTCTTCAGCTCAGGCCGTCTGTCTGCCTGCTGCCTCTCCTCTTTCTGCAGAGAGTCCACCAGCCAGGTGACCAGCTGGGTGGGGAAGATGGCCGTGTCCGTCTTGTAGAGGTTCTGGAAGTCGCTCAGGGCCTCCAGGCGCCGTGAGCACAATGTGTTGATGAAACCACGCAAGTAGTAGTATCTACGCAGAGAGGGGGATCAGTGGTGGGATCAGAAGATGAACAGAAATGAAGTATAATGCATTATTTTTATGGTACTATGTTTCCCATTACGGTACTCTATTAATTGATTATGGCTAATGCAATAAAAAATGGAGGGTTAAGATTTGTCTCCTGGAATGTTAAAGGGATAAATGCCCCAGTTAAGAGGGGCAGAGTCTTTTCTCACTTAAAACATTTAAAAACCGAAATTGCCTTTTTACAAGAGACCCACCTTATTAATAAGGACCACCACAGGTTAAAAGCGCCATGGGTTGGCCAATCCTTTCACTCTAACTTTAGTAGTAGAGCAAGGGGAACAGCAATTTTAATACATAAAAAAGTAAAATTTCACCCCACTAAAGTTATAGCGGACCCTAATGGTCGTTTTGTAATGGTTTCAGGCACGCTTAACGATGTGGCCGTGGTCCTTGTCAACTTGTATGCTCCTAATTGGGACGATGAAGCATTTATTAGAAGAGTAATATCACTCCTCCCAGATTTAAATTCTCACCGCCTAATTTTGGGCTCAGATCTTAATTGCGCAATATCCCCACTGATGGATAAATCACATCCAAAACGGGAGACACCTTCTAAAATGGCTAAAGCAATTTCATCATTTATGAGTCAAATAGGATGCTCTGACCCATGGCGCTATTGTCACCCAAATGAAAAACAGTTCAGTTTTTATTCAAATGTTCATAAATCATTTTCAAGAATTGACTATTTCTACATTGATAATTATTTCCTTTCTGCAATAGAGAAGGTAGAATATTCAGCTATAGTTATATCTGATCACGCTCCATTAATACTTGATCTTTCACTAAGTCTCCCTCAGAGATCTCGGCCCCTTTGGAGGTTGAATGGGGCACTTTTAAATGATGAGGAGTTCTGTGACACTATTTCTAAAGTAATAGACGACTTTCTTATTATTAATAATACTGAAGATACATCCCCGTCTCTTCTCTGGGAGACACTAAAGGTGGTTGTTCGAGGGGAGATCATATCCTACTCCATAAGGCAAAATAAAATGAAAAGAGCAAAACAGGAACAACTTTTGGAAAATATACAGAAACTTGACAGCAGAATGTCAGTGTCCATGTCCATATCTCCCGAAGTAGTTAAAGACAGGCAAAACCTTCAAATGAATCATAATTTACTTTCAACTACAGAGACTGAAAAATTATTGTTAAGACAGCGTGGGAATTTTTATGAGCACGGTGAGAAGGCCGGACGTATTTTGGCACATCAAATTAAGAGCCAATCATCCTCTCAGGAGATAAAACAAATAAGGACTCCACAGGGTGAATTAGCTGTATCCTCGACAATCATTAATGACACTTTCAAAACATATTACTCCAAGCTTTACACCTCTCAATCCCCAACGGATGACTCTGACATGATAAGATTTCTGGACAGCTTGGCTTTTCCTTCTGTAACGGCCACTCAAGCAGAGGAGTTGGACCAACCATTAAATATAAGGGAAATAGTAGATTCAATTAAATTAACTCAAAGTGGGAAAGCCCCTGGTCCAGATGGGTATCCAATTGATTTTTATAAGAAATGTATTGATAAATTAGCTCCTCTTTTATTAAAAATGTTTAATGACTCTCTGGACCGGGGCATATTACCCCAGACCCTTACGGAGGCCTCTATAATATTGCTGCCTAAACAAGGTAGGACCACACTGAGTGTGGCTCATACCGCCCTATCTCTCTGCTGAATGCAGACTATAAAATCTTAGCTAAAACCTTAGCATTACGCTTTGAACCTAATATGCCAAATATCATATCATCAGATCAAAATGGGTTCATGAAGAACCGTTACTCCTTTTCCAATATTCGTCGCCTACTTAACATCATTCTCTCTCCGGCATCCACTGTGACACCAGAAGTGGTTGTCTCTTTGGATGCCGAGAAAGCCTTCGATAGGCTCGAATGGGGGTACCTATTTGAGACCCTGAAAAGGTATCGTATAGGCTCTAAATGTATATCTTGGATACAGCTTTTATACTCTTCTCCTAGGGCATCAATAAACACTAATGATACGAGGTCCCAGTATTTTACACTCGGCAGAGGGACACGCCAAGGTTGCAACTTGTCACCCATGCTCTTCGCCGCCGCGGTGGAAACGCTATCTATGGCACTTAAATCTGCCCGTTTCACGCGAGGGATACTTAGAGGAGGCACAGTACATACCCTGTCCTTATATGCAGATGATCTATTACTATTCATATCTGATCCGTTAGCGGTTATACCCCAGACGGTGGAACTGCTGAACAGATTTGGTCCTTTTTCAGGTTACAAACTGAATCTCTCAAAGAGTGAATGTTTTCCGATAAATAATTTGGCCCTCCAAATCCCAGTAACCTCTCTCCCTTTTAAAATTTCTAAAAACTACTTTAAATATTTAGGTGTGAATATTTGTGGTAAACCATCTGACCTCTATAAAAATAATTTCCCACCGTTAATTGACAAGCTTAAGGTGGACTTGGAACGTTGGAATAGCTTACATATAACCCTTGCAGGGAGAGTAAATTGCATAAAAATGAATGTGCTACCACGTTTTTTGTATCTTTTTCAAAGCCTACCAATTTTTTTACCCAAATCTTTTTTTGTAATGGTAGATAAATTAATCTCTGCATTCCTATGGAAAGGAAAACCCCCTAGAATAAAGAAAGAGTTCCTACAGAGACACAGCTCGGAAGGTGGTTTGGCACTCCCTAACCTCAGAAATTATTATTGGGCAGCTAATATGCACAAAATGTTACTCTGGATACAGGAACCTACATTGGATTGGTGTGTACTTGAAGCCAACTCATGTCCATCCACATCACTTTTAGCATTACTCACTTCCAAATTGCCAATTCATCCTAAACAATTCTCAGCCAACCCAATTGTTGTCTCGACGTTGAGAATCTGGTCTCAATTTAGAGCTACCCTGGATCTCACAGGATTATCCAATCATAGCCCTATTCAGAACAACCACCTTTTTCTCCCTCCCAACAATGATGCAGCCTACAGTGGGTTACAACATTTAGCGTCGCCAAGTCTAAAATGACACCAGTAGACACCTCTAGACACCTAGAGGTACCTCTGTCAAACACGCCTCCAAATTCTTAACCGCGCCCCCTAGAAATGTGATATTTTATTTCAACGTGTAGTGTGGCTGTTCAGCCACGGGGTGGCGATTCTTCAATATGAGTCGACTATTCCAGTCTATTACTTGTTGGTTACTTGTTATCTCTACCTGCATTGTGAGCTTGTAAATAGTTTCTTTTCTTTTCTATGAGTTATTTTTGCACTCAAATTGTAATTATTTGTTTAACCCATTTAGGCCTAGGATTAGTGACTGCTTTAACTATTGAAAAATAGCAAATATACAAGCTCACATGTAGATCTGCTATTTTTTTTTTTTTGCAAGTCTTTGAATATATCTACTTAAAAGCGAACATTTGTAACTCAAATATTTGCTTCTGGGGGGTCCCTGGAACAACATATTTTGAGATGGGGGGTCCGTGGCCAAATACCTGTAATTTTGGGGGTCCTTCACATGAAAAGGTTTGAGAACAGCATGATTTCGATTTTAGAGGAAGGATTTAGAAATCGGGTCAAAGATCGGGTCAAAGATATTCAAAGACTTGCACTCATTTTCACAATTTTTCAAAAATAGCAGATCTACAAGCTCGCAGCGCGGCACTCTGTGCCGCGTTGTGAGCTTGTATATCTGCTATTTTTCTAAAGTTAAAGCATGAAATAATGGTTAAAGTGGTTCAAAGCTAACGCGACTTGGGCGCGTTCCAGGTATTTGAGAGTTAAATGTTAATAAAATTGCCTTGCTTAAATGGAGATTGTTTGTATATATTGTTGAAATCAGAGCCAAATGAATCCACAACCCTCAAAATCAACTGAACTTAAAATAAAGGGATGAGCCCTGGCCCCCGTATAATGTAAGTATTATATTATAAGTATTTCCATTTCCACAGGCCACAAATATAAAATACATTATAAACTGTTCCTGTAGTATCAATTTTGAGAGAGAAAGAGAAAGAAAATGTTGTGTATTTTATTCTTATGTTATCTTGTCCGCTTAGTTTGACAGGGCTGAATAGATTAATGTAGGCCTATGTTTTATGATAATATTCTAAATCTACAAAGTAACTAGTAACTTAAGTTGTACAAATAGTGGAGTAAAAGCATAAAAAAATATATTTACCCTCCCCTAAAAACATGACATTTACTACAGTAAAATTATGCCTAAATTAAAACCTAAACTTATAGTTATTCCTAACCTTATCCTCAGTAAAAGTAGCGTTTGACCGCAAAAAAGGATTATAGGATCATGTTATAGGCTACCGCTATCCACTGGGTGATTTTACATCAGTATTGTTGTCTTGAGGTTATCTTGTCTGTGGTGGCAGAAAGTAGTGGCTAAGCGGGACGCGAACCCGGGGCGCATGGATTGAAAAGACAAAACATTATCCACTAGGCCACAGAGTCCACAGTATATCACCATAGGTCATGATAATCCAATGATACTTTTTGCGGTCAAAACGCTACTTTTACTGAGGCTAAATTAGTTCAAAGTAAACATCTCTTAAAATCAGTGGTGGAAAAAGTAATCAAATGTATTACTTAAATAAAAGTATCAATACCACAATGAAACAGAAACACTCTGTTACAAGTAGAATTCTGGAATTAAAAATGTACTTGAGTAAAAGTACAAGTAAACATGTGTCTCTTAAAGTCTCAAGTTTGAGAGAGAGAGAGAGAGAGAGAGAGAGAGAGAGAGAGAGAGAGAGAGAGAGAGAGAGAGAGAATTGTTTGTATTTTACTTAAGTTATCATGTGTCTATGTCCGCTTAGTTTGACAGAAAAGGAGAGAAGAGAGTTGGGGGGAGGGGATTGCAGTGGACACCTTTGTATTTCAGATAGTGAGCCAGTGAAGTGAAATAGCCTGTTTTTTCTCCTTTTTTTGGACAGCTGCTCCCCTTGTTAACTTGTATTAGTGCAGGGGTCTTCAACAGGGGGTCCCGGGGTCCTCAGAGTTACTCTAAGGGGTCCTCTAAATCTTTGTGTGATAGAAAACTTTATATTAACCACTTGAATCCTAGCATCCATATTCTGAGAACTTTGGTCAAAAATAGCAGATCTACAAGCTCACAACACCTCACACTGCAAAGTGTTGTGAGCTTGCAGATTGGCTATTTTCGGCAAATACTTTAGGTGTGGAGGGGAAAAAAGAGCATACTAAGCAGTAAGCACAGAGGTTGAGGTACAAAAGGTTGTGGGGGCCCCTGCTTCATCTCTCTCTCAACTAAGGGGTCCTTGATCTGAAAACGTTGAAGACCCCTGTATTAGTGTATTTTTCTTATTGAACTTTTTTTCCCCACATGATTCCACAGTAGCTTAAGGTGTCTCCCGAGACTACCCTTCCCCCTCTTCACACCTCATAGCTGGGTCTCTCTTTGCATTGAATCATTTGCTTCAGAACACAGCACGCTGTCTATCTGTGTCAAACAACACTGTTAAATCGCTATTTCACTTTAAAAGGCTCATGTCTCACCACAGATATCATGTTTGCTTTTAGTCTCTGAGCACATACACTTTTCTTTATAAACTTTAAGAGAACTTTCAGGTCAACCGTAGCCTATACTCCTATTTTGGTTCAGTTTTGTGAGCTTGTAGATCAGCTGTTTTCACCAGTTTGTTTCCTGGGAAAATGTCTAATTTCCAGAGACTCTGTGGGTTCATTTAGGGGGGTGGTCATTTGTACACAGTCAGAGTTAAGGGGAGAGAGACCTTGACATTTGGAAGTTTGAGAAGCACTACTGTAGAACATAATTAATAAAAAATGCAGTGCAAATAAGACTTAGTATACATTTTTTGTATAGTCTCCTCTTATCACTTGATTAAAGAAAACATTATTTGATAACGTTTCATTGTGCTCCTAAAATTATTTATATTCTACCAGATGTTTCATGTGCCACTTGTGAAAATACAAAGCGGCTTGTAGTCACACCAGTAAATGCAAATACTTGGTAAAACCGGTTTCACTTATGCGCGGGGGAGGGATTGTCAGAATTGAATCAGCCTTTATCCCACCTTTATCCCATGATTTTATAACCCATTTTTCACCCAGTGTCAAGTCAATTTTTAATTAACTTGTTCATAAAGATTTATTAGTTGTCCCAGACACCTGGACAAGCCTAAAGTCTATAAATATAGTTTGTGCCTCAGGAACATTTAAAATGTACTTGTGGCTTTTGCTTTCACTTTTTCAAACAATGAAACTATATGAAATCTATGATAAGAGTGTGGAGGGCTCCCTCCCTGCTTCATCTCTCTCTCTCAGCTAAGGGGTCCTCGGCCTGACAACGTTGAAGACCCCTGGGAGGAGGCAGAGGAGGAAGAAATGTTCCCTGTGTTACCGGTGCAGTGTGAGACAGGAGCTGCTCATGGACTGACCTATAGTTACTAATCCTGCAACGATAAATGACACACACACACAGAGAGAAACGTGCATGCGTGCACTGCACTCAGCTGCAGAGAGAGAGAGAGAGAGAGAGAGAGAGAGAGAGAGAGAGAGAGAGAGAGAGAGAGAGAGCGAGAGGCGGAGAAGTCTCATCAAATGACAGAACGTTGTGACACAAACAATTACAAAATAATTGGTTCACACACTGTCCCAAAACAACACAAACGTGACATAATAATAAGCTAAATATAAGGAAACGAAAAAGACACAACTTTTGTTCACATGTTCAATTGAATTTGTTCTTTATTTGGAAACAAGGCAGTAGGCAACATTTTTCCAATAGCCTCATAAAGTTGTTCATAAAGATGTATTAGTTGTCCCAGACACCTGGACAAACATTTGATTGTGGTTTAATAATAATAATGTAATGGCATCATGGTCATAAATGTAGGCCTAATGCCTGTCTCCATTCCTCCTCTTCTGGTAAATTTCAACGTCTCAGAAGAACATGTGACAGCGAGGAGGTTTTTGAGAACCAAGCCTCTGACATGACCAATCGCTTTTGCGAAAGGGTCCCTTTCTAATTACAGAGTGAAAGGTCAAGTTAAAATGTCAAACTATTATTTACCACACTGTACATGCTTTTAAGCTACTTGAAGTACAAAAAAAAGTAAAAGTACTCAAGTACATTTACTCAGTTACAATATAGAAATACTCTGTTACAAATATAAGTCCTGAATTAAAAATGCTGGCATGCTTACTTGAGTAAAAGTCCAAAAGTATTGGTATAAAATAAAAAGCCTACAAAAAGGAAAAGCTAGGCTTTAGAGGCTACATCAATTATATTTAATTCAAAGGAGCTTTACTGGCATGATAAAATACAATAACAACAGTTCAGTTGAGATTTTTTTTTAATTATTTTGGAGGTGGGGGTAGAATACTGTAGGCTACAGTAGAGCTACATCACACACAGAGTAGACAGCCTTTGCATACAGCCAGGATGTGGAGGCGGGCTTTGACGCTGGGTGACGCCCTGCTCACATTGAAAGGGACAAAGCCGACGTGTGATATCGGCTGAGTGCCAGGAATGCAGTTTGGCCAGTGCCATCATAACCAACAAGGAAACAAAGACAGACAAGCGAACAGCAGAGCTTTTCCATAATGAAACATGCTCTCTTTGATTATAATTATCCGTTTTAGTCCCATAGCCAGTTTTCAATTATAAACTTCTATAATCATGTTTCATGAAACATTATAGAGTAAGTAAGTAAATTCCATTCAGGGCCGCCAGTGAGATGTAACAGAATTACCCTAGCTGTCAAACATTTTGCTAGGGATGTTGAATTTCAATCTTTGTTAGATATGTTACAAGACACTATGGGCTGTCACAATTATTACATAATCGTCTAATCGTGATTATTTGACATTATCGCAATTATTTTGTCATAATCGTCATAATCGTGAATGTTGAAAAATGTCAGAAATAGTGGAAATAGCAGATCTACAAGCTCACAACGCGTCGCATCGCGACGCGTTGTGAGCTTGTAGATCGGTTATTTCCACTATCAATGTTATTTTTAAGTAGTAAGTTGTCAAATATGTCAGTAATGTATTTGTATATTTAGGTTATGTGTCATATACCATATGCAACTTCAAAGCCTAAAATCCAAACAGAAATGTAATTGTCAACGACAAATACACAATTAAATCGTTAGTCGCCAATTATTTGAGTGACAATTAATCGTCTTGTAAAATGTCATATCGTGACAGCCCTACAAGACACCTTTACGAACACATTGGTGAAGACATTGTATGGTAAGGAATTTATTCCCAGGGTTTTATTAAAATTCCCTGAATATTAGCAAAACAATCGAAAGCTTTGTTTTATTATTATATTTGATATTATCTTGATAAGTTCCTCCCACGCTGAGAAAGGCTTACACCGAAAAGCTATGCAAAAAGTAATGGCACACAATTCAATTTCAATTCAAAGGTGATTTATTGGCTTATTGACATGAGAAAACATCTTTTTACATTGCCAAGCAAGAGTTAAAATATAATAAAATCTTAGTTTCTTCATGAAATTATTGGTAATGATTTGAATTTGTGTAGAACAAAAATTACCCAGTGTTTATTTTTAAATGGACCCTTACAAATACAAATGAGATATTTAATTAACATTTAATGAAAAAGTCCTATGCCAAAATGTATTTTTACACCATTTAAAGTATAATTACTCTCTAGTATCTACAGTAGTCTCTTCTGTGGTTCATTTCAATCCCCAGCAAAATAGTTAAACTAATTGCTCTGCTATGCCATCTAGTGTCACTTGACTGTATTGCAGAAGATAAGCTGAAAGGACGGCCTCCTATTTTTAGACACACCCATCTCCAGAGAGACCGGTGGGTATCCAGAGGTACCTACAGATACCTGTGGCGACCCTATTTCCTGTAAGGGACTGTATGCCTTGTGGCAGAGAGCAGGGTTAGTTAAGTTAAGGGATTTGTACAGAGATAACATATTTTGTAGCTTCAGCGAATTGTGTGAAAAGTTTAACCTTCCAAGATCTCATTTATTCCGGTACTTCCAGGTTCGTGATTTTGTTCAAACATATAATACTTCCTTCCCAAATGCGATCCCTAACTCGCTAATTGACACAATATTGGACATTGCTAAAATTGGAAAAGGGCTAATCTCAAAGATTTATAGTTCTATTTCTATACATACAGAAATATCTTTGGATAAAATCAAAAAAGACTGGGAAAACGAACTGGGAGGGGTTATAGATGATAATGTTTGGAAGGATACTCTAATGAGAGTGAATGATAGCACTTCTTGCTCTAGGCTGAACTTAATACAATTTAAAGTCGTGCATCGCATTTACTTTACTAATTTTAAATTATCTAAAATATATCCTAGTGTCACAGACTCTTGTAATAGATGTCATATGTCCCCAGCGAACATGACACACATGTTCTGGTCATGTCCTCGCTTACGTGGCTACTGGTCTAATATTTTTAAACACCTAACAGAAGCTTGGAATGTAGAGCTGTCACCGGGTGCAGAGTTGGCGCTGTTTGGAGTTGTAGTTGATCACCAAATTAGAGGAAGTGGAATAAAGCAATGTCTTGCATTTGCCTCTCTATTAGCAAGAAGGAGGATTCTATTGGAGTGGAAATCATCTCTGGCCCCTAAAGCATCGATATGGCTTAAAGATCTCATGATGTATCTAAACTTGGAGAAAATCAAATTCAATTTAAGGGGATCACCGAAGAAATTTGATCTGGTGTGGGGTCCTATGATTGAATATATAACTAAATTAAAGACATTACAGCTGCCAGCTCTGACACAGGGACAAGCTCCAAGCTAAGGTCATAGCACACTTTAACTTTAATTATTATTATTTTTATTATCTGGTTTTGTTTGTTTCCATACACCATATCTGCGCCACAGGGGATGTGCCAGGAGGGATAACAAGGGTAAATGAGAGGGAATGAAATGAAAAAAATAATAATCTTTGCAATGTAAGCTGTAGATGTTTGTATTGTTTGTAATATGTTGTATGTTGTATGTTGAAAGTGCACAGGGGAGAAAAAAAAAAAAAAAAAAAAACTTCTTGACACCCTATAAACTACAATTGCTGTATGTATTCATGTCAAAAAGCAATAAAGAAATTATATAAAAAAAAGAAATGAAGTATAATGAAATATAATTCGTTTTTAGATGCTTCTAATGCAGGGGTTCTCAAACTTTTTTAGGCTGTGACTCCCAAAATTAACATATTTGACAAGCACTTGGAATTGTAGGTAAACAAAAATCGCTTCCAGAGATAAATATTGTGAAAATAGCAGATCTACATGCTCACAACGCCTCGCACTGGTATTAAAATGGTCTTGAAAGTCCTTAAATTGTCCCTTTATAAATATGCAGATACCCTGTATACACTTATGTAGGTTTTTTTACCGTTGAGTTAGACACACAAAATAATTTGGGGTCCCCACTTGGTGTCTCACCCCAAGTTTGAGAACCACTGTTCTAATGTCATACTCCACAATCTCCATATGAACATACAGTACATAATATTACTGTACATAATATAACATAGTAATAACATGGAACATTTTTCAATTAAAGAACGACAAGGATTTCTGAAAGGACAACAGGAGGAAACACTTGAGCAGCATAACGTAGTGTACATGTACCTGGCGAGCAGGGCATAGTTGTCAGGCGGGACACAGAAGATGGCTTTGCCCAGCTGTAGGATCACCTCACTGTAGTAACTCTGGACAGAACTCAGGGACAGGGAGGCCGGGAAATCTGGGAGTTTGAACACCTTTATGGGCTTAGGAGTAGTTCTCAACACTACAGAGAGAGAGAGAGAGAGATAGAGAGAGAGAGAGAGAGAGAGAGAGAGACAGAGACAGAGACAGAGACAGAGACAGAGACAGAGACAGACAGACAGGGGGGGACAAAGGGACCAATGCAGAAAGAGGAGGCAAAAAAATAGAATTTATGGTTTTGATAATAATGTGTAACATAATGTATGTATCAGCTATGTTTTAAACTATTTGTGCATGCGTGCGTGCGTGCGTGCGTGCGTGCGTGCGTGCGTGCGTGTGTGTGTGTGTGTGTGTGTGTGTACTGTGTACAGATCAACATAATATGTATCTACGGTATGTAACAGTTATGTATTATGGTCTTACTGGGGTCAGGTATAAAGGTATTCTTGGCGAGTGATATCTGTCTGTTAAACTGTATTGGCCGGTCAGCTGCCAGGTTAGGGAGACTCATCCCCAGTCTCCTGTTCAGCCCTATCTCCGTCAAAGAGCTCTTCCTCCTGGCCTGGATCTCCTGCATGGTGGGCCTGCGAGGGTTCTCAACCATAGCTTTCATCCTGGAAGACACAGAGAACACACAATGTGTTTTCGGTTAGGGTTATCATGCAGTGCATGCAGCATCTCAAAGGGAGCTGAGTGCCACCAAAACACACAGAACAGGTTGTTCATGGATGGCATTTTAATAGCGCTTTTCTATGCAAGTTGCGAACTCAAAGCGCTTTACAACAATGGTCCATTCATTCATACACGTCCTCACTTCCGACATTCACACACCAATGGTGCCAAGCTAACATCGACCGACTCATTGGAGTCAATGTGGGGTTCAGTGTCTTGCCCAAGGACACTTCGACATGTGGACAGGAGGAGCCGGGATTCAAACCGCTGACCCACAGATCATTGGACGACCTACCTCCGAAGCTATAGGTTTTACTTTACAACTTACTTCTGGGTCTCTGATCTAGTATGGAGCTCCATGCGAGCGAAGGCGTCCATCTTCCTGTTGAGGCGATCCTTCAGGAAGGAATGGAAGATGTGGGTTTCCAAAACCTACAACACACCATAAAAACGTTTAAACAGCAAGGACATAAAGTAAAACACTAAAAAGGATAACACGAAAAAAGTCCTGGGGACATCGTGGTCCTATCATCAATCAATATGAAACCAATTGGTAGTCGTTACAGAAGTGCAGAACATTTTTAGCTCGAGACCCAAAAGAGAAATGTTACAGTATGTCTCCCTGGGACCCAAACTAGTGAAAATATCAGATCTGCAAACTCACACAATGCGCAAGCTTGTAGATTGGCAAATTTTATTTAATTTTTCCATGGAATTCCTTTGGTTTTTCTTTTGAAAAATGTTAGATTTTCATTTTCTTCCTGACGATCTTTGCTTCCCCCCCATTTCTTTTGAAAAGCTTTTGAAATGATTACAAATATTGAAAATATATTTATATATATTTACTGGCGAGTGGTGACCCATGCAAAATGTGTCGGGATCCATTTGGGAAACAGTGGGTCAGTGTTTACCGTCTTATAGAAAAGCTGTTCTGTGGGCTCCCTGGTCTTAAGGAACTCCACACTGTTGAACACTCTGTGTTCATAGTTCAGATGACTGCTCACATCCCTGTTGCACACACACACACACACACACACACACACACACACACACACACACACACACACACACACACACACACACACACACACACACACACACACACACACACACCACACCACACGACACCACACATTGAAACAGAACACCACACCAAAGAGTTTTTTATATGTCAACTCTCACATTTATTTACATGTTTACTCTCCACTACTAAACTGTATTGTCATGGAACTGTACCTTTTCCTATGCAAACTTCTAATAGTCTTAAATCAATCAACCAATCAGTCAATCAGTCAATCAATCAATCAATCAATCAATCAATCAATCTACACCTCTTCAACTTTATGTGTGTGTGTGTGTGTGTGCTATTCCATATAAATTAATAAATATAAATATAATACAGCATAGAATAATATACAATATACCATGCATTTCCGATCAGCAGCAAATAACCGCCTCTATGTTTTTTTTTATTTTTATTCTGTCATCCAAATAAATCAAATCAACAATATGTAATACTGTACAAAAATCACACAAATTTGAAACTGAAACACACCTGAAAATGTTAACAATGAGCTCTAGCGTGACTCTCTGGATGTCGTGGTTGAGGTTGCGTTGCCAGGTCCTTCTGTGTGCCCGCTGCTCGCTGATATCACTGCAGCTGGCCAGGTGGCACTGGTTCAGGTCAAAGTGTATCTGCAGGGACATACACCTGGAGAAAACATGACATAGTGAGTCCATTCTTCGTCCACCTCAAGTATCATTTGACTATTAGGATTTTATTCTGCCATAACCTTGTATCTTCATCTTTAATTAGTACATTAGTGCACTACTTGTATGAAAATAGGCGATCTACAAGTTCAATGTGTCATGACTATGAGCTTGTTGAATGTTTTGGACATACAAGGATTCAGCTGACAGTAACGATATGTTAATTGACTCAGACACATGTGTACCTCTGTGTGAAACACTCTGCAGCAGCCAGTGGAATCTCTGGCAGGTCGACGGTGTCAGAACAGGAAGTGGAGATGCTTCCAGTGTCAATCTTGATCAGGATCAGATCATCTGTTTCCTGGACAACCAATAATATATTGACCACTTTGGCACTTTCAACCTGGCGTCCCTATTTTGGGCAGGTCATTATACTGTGTCATTATACGTTATGTCAGGTTGTCAGTGCACACGTTATGAGCTTGTAAATTGGCTATTTTTGTGTGACAGTGACAGGGTCATACAACACAGTATAAAATAGGGCTTAAGTGGTTCAGTGGTAAAAGGGCTTTGTGGTCCGATCTGATTGTTGTGTCACATTTTGTCAAAGACTTTGCGAACTAAACTTCTTTTGAATTCTCTGAAAATGTGTGTTCAGAAGCTGTAATGTCTATTCCCCACCAAAGAAATTTAACAAGTAAAACGCCCTAATAGCGATTAGCGACCGTCAGGTCGACAGAGCTTCTAAATACGGCACAGTCATATGCCAAGTTTCGTTCACATCCATAGGAGATTTGGCTGTTGATATGGACACACATGCTGGAACGATCATAACATCCGACGTTACTGCTACTGTACGTGTGCGCAGGTGATATTAACTCCTCCACTGCTTATGACTAGTTTGACGAGTTATAGTTATGTGTCCACTCTGCTTATGACGAGTTTGACGAGTTTGAAAAAAAAAAAAAAAAGTTTTTTTTTTTTTTTTTTTTGAAAAAATATTTTTGGACCCCATTAAATCTAGTGAACATGATTTCAATCGCGATTGTGCATGTTCCACCCCCATACAACCCCATCTTTCATACAGGGCAGCCATCTTTGCTTACATAACATGTAAAACATAATGGCTATTATCTCAAGAATGCCTGAACGGATTTCCAATCGAATTTTTTTGTTTGAAAGCTGTGAAGAAACTGCACAAACATGGTGCATGATCTGTGCATGGGCGTGCGTGATCTGTGCACTATAAATTACATGGAAGTCTATGGAGACTTCTGGCGGGGAGATCCCAAAGAAGGCATATTCAAAATGGCAGTAGATGAGTTAAATGAGTGAGTACTCACAGCAGCAACCTCTTCAAAATGGCTTATGTGACAGCCCATGAGGAATGCAGTTGGAGCCATAAGGAAGTCCAGCATGCCGCTGGCCAGGACAGGAACATAGGGCTGCTGCCATGACAGAGGCTAGGAGAGAGAGAGAGAGAGAGAGAGAGAGAGAGAGAGAGAGAGAGAGAGAGAGAGAGAGAGAGAGAGAAAGAGAGAGAGAGAAAGAAATGGAAAAACAGATTTACTTGCATCTGTAATTATCACATCACCTGCCTTTATTTATTTTTCCCTGGTTGATTGAGAAATGCTGTATTAAAGGACAGAGAGGCTGATAATATAAAGGTTTTTAACCCTAGTGCTGATACAGCAGTAGCTGACACATTGCCCTGCTTATTGTAAATCGCTCTGGATTAAGAGTGTCTGCTAAATGTCTAAACTGTAAACCAAAATGCTGCTACATGCCACCGTCCGTTGACCTGTCATCAAGAGTAATCTCTCTGCGTAAGGAACTTGGCGTTCCTTACGCAGAGCATCTGATGGATTGCATCCATCAGATGCTATTTTCTCTATAAATAAGGTTATGGGTATGTGATAAACAAACTATCAACCGGTCGCGCATTTGGCGTTGCCCAACGTTATACAGGTCTGCGAGGAATGGCTGAGTCATAATCATGGACGGATTAACCCCTGCGAGGGCCCCTGGCCAATAATTTTTTAGGGCCCCCCACCCTCCATCATAACCCCCCCTCCCTCCCGATGCACACTACCCAGCTCGTATTTTAAGCCATGATTATCATCTGTGGGACAAGAAAGCACCTGTAGACAACAGAGGAGGGGCCCACACATTAGATTTGTAATTAATGTATACATTTAATTTTTGTAAATTGTCAATGACAATGCGGCCCAGTTCCCCCAAGGGCCCCTGAGAGCCAAGGGCCCCTGGCAACGGCCCCACTGGCCCAATGGTTAATACAGCCCTGGTCATAATGTAATAGCCCATACTGTATCTATCTATCTATCTGATAGATTTTTATACTTTCTGCTCCAGTCAAAAACGATTTACGGATATTTAAAAAAATACAAAAATTTTGACTACTTTCACTACAGTATATAATTAGTTCAATTACTAGTGTTAACGTACAGGTCCATTTGGTGTCATTTGTACAATCTCTGAGTTAGGCCGTTCTATAGGTACTATAGTAGAGACACTGATTTGACATTGTGAACTGACCTTTAGAAAGTGCCGCAAGCCTTCTGCTACCAAGGTGAGTCTGGCCCAGTCAGCAGAAAATAACACCACCCTTTGTTCCTGAAGCAGACAGGATAGAACCTACAGACATGGGGATGGAAGAAACACATCCTGTGGTTTATCAATGCTTATTACACCGCTTGGTTGAATGCTTGATTCTGATTGGGCAATCGCTGAATTCAGCTGTGTGTTATTTCTGGATAATGACCGCTCAGCTCAATAACAGAACGCTCTCTAATCAAAGGCTCAGAGCACCTGCTTGAAATGTATGCTGCATCCAACATGACAGCTATGTAAACGGACACACTATGCCATTTAGAACTAAACGCTGCTCTCAAGAATGTTTCTGAAAACATTTGAAGCGAGAAATTGACGATGCCGTGACTGAAAATTGATTCTATTTGATCAACACTTCTTTGCTTGCCCAAGCGACGATGTTCCGCTAGGTGGGCAGCCAGCGCAACCGTAAGCAAGGAAATACTCGTTTTGTTGTTACTTTTGAGACAATTTATTATTAATTTTACTAAGTAGCCGTGTAATAAGCGGGATATTTGCCGGGTCACTAGTCATTATTGAGAAATACGGTACCTTCACTACGAGTCGATGCCTTATCACCCTGTCTGGATTTATTTCTCAATAATGACCAGCGACCCGGCAATTATCCATTGCAAATCCAACAGTCCTTTATGAAAGCATGTCAGTGTGTTTACCTGTAGTAGCTGCTGTGGTCTGAAGCAGAGCAGAGGTATATGAAGATCCAGATCTATAGCTGTTTGGTCTTTGTCTTCGCTAGACGGCAACACGATGGTCAGAGGTTTTAGAGCAAACGTCTAGAAAATGATCAACAGTCTCATTTTAATGCTTCATTTTTTTTATTATGGGGTCTCTTATTTCTGTCTTGAGCCAATGTCACACTGAAGCACACGGAGCTGCAATGTAATCACACATGAACCTGGAAACATTCGTACCTAAACTGTACTGAATTAACCATAGAAACATCAATTTGTCAGGAAAATTGGTCTTTCAAATTGATTTGTCGTACTTGGTGGTTGTGGTAAGTAATAGTATAGCAAGACACGCACGCACGCACGCACGCACGCACGCACGCACGCACGCACGCACGCACGCACGCACGCACGCACGCACGCACACACACACACACACACACACACACACACACACACACACACACACACACACACACACACACACACACACACACACACACACACACACACACACACACACACCATATGCACACCATATGCAGTTGTCCAGGTGGAGGAATGGGCACTAGCGACAGCTTGGTAGCAAACTCCTTGGCCCTCTCCTCCAGGTCTGCCAAGCGACACGTCTTCACCTGGACCAACACACTGAAGACAGATAAAGAGAGAGGAAGAGGCAGTCTGTATACTGTATGTACAGTAGCTATATGGATAACTGTGGCCTCATTAGCTTTGCAATAAAAAAGTGACAGCCATAAATTATTTTTAGATGAAGGGTTATTATCGCACAACAAGAATGGACAAGTGTACAGATGAAGAATTCAAGACGAACCAGGAAACACAATTCCGTTTGGCTATAAATTATTTTAAACAAGAAACATAATTTGTGTCTTAATACGCTTTCTGTGCCACGGCCACTTGAGGGCGCCAAAGTGCCAGAGTCACTCCCATAGACCAGCGCTGTAACATACGGGGACCCACGTAGCAGTGACGTGCGTTTTCACGTTTGTGCGTGTCATGAAAATGACCCGGATGAAGATAGCTATAAGATAGCCATAGGCTATCACTCACAGCCCGATTTTCGGCGATTTAGCCGTAAATAAACCTTTTCCGCTTCCATAAGAACACAGTTCAGAGAAAACGAGCGTCAAAGATGTGAGAATGCATTGGATTCGGCGGCGCGATTTGGCGGCGAGACGCTCTCGCGGGCCGATGTAAACAGATCGCGGCCGGCGGCCTGGATGAAAATTAGGCTCAGGCTTCGGTGAGGCCTCCGATTATTTAATTCATTTTATATAAAAAGCCGAACTAGTTCGGGATCGGCACCCCGTGAAACGTCGCGCCGCCGACAGCATAGATTCAGTAAAAATTGGGGGTCTGTAAACTTGGCATCTGGCCATTTTCAATGGAATAAATTGTCGGAGCACGTAGCTCGGCTCCTTGGAAAGCGTAGGACGAGCCAGGACCACCAACGTCTTTACAAGCAGCTCAGGGTAAGTAAAATAGCAAAAGAAAATATTGTCTCCTGCCGAAAAAAAGCTGAACTTGTTCGGGATCGGCACTCAAAAGGTTTGTAAATGAATCAAAGTTAATGGGCTGATTATTCTCACCATGACAGCACTGTTGTTAGGGTTAGGGCTATCACGATTAAGACATTTTACATGACGATTAATTGTCACTAAAATAATTGCGATTGACCATTTTATTGTGTTTTTGTCATTGACAATTACATTTCTATTTGCGCTGTCACGATTAAGACATTTTACATGGCGATTAATTGTCACTCAAATAATTGCGATTAACGATTTTATTGTGTTTTTGTCGTTGGCAATTACATTTCTATTTCCGCTTAAAACCCAAAAAGCCAGAAGGATCGTGAGGTCGCGCTTTCACAGTCTGTACCCATACTGAAAGTCTAGATCAAGCGGGTGTTGCCCTTCTGCTCCACGTTTGTTTTGATTATTGCGATTATGTCAAATAATTGCGAATGGACGATTATGTAATAATTGTGAAAGGCCCAGTAAGGGTGCTTGGATATGACATTCTTCTCACCATGACAGACAGTCTTTCAGAGCAGTGTAGTAAGGGTGCTTGGAGATGACACAGAGAGCGTAGGCAGAGTACAGCTTGGGCGGCTTGGACGACCAGAGGCCGTTCTGGTAGAAAGATGTTCCTTCCTACGACGCACAAGAGAGCAGTGTTGATTTTGACAGTCTTTTGGATGAGATTTTGTTTCGTTTTAGTCATATTTGAGTCACCTGAAAGGTTTTAGTGTTAGTCTAGTTTCAGTAGACTAAATCTCATAAGATTGTAGTCGATTAAATCTAAAAAGTATTTTGCCGGGAGTTGATGGCATCGTAATGGCTGATTTTACACTCGGTTGCATGCTGAAAATAGACAATCTGCTATTTTCAGAGTGCAACACCCGAGCACAACCAACTTGTCTTTTAGTTCTACTGGATCTCTTCTCCACTGGTCCCTCCATAACATTTTAGTTTTTATTTCCTGATGAAATTGTCAAGTTTAAATAGTTTTAATCTAAAAAAAAAAAAAAAAAGCCTTAATCCTATATTAAAATTGCCTGATGGGTGAAACCATGGATATTTTTTAACACGTCACGCACACATTTGAACATACAGTAGGTGTGAGGGAGAGTGTAGTGGCCCGAACCTCAAGTTTTAGAAATGTTCAAAAAAATCTTATAAACTTTAACAACATAAGGAGATATGTAGGGTCTGATATGTCGGTGTGTATACACACCGTCAGATAGAGATTCCAGACATTTATAGATAATATAGATATTGATGATGATGGTCTTTGCTGCGTGTCACTCCCCATCTCTCTCCCCATTTCCTGTCAGACTACTATCCGATCAATAAAGGTATAAACACCCCAACAAATAATAATCGTATAGAATAGTTAAGGCACATACTGTACAGTACCACATAAGTATAGGCTCGAATGTAGCTTGACAGCGAGTTCCGGGTTCGATTCCCGAGCCCACCAGACTCTCCTCTGTTTCCTATCAATCTCCACTGCTCTATCAAAATAAGGGCAGACGATCCGCCAATATATATAGTCAGTAACATAATCTGATTACCACAATTTAAAAAGTAGCTACTAGTATATAAAATAGCAGATCTACAAGGGCACAATGCGTCACACGTTGACATGAAAATGTTTGAGAACCACTGTTCTACACCATAAAATATAATTTTATTCATACACCAGATTTCAAGCAAATGTAAAGCAATATAGTGCATTACATCTTGATGCATGCTTGGTATTGTGTGTAGTCTTATATACCTGTATAGGTCGATAATACTGCATCACTACTCCATGGGTCTGGTTGCCAAACACGTCGGTAAAAACCAGGTAGTGAAACCTCTCCTCTCTCTGCTCTTTGGAAAGCTGCAGCCCACCTGAAGCACAGAAACAGAAAGTGTTGTTATGATTAGAAGAGACGACAGTGTGTTTGTGTGTGTGTGTGTGTGTGTGTGTGTGTGTGTGTGTGTGTGTGTGTGTGTGTGCGTGTGCGTGTGCTTGTGCGTGCGCGTGTGAGTGTGTGTGTGTATGTACCAGGGAAGCAAAGCTGAGGTAGTGCCATGAGATCAATATCTTTGGGAACAGAGACATCTTCGGTTCCTCCTCCTTTCACCCCTTCAACTCCTCCTTTCACCCCTTCAACTCCTCCTTTCACCCCTTCAACTATAATAAATACATAAATAAATAAGTAATTATCTACTGTATATCTATAGTATATACTGCATATACATATAGCACAAAACCTGTGTTTATTTTGTCGACAATTCGTTTTTCCGTTGACTACCTTTGTCTATGACGAAAACCTAAAATAAACAAAATTAAAACTAAGCTATGATGACTAAAACTATGACTAAATACATTGACAGGCAAATACATTTTGTCAACAACTAAAAAACTAGATAGTGGAGATCCAGTAGAACTAAGCCATTTCATTATGTTTGATTGTGCACTGGTGTTGCGCTTCTGAAAGATCTACGAGTGAGCTTACAGATCTGCCATTTTCGCCACCAAGAGACATTCTAGTCTTGTGTGTCAACTAAAAGTAGACAGTAGACACTAAAACATTTCACATGACTATAACATGACTGAAGTTACATTCTATTCAAAAAACTACATCACAGTTAAGCAATATTACACAAGAGGGTGTGCATTATCGTGGTTATTGGTACGCCAGCCTTGCTGCAGGAACAAGCCTAATTAACTGTTTGTCAGGTGAGTTCCGTAAGCAGGGCTGAAGTGCCAATAACCACGATAAGTTATGACCCTCTAGTGTAATATTGCGATTATACAACAGTTGCCCTTTAAAAAAAAAGGAATTTCATTTACAATTTCATTTTAATTAAGATATTCGATTGAAATGTATATGTTTTAATGCCAGATTTCGCCACTATGTCCCTGAACTTCACATGAAAACTGCTAGCGTAGCCGCTTACAAGGCATCGCCTACGGATACAATAAAAGTGAGTGGACGGCTATCAGCACAGCTGATTTCTTTGTTTAATGAGACCCGTGTGGTAATGTTCATTATTCGCACGAGTAGAAAGCTATTTCAACCAATCAGATTGCTTCGTCGGAACTGCCTGTTGTATAATTTGCTGTAAAAATGAACACCGCAGGAAACAGCCTAACGTGGCCTTACAATACCACGCATCTGGAACGTACTGGCCTGGGTTGACACCAGATACAGCACACCTTGGCTAGGGGTCGCTGTGGTCGGCGTGGCAGCTTCTCTCTTCTTCCTGATGTAGGAGCGTCGCCGCCTCACCAGCGACCGCAGCACTCCGTTTCCAGCCTGCTCTCTGCTGACAAAGGGAGGAGCTAGGACATGCAGTACCTCTGGCTCTAGCAGGGGGAGCGCCGGAGTTCCATTGCTTCCTCCACCATCAGTCTCCTGGGTAGACTGAGGAAGAAAGAGAGGACGTGTATCCTCAATATTATTTGTAATCTCAATGGAATACAGTGCAGGTTAGTTCAGGGACCTTTAATGTCAAAAGAGCCATTTTGGGGGCGCCCGCTGGCCTGGTGGTCAAGGCGCGTACCATATACTAGGCTATGATGCCTGCTGGCGTCGCCGGTTCGATTCCCGATCCGGACGACCTTTGCCACATGTCATTCCCCATCTCTCTCCCCATTTCCTGTCAGTCTACTATCCTGTCAAATAAAGGCATAAAAGCCCAAAAAACAAATCTTAAAAAAAAAGAGCCATTTAGGCAAATATGAAATGAACGCTGGCTATCAAGTGTATATTAATATATTATCACAATTACTAAATTACAAAATACATGTTAATGAGCATTCATTAAATATGATAACAGATCAAACATACAGGTAATTCAGCAGTATTGGCAGTGAAAGCAAACAACTCCTGTTTTCTCAATTATCTTAATTTTTTTTTAACAATTGGAATCATACCGGTTTATTTACACAAGCAACCTGTCTGGCTCCTCGTCAATAAATATCGCAGGCTAAGGCTATGACACAAATCTTGGTTGACATAAATGTAAAAAAAAACCTTTTATTTACAGTATATCTATATCTCTTATAGCTGTCATGTTTGGCCTACTACAGCAATGATACATTCAAATTAAGACTAGAAGCAGTGCTCTACTGAGCACAGGTCTCCACCAGGTCAGGTATTACTTATTGTGACCTCCTGGTGGTGCCATGTCTTCTTTGGCCTTTAACGGTGACACTGCATGCATGATTTGAGGCATTTTGATCCAAAAATGAGTTTGGCAAAAGTCAACCTGCTGGTGGCGCTATAACAGACCAATAGAAAAGAGTGTAATTTGTTCCTTGACCTATAGTGTGCAGATATGAAAAATGCAGGGCAAAGGTTTTTCCTTGGCCTCTAGGGAGTGCACATACAGAGTTGTACACTGATCAGTAGAGTTATAGGTAAAAACACAAATCTGGCTGTTCTAGCGCCACTGACACAAATCAGCCACTGACACGCTGATTTGTGTTTTTTTAAGTGACATTTATTCCTCTGCCTATTAGGAATGTGCATGCACAATTTCACCAAAATCGCACACTGCGTTCATGATTTCAGGCATTTTATTCAAAACGGACCAGTCCTGCATACGTTGGAAGCCAGTTTCACATGTCGATCACATGACTGTGGAGATACTGTCTACCAATTTTTGCGATTTATGGACAAAATCTGTAGGAGTACTGGCCAAAAGTTAGTTTTGCAAAAATTGGCCTCCTGGTGGCGCTAGAACAGGCCCATGTGAAAAATGTAGGGCAGAAGTTCTGAATTGGCATCCAGGGAGTGTGTGTGCACAATTTTCCAGCGACTGGGCCAACACCCCCGGAGATTAGCTGGTAACAAACTGGATGGACAGACGCACGCACACACGCACACTCGGATGGACACACAGAGGCACACACGGACGGACGGACGGAGGCGAAAACATAGTCTCTCCCCATGCCTTTTGGCTGGTGGAGACAATAATTATATAGAAGCACAGGTCTCCGCCAGGTCAGGAAGGTTATTCTGGCGTCCTGGTGGTGTTATAATAGGCCAATGTGAAAATGGGGCCAGGTCTTCTTCGGCCGCTTCACAGACACTGCATGCATGATTTTGTTACAAAAAATTGTTTTGCAAAAGTCAACCTGATGGTGGCGCTATAACAGGCCAATGTGAAATTGGTGGCATATGTTCCTTGACCTAATGGGAATGTGCATGCAAAGTTTCACAGAAAGCGCAAGCTGCATTCATGATTTGAGGCATTTTGTTCAAAACGGACGAATCCTACAAAATTTGGAAGCCAATCTTGGCCAATCAGGATGGAATATGGAAAATCAGACAGATCCACGTCAAACACATGACTGTAGAAATACTGTCTACCGATGTGCGTGATGTTTGGACAAAATCTGTAGGAGTACTGTCAAAATATTTGTTTGACAAGAATCAGCCTTATGGTGGTGCTACAAAAGATCCATGTGAATAATGTGGGGCAGAGGTTCTGAATTGGCATCCAGGGAGTGTGTGTGCACAAGTTTTGGCCAACGCAGCCGGAGATTACCTGGTAACAGACGGACGGACAGACGGACAGAAGGACGGACGGACAATTTTAATATAGCCGGACACGCGCACGGACGGACGGACAGGGGCGAAAACATAGTCTCCCCATGCTTTCGGTCTGTTGGAGACAATAAACATTTAAACAGTTAATTTCCACATATATTATGTGAAGCTACAGGGAGCCACTAGGCAGGGGCTAAAGAGCCACATGTGGCTCTAGAGCCGCGGTCTGCAGACCCCAGAGTTAGCTGAACGTATCTCGGCAACATGATGTAGAGATTTTGAGCACCCGAGCTACTGTGCACGCGCTACATACTCTACCTGGTACAGCTCTCTGAGTTTGTCACTTGATGATCCCAACACCACGCAGGCTTCCAGAAGACCAGGAGGACCAGGAGGATGGTCTTCCATCAGCAGAACTGCTACAGTACCTTCTAGAGCCCAGGAACACCTCAATAGATCTCAGGAGAACCACGTCTCCTCAGAACCGCTGACACACAACACAACCATGGAACTGGGAGGGAGGGAGAGAGAGAGAGAGAGAGAGAGAGAGAGAGAGAGAGAGAGAGAGAGAGAGAGAGAGAGAGAGAGAGAGAGAGAGAGAGAGAGGTACATAGAATAGGTACAGATAGATAGAGATAGTCACATACCGTACGTAGTCACAATGTGTACCTGTTCCAGTGAAAATGTAAATGTTTAGCACTTTATTTGTCATTTAACTGTGAGATGTATTATGGCTCTATCAAACATCCGCCCACTAGTGACCTGTGGATGTCTATTTACATTTTACAGTATGTGGGCATGATATGAAAACACTCCATTGCAGAACCAATCCAAAGTCTTTAGGGCAGTTCTTCATATTGGGGCAGTGAGATGATTGACGATTGGTTCCCAAAGCAGTGTTTGCAGCCTTTCTCACCATCGCTCTAGCAACTACTTGCATCTGGAAACCCCCAGATGTATTGATAGGAACTAGTAGGCACAGATCTCCATTCATCTGGCAACGCAAGACTTATTCTTTCCTGTGAAAGCCCATTAAGATACAAGTCCTCCTGAAACCAAAAGCAACCTAGAAAGGGAAATGTAAGTTGGAAACAGCAGTAGAGGTTCCTCTATTTAAGAAAAATCTCTTGGGGTTAAAATAATTTGTTTAACGTGTGTAGTGTAGTTTTGGTTCCATACGAAGTCAGCACTGAAAACATTCAAAAAGGAGACATGATGGTCAGCCTAAATCTCATGTTCAAGCCAAGTTGTAACTTGTTATGATACGTGGGCAGACATTTAAATATTCAGATTTCCTCCTCAAAAGGGGATAACATCTGCATTGTTTCAAATTCCAACCACAAATGATGTCCATTGGAAAGCCATGCCTGTGCAATTATTTGATCATTGACAGGTCATAGACTTCACCAGAGCCATTACTAATCCCCATGAGAGGACAGGGAAATTTTAGATGTCTATCAGCATTTCAACAGCGACTGCCCACTCTTTGAACGGTGCTGGAAGAGAATTTCCCGTTCATTTATTCCAAAGATGTTTCAGAACATCTTTATAGAAAGAGTTTTAAGCTTGGAAATAAGCCATCCAGCAGCATAATAAATCACTGCTACATTTAGTAAACTAGACTGACTACATACAGATGTGTGGTAGGGATGGGACGATATGAAAATGTCATATCACGATTATTGTGACCAAAGATATTGCGATTTACGATATTATCGTGATAATCTAAATATCCCCAACATCCCTTATCCTGGGGCGAAACATTTGCCAAAAAATAGCAGATCTACAAGTGACACATTGTTATTTTTTGGCAAAGACATTTGATAGAGAGTGAAGAAAATACAGTAACAAGTACGTATATTAAGTAAGTACCTTTTACCAATTATAGAGGGTTTAAGTGGTACCAGATATGCAGCTATAGGCAAATAAAAGGTGAATTGATCCCAGTGCATGACGGAGGACGATATCACGATAAATTAAATCTCCACAATACAATCATTGTTTTTTTTACCACGATATACGATAATATCGTGTATCGTCCCATCCCTAATGTGTAGCTTCTTGTAGCTTATAGCATAGTTTTGCAACCACGTCGCACATGACAAGTCGGATTGTTATTATGACATTATAGCTGATTCTCTATGTAGAAAAAAATCACACCCGTGTGAACTGAGCGGTGGTTCTTCCCCCCCCCCCCGTGTGTGTGTGTGTGTGTGTGTGTGTGTGTGTGTGTGTGTGTGTGTGTGTGTGTGTGGCCTGGACAACAGCGCCCCTCCCTTAACATGTGTGGTCAGAAAAGGTACTACACAGGCTTGAGGCTACATACAGACCCACCCACATACAAACAAACTAACAAACAAACATACCTACACACACGGCCACGCTATGGAGACGGTGTGACCACCGCTCAAAAATATTGGGTACTTCGGACACCACACTGTTGAGCTGTACACAAGGACCCCGAAATGTAGAAATGTTAGCTTTTTTCCCCCACAGAATGTAAATGAGCACTGATGACTTTGTGATAAGTGCCTCTTTAACGGTAGAATAACCGTATTTTGAGTCAAAATGGATAGAAACTGGCCACCGACATGTTTGTACATTTCTTACACTGAACTAGATCATGAAAAGGATAGAGCTCTGACTGAATTCATAAGATTATAGAAGACAACAACTGAATCACTAAATGGATTGAACACTGTGTGTTACCAAGTGGCAAAACAAGGAATCATTCACTGACTGTCCGTCCTTTACTTCCTCACTTCCCTCACAGCGAGCAGCGCATTATCTTATTTCCCTACTGCTCTGCTGTTCTGCTCCAGGCTTTAACTCCACTCCTCTTCAGGGCAAATTAGGCTCATGAGTGCAGAGGAGGGCACTGAGGGCACTGGGCCTGTGCAAACGCACAACTGCACGCACGCACGCACGCACGCACGCACGCACGCACGCACGCACTCACGCACGCACGCACGCACTCACACACACACACACACACACACACACACACACACACACACACACACACACACACACACACACACACACACACACACAAAAGAACGCACAATAGAAATCCAGTGGCCACTCCAATCCAATCCACAACATGTCCCTGCTCTAGTTTAAATTTGAAAAAGAGAAATTGCCGACTCTCTGGTACTGTAACTGTGGTGAAAGGTTTGGACGGTTCCTATTCTTTTGTATACCTTCCTGGCATTTCACTTCACCAGGGTATACAGAGTATATGACAGTATTGAGAGAGGGAACAAAAACTGACAATAGACAAACAAAAACAACAACAAAACAATTACAGCCAGGCAAGTGTCACTGGAGTATCATAAAACCTTCTTTACGTTATCACCTAGCAACTGTCAAGCCGTACCAACGATGAGCCCTGTCATCATGTTGTATCACCGCTTTACCATGCATATGAAACTGTGAGTCAAACATACTTGACGCTAGCCTGGGCCACAGGGTAGTGGTCCAGGCACCTACGCTGGTAGTCCGGCCTGACAGCGTGTTGCTGGTTCGAGTTCCAAACCCGACGACCTTTGCTGCATGTCACCTCCCATCTCTCTACCCATTTCCTGTCAACCTACTGTATACCTATCAACTAGTAAGACACCTGAGGGTGGAATGCGACCTCATGGTGACATGCGACCTCGCTGAGGTCGCGCCAATTCTTGACCATCTGGCCAACCACAGCGTTTCTCTGACGATTCTAGTTGTTGTCATTCTGGGGGGAGTTTGTTCATGTTTTTGTGAGGGTATCAACCCTAGGAGACACGGGGAGAACATGCAAACTCCACACAGAAAGGCCCTATCGCTCACACCCTAGGTTGGGTTGGCGATAGGGCCTTTCTGTGTGGAGTTTGCCTAAACATGGAGATGTGGTACAGAAGGACTCATATATGGGCATAAAAAGTATGTCATGTGACATCACTTCCTGTACAGACAGTCAGACAGACAGCCATTGACTCCGACCTAACAATGGCTACTGTTCAAATGTCTTTGGTCTAGTTGATACAAACCACTTCAGAGTGCAGCTGATACACTCAAGACTATTACCACTGAACTTGCCTGTCAGCCCTCCATATGCAAACACATGCATTTCCAGCGCTGAACTTTGCAACAGTATTGCAATGCAGCTGAGGAATGACTGTATAACATGTCAATTGTGAGGTGAACACTCTACATGTCAACCAGTGACCATAGCTGCTGCCTGCTTGGACACCTGGATAAGGAGTGATAAGATGTGAGAGACCTTAACCTGACCTTTAGCACATAGGCCTAAGACTGAATGGCAATTGAATATATAACTGTAATCTACACCTATGCCCCCCCAGGTACCCATATGAATCACCATAAGTTCACAGATTCCCTCACACAACTGAAATACAATTTGTTATTTTTAACAAAATGATGTACAATCATTGGATCATTGCAATACAATGGATTTGGCAATAAATAATTAACTGATGGTAATTTCACTGATTCAGCCACATTCATTGAACCCTAAAACCTTGGGTTAGATAACGCTATTTAAGATCCAGGCAGCCATCTTGGACGCCATCTTGAAAATGATGGCTTTATAAGACATATAAATTCCTACATCTTTAGTGTGTTCTTAAGCATGCCTAGAGGTAACATAACTAGTTGAAAAACCTTTTATATAGGGGGGTTAAGTAGTATGTTTTCATAAATTGACCCAAGTAATTTTCGCCTAGCGTTATAAAATAAAATGCATGATAGCACCCATAAAGCTACCTCTGGTGCAAGGCTATCACATATTTTCTAACTCTAGACATGTATACCATGACAAAAATCACTATGAGCATTAATCCCCTCAGTTGGTACCGACCAACCCCAGTGGCTTACGCTGCACAGGATCCATGATGGAAATTAGGATTTGCTTTAGATTTAGCCATAGTTTTACTGAGGTTAGGGTTAGGGTTAGGGTTAGGGTTAGGGTTAGGGTTAGGGGTTAGGGTTAGGGTTAGGGTTAGGTTTAGGGTTAGGGTTAGAGTTAGAGATAAAAGATAAAAGCACCAAAAAAAAGTGTTTGGTCAGCCGCTTGGTAGCTCAGTGAGTAGAGCAGGGTGGCTACTAAAACCAAGACCCGGGTTCGCCTCCCACTGGGGAGATAGTAAAAGTGTAAATATTAGCACTCCGCCTCCCACTGGGGAGATAGTAAAAGTGTAAATATTAGCACTCTGACTGACTCAGTAGGCAGAGCATGGCCCTCCTGGCCCATTGCAATGGGTTGATAAGAAGTGATAAGAGCCCAAGTAATGGGATGATAAAGGGAGAAGCCGCTGTGCAGTGCCACCTATCCATTGCAAATTATTCATTCACCATACTGTGTACAGTATATTGGACTTTGTAGATTTGATTTGTCTGTTTTCTTGCTGTTATTATATTGACTGTGTTGTGTTCCTTTCCCCTCTATGCTCTCTAATTCCCTATTTCTATAACTGCAATATTAAGAGCCTGGAAAAAGACACAAAATAATATGACCCGCTCTTTTATACCTGTAATCATGTGATGTGACAATAATGCTGATTCAGATTTTGATTCTAAATGCTGAGCTGCTGCTGGTGATAGAAGTCATAGACGTGTGTCTAATATGCAATTAGTCTACTTACAGACAGACAGGTCTTGCTGCATACCTTTTCAGCATAGCCTACCTTAATTCAGGATTCGATTAGACTCGTTGCCATGGCAGATATACTGACACAGAGATGATGTGTGGGTGGTTGTGGCAGACTGTCAGTTGAATAAAAACATGTGGCTAATAAACTGCTTTTGTGGTTGGAAGAAGTTTTGTCAAGATAAAGTTATCATGTCATGTTTTTTTGATAGTATCAAAAAACCAATAAGACTCCCTAATCGGGAGATAAGCGACTGTCAGGTCGCAGCGTGATTTTAGGGCAAAACGTGTAGGAGCAGTGTCAAAGAATGTGTTTGAAAAAAGCGGCCTGATGGTGGCGCTATATGGGACAGATCTATGTTGATGAGATGAGTGTAGACATACTGTGTACCGATTTGCGTGATTTTAGGGCTAAATCTGTAGGAGTAGTGTCCAAAAATGTGTTTTAAAAAATCAACCTGAAGGTGGTGCTAAATGGGACAGATCCATGTTGATGACATCCCAAATCCTCCAACCCTGGCAGGGTTAGTGGTCTGCAAATTCATGCACAACATTGACCTGCTGCACGTGTAGCAATCAATCCTGAAGCATGGCCTTATGGCACATCTACAGACTGGTAGTGATGCATTTCTGTATCATGTCGTAAACAAAACACATGCCAGTGGATTTGCCGGTCACATTTTCGCACAGTTTTGAAAGATGGGGAGGTACTCTTACTGTACATCTTGAAAGAAGGGTCAACATCCAAGGTAATGAAACATCTTACATCCAATCAATACTCAAGTTGTTATTAAATTGGTTTAGGCCTACTCAGCGATATGGTGAAAGTATTATATCAAATAAATTCACTCACATTCAGCAGACTCACTCAAACAACAGCAGACTAGACCAGTGGTTCCCAAACTTTTCAGGTCGTGACCCAACAGAGAAAAACACAAAAGAGAGATCTACAAGCACGCAATGCGTCACTTTGCGCAGCGCTGCAAGCTTGTAAATCGGCTATTGCAGACAGCCCAAGCCACCCCGTTGTGGGGCGATCCACTCCCTTCATTCCTGTTGCATGTACAAACAATACTGAAGTCCTCATTTATTCCACATGCCACAAACTTGCTCAACTGCTATAGACTCTCCACCCCGTTTCCTCACTTCCATTTATCATTAACTGCAATTACTACTACAGTGAATCCTCTGCCCAAGCTGGCTTTCTGTTATAGCTCAGCAACAGTGATATTTTCAGCATTCGCATGGGGGGACCCAAGTTTGAATCCCGGGTAGGACATAAATGTCATGGATTGCAGCTTTCTAGTCACATGAAGTTATTCACTACCCCTTCTGAGTCAACAACTACTTAGTATTCCATTAGTACTGTACTTAACTTCACATGATCTACAACTGTCCATCCATAACCACCGTAAAGCCAAGGACATTATGATATATATATGTCACGGTTTTAAAGAGAAACAGGACATTCGAGACGCGGAGCACTCGTGGTGCGGCACGGGGCGGAGCAAGCGGTCGCCAATACAACGTACTCCAGGCGGTGCGCCGCTCTATTGTCCACGACACTGCGAGCGGCTACCGAAGCCCCCCTGTATCCACGAAGCCCAAACGAGTTACGAGGCCCCCCTGGGTCCACGAAGCCCCAAGCAGCGCGAAGGCCAGCGGACCTTGGTCCTGCTCTTCGCCCCCGAGCGCCGCAGGCGCGAGTGGCCGCGAAGAGCGGGCCAGGGCCGTGCGGCCGGCGGAGCGCCGCGCGAGTTACGAAGCCGTGGTGAATGCAATCGTTATATTTATGCCCAGGCCGTAAGGCCTGGGCAAGCGCACGTTAAACGCCCTGTCCAAGTGACTACAATGGAGCTAATGGCTAGGCTAGGCTAGGCTAGGCTAGTAAATAAAGAGTAAACACTTCCGGTCTGCGGCGAGTTCAAAGCGTGACGTAACTCTCTTATCCAGTGGCTGACGTCGCCATCTGGTGGTGATTAGTGTGTGGTGAACGTCAAAACGAGTGCTCCTTGACAACTTTTACTGGTTTCTTGAACATACTGTAACATATATATATACTGTATAATCATGTGGTCTCTGTGTAATAGTGCAAATGATCATGAATATTGTATTGATACAATATAAAGAATAAAATGCTTCAATTGCTGAGGACTGGCCCTTGTGTTCATTCTGTGGAAGCTGTTGTGTTAGAAAAAACATAGGAAAGAAGGTCAAATGAGACCAGAGAATATGTTTCAATATTATAACTAAACACAGTGCTCTCTCTCGCACTCGAGCACACACACACACACGCACGCACGCACACACACATATAAACTCTCAATACTGATATATTTACAGGCAATGCCTTATTTTGTTGCAACAAACTAAATGGTATTCCTCAGTATTGTGGTAGAATGACCATGAGTCAACAACAAAACAGCAAAACAGAGAGTCTAATGTCATGTGGCATAAACAGTAAACACTCAAATTCAAATTAAATCGCTAACTATTCAGTAAAGGAAACTACTGTTCAGCTAACTTTAGTCGTCCAAAGATACCTCAAATCATCCCGGTGCTTTCTTATTCATTCACAAAGTTAACCTTAGAAAATTCCTGCTGATTACTAGTTTAAGTTGTATTTAAAACAGTTGCCTCAGCATTGCTTAACTCATTATAATTGCACGTCTAGCTTACACATGTGAAATCTGATCCGCCTCAACATTGCAATAAGATACAGTTGACTAATTTCCAGTGGGGTAAAGTAAAAAAGTACATTTACTTAAGTACTGTACTTGATTTTGGGGTTTGTATTGTAAAGTACAACGGTGTGATGTCATCAAGTTGTACTTTACAATACAAACCCCAAAATCAATTCTCCAGTTCTAGGCAACACAGAAGAGGGGGAACTTTTTTTCTATTTTCCACACAACTCCTCTAAGGTATATTACTGACATAGTTCAATATTGAAAATGGATGGTCTTCCCGTTTAAGTAAGAAATGTGAGTAGGCTACTATTTCCATCACTGCTTATTTCCCTATCTTTCAGTTTGCATGCATGACAGGCTTTTTGCTCTGCCTCCTTGTACAGTACAGTACAGTACTGGGAGTTATGACTTCCAATCAATATCACGATTATTTCAAACTTTTGCCTTCAAATTGTAAAACTAACAGTTAATTATCTACCCGCTCAGATCAGCTATTTTCAATACTACACCAACATTGTACAACAAAGCATAATAGCCTGCCGGGTGGGGGTGGTTATCAAAAATAGCTGTGCTTAATTATGCCTCTTCTAACACTAATTCACGCAGAACTATTATCATTGGATCAGTAATCACTGGGTTGATGTGCACCTATAGTTGCAATAAACTGTGTTTGCTACTGCTGTAGGCTGTCCTGCTGTATACAGGCTACTGTCCTGCTATTATAGGCTACTGTCCTGCTATAGGCTACTGTCCTGCAGGTGCACTGCACAAAGTGCTTCTTCCAGTTTACAGCTTTATAAAATATACTGTGGCAGGGATGGTTGTGCAAAGGAAGATAATTCCCTTTCACTAGTAGGTTTACTACACCCTGTACACATTATTGAGGCCAAGATCAATATATCAAATAAATCAAGGCAAACAAAGCACTAGCTACCATTAGGCTTACATAAGCTTATGTGCTACAATAAAATCTTTTTCACAGAGAACAAAAAATGTATCAACTGTCCTTCCCTGAAAGATTAGCTACAGAAGATATCTCACCTTAGGCTGTTTCCAGATGTTATAGATACCCTGTCCTAAATTATGCTAACAAAAAGGCATAAAAACACAATTGCTGAAAGCTTCATGTCAAAACAGGAAAGTTATAGCTCTAGGCTATATGAAACACACTTTTAGCTCCAGGATCTGGCAATTATCATCTACTATTTTAAATAATGACCCTAAAATAGGACGATTGACAACAACACATGCACGTGGGTGACAAAAATAAAACAGTTTATCTCAGTGCCATTTTCTCCTAAAATGAAATGATTCTTCGAGACAGACTTTGTAGACATAATGTATGTGAATGCAATTATATTTAATGTATTACATAAGCCTATTTATGCTAATACATACTTTCACAGCCATTCTAGGGCTATTAAAGATTAGAGGAGTTTATAACCATGTTTTACAACATGATCATGTGATTCTTTCTAGGTGATCAAATTCCAAACAGGCTATACAACAACATGTCACGAGTGGCAGGTAAAACAGACAGCATGTGTTCTCTTAAAATCTGATATTCAATTAAACTGATCAACAAACACATGTACCGTATGTAGGCATGCCATGCATGTACAGTAGCCTAGTGTGTAGGCCTATATTTCATTATGCATTTATAGCCCAGTGGTGGAAAAAGTCATCACATTTTGTACTACAAGTATCAATACTGCAATGCAGAAATAATCGGTTACAAGTAGAATTCAAAATGTACTTGAGTAAAAGTACAAAAGCATTGGCCTCAAAATGTACTTAACATACCAAAAGTAAAAGTACTCATAATCCCATTTCAAGTTTTCAAATGTATACAAATCTTTTGAAAATAGCAGATCTATAAAGTATGTTTTGTAATAATAATCAAAAACTACAAAGTAATTAGTAACTAATGAAGTAAGTAGACAATTGGATCCATTTCCAAGATGCAGTAGAGTAAAAATATTGGAAATTGTAAATAATGTAGCCTACAAATAACTCAAAGGTGTACTTTTTACTTACAGTAGGCTACTTAAGTACATTTAATTAGTTACTTTACACCACAGTAGGCCTACTATGCGTTTATAACCAATGTATCGAGTGTCAGAAAAGTTTAAACTCTCCGTGACTCCGTCAATAGTTGTCAAAGAAAACTTTGTGTGCGAATGTCATGATGAGCACTAACCTGATGACAGTCCAGAGTCATCCGTCGGGCTTCTCATTCATTCTTATAGTCTACTTTTTAACTTCTATGACTATGTGACTACAGTAGCCTAAACCTCCTCAGTACGAAGCCTTATAGTGGATCCTCCTGTTATCCCAGTGGTGAACTCGTGAAGTTATCTGTGCGTGGATCTGTAGTGTTTGACAGTCTGCTAGCTGCTTCCTGTATGAACACAACACACAACACACTGCGCATTGATTGATTAAGACAAGCACCACGCGCTCTGTGCCCCCCTCTCTCTCTCGCTCTCACACGCGCGCGCGCGCGCGCGCACACACACACACACACACACACACACACACACACACACACACACACACACAATTTGCATCTGCTGAAAATGTAAAGTGGAACTTTTTTTATTAATTGAGTTTTTATTGTGATATAGGCCTATATGTTCTGAAATATAGATTGGATTGGATTGTTCATGGGCGACTAGATATGGGTTTAAAAAAACACACAAAAATCGTGTCCAGACAGTGGCCAAGATGAGTTCCTTCAATAAGTGCACATGCGTCCTGGTTTAGTTCAGGTTAGTTACCACGTGTGGTGCGTGCGTCTTCCTGTGCCTGTCCAAATAAAACACAAGCTGCCTCCAAAATAATCTGATATGCATATCATGTGAATGAGTGGGAAAATGTATGCTTTAAATTTAAATACATTATTGTGTGTGTGTGTGTGTGTGTGTGTGTGTGTGTGTGTGTGTGTGTGTGTGTGTGTGTGTGTGTGTGTGTGTGCGCGTGTGCGCGCGCTACTACTGTCCATAACGTAAACGTACAGACAGTAGTAGCCCACAGTAGGCCTAATCCATTTTTATGCAGCATTGTTCCTATTCCTGAGTTCAACAAATTTCAACTGTTATTCTTCAAGACATGCAGTGAACTATTAGCCTAGGCGTGCTTAATATATTACATTCTTTAAAATATTCAATTTAGCCTATTTTGAGTGGACAAAACATACTAAACTATTGACACCTGGATGAAATAGATGATATATTTTTAGACTAATAGCCTGCTCACTGAAAAAAATATATATATTATTTTCCTTTTTTGCTTCCTAGAGCTTATTTGTACATTTTGATTGCAACAAAGCTGACCAATATAGTAGGTTCAATAGCTTTCACTGATAACTCTGTAAGTTCCAGAATTTACTGTACCTTTATCATATCTATCTATAAAACTACTGTAGCCTATGTCCTACTATGTATAGGTTACACCAATATGACTGACAAGTCCCTCCTAATCATATTCCATATGGAGCCGGCTATCAGACTGCCAGACCAAATCAGATTTTTGGCCAATCCACTTTGGAATCAGACTGTTTTTTATCAAGACTGAACAGCCATAACCACATGGAAAAGATGTTTGTGAATCAAATTTCAACCACATTCCTAAAGTCTGATTTACTTGGTCGTGTGTTGCGATGCAACGTGTTATATGAGGCTGAAGATCAGCTATGTTGGGAAAGTGACATCATCATACAATGAATGGAGCATAAATTCAGCATTACTAAATTGAAAATTGTTACCACAGCAACCCATGCAGATACCGGTAGGTTGATTATGATCAAATGTGACTAATCTGATCTGACCACTGATTACAATTAAGGGATCTACTCCATAGGCTTTCTTGGGTTTAAAATCCTAATAGCAGACCTTGTTTTGAACTGTACTTTCCTATGCTTTTTTAGCAAACTGCTAAGTATACAACCAATCAATCAATCCACTGTACATAACAGCGTGGACAGTCAATCCTAAAGATCAGGTCTGAGAAACGCATTGGATTTGCCTGCAGTCTAGACAGTCTGGAATGATATTAGATATATTTCGACTGAATCATTGTGCAGTAGCCATATCTATCACCTTGTCGTTGACTGAATACATGCTGGACTGTAGAACTGGCACAGCATTCAAAAGTGCAATGACCTTTTACTAAAGCAGGCCTACTGTACTGCAGAATCCTCAACTCCTTGTAAACTCTCTTGGGGTTAAAATCTTGCAATGCTAAACTCAATGGCTTGTTTGCTCGGTGAAGTTTGACTGGATACGTTTTTATGTCCCTTTCAGAAACTAAAAATAGATTTTCACATTTAAAGTTGTTTAACTGAGATTTGAGGTTTTACATTTTGTAACATTTGCATACAACACTGCCATCTAGGGAAACTATTAGTACATGCTGCATAGTGCTTGTATCAATGTTGATGAACTCTGCAATACACAAAAGCCCTGGATTAAGTGCAATGGGAAAAGGGCTATTGATAGATTAAGGTGGAGGAATGTGTCATTATAATCGACTGTCGTCGAGATCCTAGACGCCACATCTTTCCAGCTTGTGTAATAGCTTGTCAATGAAGACACAGACACACACTTCAGAGTTAAAGGTGAATTCATTGTTTTCATGGAAGTCATTGGTACAAAAACCTTAGTCTCAGGGTATAAAAGTATGTACAGCAGCAAAGAGAAGGCCATATTTATAAGAACTTGCAATATTTTCTATAACAAATTCAGTTATTGACTTTCAAATCAAAATGCATCCATTCAGTGATAAAGAAAACAAATCAACCGCACACAATCTATAAAAGGAAAGATTATTTACAATTTAGAATAGTCAATCTTTCTCTCCTGTAACCAAAGCTGTGTATACCGTAACTTCAAATAAATAACAATCACAAACCATGATACTAATAGTGTATACTATAACTTAGTCAACTCAGTTTCAGTTGTTGATCATCAAAGCTACAGCCCAGTTTTTGACTTTTATCTGGAAGCTCCTCTGAAAGACCATTTAGAAAATATAACCGTTGTCCTGCAGTGCACTGAAACAATACTCATCTAAAGATTTGCATTGGCGTACCTATCGTCATTTGTAGATAAACAATATAAAACCAGCACTTCTTAAATCATATGATTGATAAGCGTGTTTCATTTGTAGGTCAACTGTTTTCAAGGTGAGTAGTTGCTGGTTGTTTTTGTTAACCACTTAAAACCCCAGCATCCGTTTAGTGGGAAAAGCTTACACTGAAAACAGCAGATAGACAAGCTCACTTGTCGATCTGCTATTTTCTGATAAAGCTTTCCCCATAATAATAGAAAACAGAAAAGACACTAGTATAGAGCCCTGAGGGACTCCGGTCAACCATATACAGTAGGGTTTAAGAAGTGGAAAATTGGCTGCACTAACACAGCCGTTTTGGTTATGGGACATTGAGGCTGTTCAAAAAAAGTTTCAAAGAACACCATGACACTTCACAGAACTTTCCCACAATGTAAAAAAATTATGGAAAAAAATAAAGAGTAAAAATAAATCTGTATTGGCACTTAAATGAATCCCAAAGGCATATTATCACAACGTAGCTTAAATTCCATAATTCAAGGTCTCTTTAAGAATCTTTGGCCCTCAGTCATTGGTCAGGTGCAGCAGTCATAACAAGATGCATTTAGGAAACTGATGGGTCCAAAAGCATTCATGGTTAAATAAATACTGTGGCAAACACTTAAAATTACAACATTGTATTGCATGAAGGGACAATCTTTGGGGCATTGTGGAATTTATATTTATATGTGTAGTGTTTCCCTTTAATGTTCTATTTAAAATTATGCAGTGTGAGGTTGTTACATTAAATAATTTAACTTGAGACATCGTGGGTCCTCCTGAACTACTGAAAGCCCAATACTTCACTGAAGGAATGCACATGGCATGTACATTGTAAATTGAAACTATGAAGTCAAAGTGAAAGCAAAAGGCTAAGACTAAGGCCTTATGCGTTTCTTTCTCTATTTGGTCATGATGACTGTGAGGGCATTTTTTAAAGATTTGCATAGACAAGTGACTGGTTATATGGGTCTTAATCTACACCATTAATATGCAGCATTAGAGGGATAGAGAGAAAATTGTGAACAGGCTCACAATCATGTAATAATAAACATTACAATTGCTATTATTTTAGGCAAGCCAACAAGCTTCTTGTGGTACAGTAGCTCAGATAATTAAACGTGGGGAAATACTGTAAATGTACACAAAATAAATAGTCTGATTCAAGAGAAATGAACAGGAGCACTCAGTAAAGAGCTACTGGAGGTAAAGCCTAGTATTATAACAAGGAATGAACAAGGAGAATCTACACAACACTGAGGTTGATACCATAGCTTGTATACGGTAAGTACATTGTGCTTAACAATATATATGGGTTACTGTGCTCCAGGAGTTAGACTAGGAAATATAATGTACAGCTCCACCGCTACTTGTAACACTATTGTGCTGCTCAGTGCTATAATGTATCTGTGGCAAACAAAGCTAGCTGTAAACTGTGTATATAGTATACTGTGTACTGTATCTATCGAGTCAATTAAGCACAAAGGCACCTCAGGTTAAAGCTGCTTTGTGTAATACGCTACCAATAAGCAAGGGAAATACCAACAATAACAGTGGCTCAGGGGTAGAGTTGCCATCTTAGAACACAGAGGGTTCCCAGTTTGATCCCGGGCTACCCCAGAGTTAGTGTGGAAGAGTCCTTGAGCAAGACTCTGAACCCCTAGTTGCTCCCAGTGAGCAGGTTGGCGCCTTGGTTTCCTCCGCCATCCGTGTATGAATGTGTGTAACATGCTGACTCTGTCTGTCTGGACGTGTACACTTTTTTACGGTCTATGGGTTTGCCGCTCTATCGCTTTGACATCACTGTGATCTCATGGGAACCACTCTAACAGAATCCCTTTTATGCCCACGGAGATCCCTGATGTCATCAATATTAAGCCAATATCTAACAGGACTTCATATGGGAATGCCCATAGAGGAAGACAGCCCATATCCGTGTGGCTGGTTCAGACAGGGATCTCCATGTATGGCATAAAGGGATTGTATACATGGATCTCCATATATGGGTACCAGGGGTCTCCATACAGTATATGGGTAACTGGGCCGATATACATCACTGGCCAGATGGCCAAGACTTCGCCCTGAGGTGTCTTACTAGTGCACAATCTCTGTAAAGCGCCTTGGATAAAGGCACTATAAAAATGCACCATTTACAACAACAAGCTGCATGTGTTTCAAACAATCAAGCCAGTAGGAACGGTGCCATGTCATTGTTCCGACGGCGCATTTCTCCTGCGTTGCGTTGGTCTGATTTACCCCATTACTAGCCCTATCCCTAACCCTAACCGCATGCGTAGCCAAGTAGTTTGGAGTTCCTACGGGGAAGTCCGACATCTTGGACTTACAGTATGGGCAGTCCCCGTAGGAACTTTATGAATTTCTTGACTGGGGGAGCAAAGTAAATGGTGGGGGAACTGGGGCTGGGGAGCACAACTGAGTGGTTGGTGGGGTTGAAAGGAAACTAAAAGGATGAAACATCAGATGTTATTGTCAAATGGGGTGGAAGGTTGTCTACAGAGATGACAAAAATTCATCAGGTGGTTAAAAAAAAAATAATAATCAAATGAAGAGATCATGAAATCACCACGGACTAATCTACGTTTTCGCAAAACATAGCACATTTGCAGAGGTCATAGTGCTGCTTGACCAGCATCGCCAATTTATCGAATTATCGTGTTTATGTAATGTTTGAAGCAGACAAAAGGAGTGCCTGTCAATCTGTCTGTTTTCTGCCAATCAAAGGCATGCAGCCTTACTTTCATGCATGGGAATGTGTCAGTCTAGCTTGCTTTGGCAGTAGCTTAGAGCACGTTGTGTTCCACACCTTAGTGCCTACATGTATATTCCTTTGGTTCAGAACAATACATCAGTGGATTACGATAACAATCTCTGACTGTTTTATGGGGACAGGTAGTCAACATTGATGGAACATGAGGTTTAGTCAGCAAATTGTTGAGCTTCTTGTCGACGAGGACAGGTATAGTAATGATGAAAATGTTACCGTCGGGTGGTTAAATTCCACAGAATTATTGAGGGATTTTGATATAATCACAAAAAGCTATGGGTCCTCCTCCTCACACAGAATTTGTGGAGGTCAAATCAAGACACTCAGGATGTGATGAAAAGCTGTAGTTCAGAAGAAAATACAATTCCTGATTTGACTGAATACACAGCAGCTCTAGTGTATGAAATGTGTCTCTCGTTATATTGATTTACAAGATTACTTGGTAAACGGGATAAGATAAATCAATCAAAATATCCTGTATTATCATGATTAAAATCAATCTAATCTTGTGGATCTTGGGATCCACATGGGAATGCCGTCTCACTGTACGTATCTATGAGATGCGACTCCAAATTGGCCAATATTTCAACCTGATCTGAGCCCCTCTAACTTCCATTATAAAATGTACGATAAAACATTATGTGAAATAAAATTAGAGAAGGTACTAAGTTAGCCAACTGCAGTATGTAGTCTGCTACCACAAACACAAACAGACAGATACAGTACACACAAAGGCTGGCGCTCTTATAGACTGCTGGTCATATTTTCTGGCAAGATTTCAAGTTTAGTCTATTGATTTGATTTCCTAAAATCATACAGTGTATCATACTGTAAAGTAAATGAATCAATGAACATACCAATACTTATAATGTGGCATTCTTTGGTGAAGAAAAACTACAAACTAAAATGGGAAATGTCTACAGCAATAGTACATAAAGTACAGCAGGTCACAAGTATTTTTCAGCATTTGGATTGTGTTCTTTGAGCTTTATGCACAATGAAGTGAAAGCATTCTCCACAGAGGAAACAGTGTTTTGGCACCGTTTTACTGAGGTTAAGGTTAGGAATAAGGTTAGGTTTATCGAGGTTACGTTTAAGAATACCAGGCAGAGACCGTTCTACCACGGTATTCCTCTACAGTACTGGATGTCCTTTTCACATACTGTAAAGCAGTGGTTCTGACGCGTTGTGAAACTTCAATCTATTTTAAAAAAATCTTGAAACGCAAATCTTGTATGGGGTGGTCCCTGGCACAAAATATCTTCAGAATGGGGATCCGCTTCCAAATACATTTAGGTATCCTAATGATACCACTGTTGTAAGGTGCATTCACACAGTAGGTGAAGATATTTGATGTACAGTGCCATTACATGCAAACATGCAGTGCAAAGGCGTGGATCAGGCAGAATCAGGCTTCTACAGATGCGACTGTGTTTAGCTACACTTATTTTCGCTCCTCCCTCCTTTGTAGACAGAATCACTAAAGCCACTCAAACACAGCCTAAAAATATGTTTTTAAACAATGTGGGTTTGATCAAATCATTTATGTGATGATGTTTTGTACAGTAACTAAAAAAAAACTTTGGTTTATCTCCATTATAATGGATTATGCACCTTGAAAAACATATAGGCCCAGATTCACCTAACACTGCACTGCGAAAGCAGGTTCTTTTTGCTCCCTGGTACAGTAGCTTAAGAGCACACCACACTACTCTTATTCAATATTAAATTAATGCAAATTAGCTTGTAGCTCAAAAGCTACTGACGTTAGCTTTACACCATCAAAAAGTACTTGTAGCCTACGACTCCTAGGCAAATCGTGTACCTCAGCTTAATTCAGCAAGGCTGATGACTAATAAAAGAATCAGCTCCACACATCTATAAATGTGCCCTGCCAATTCAGTGCTGTTAAGTGCTCTCTCAGTTTGAACCACGGCGCCAAACAAAAAGGAACAAGTGCATTTCTGAGAGTGAGATTGAGGTTCTGATGGCAGTGAGTGGATGGAAGTTCAAAACTATTCAGGACATTGGAGATCCGACCACAACGGAAAGAAATAACATTTGGGAAATATAGAGAAAGAAATATTAGTGTTGTGGGAGTAGCACTGCACACTGGAGATGATTCGCAAGAAACGGGGGGACGATGCCAAGAGGCCAACAAAAGAAAAACATGTTTCAGTCTGATGGTTATGTCTGTGACTCGCAGCAACAGAGGCCACCGCTTGCTGGCCTGACTGGTCTTTGCAAGCAGCGTTTTCGCTTCCAAGGGTTTTATTTGTGGTGGTTACAGTACAGTAGCAAAGTACTGTAGGTGAATAGGGTGCCTTAAGGCTGATTTATGCTTGGACAGAGAAGTGGCTCGAGACATGTCCCTCGGCAAGAAATGACATGTTTTCCAACTGAAAACGAGTCTTAAGTGTAGTGTATTCCTTGTCAGACAACAGAGTGGTACTCTGCCTTCATGAAACTCTCCTTGGCTTTCAGTCTCAGGGGAGATGGCTCAGGGTCGGTCCTTTCAGTGTTAGCAGGGCCTGCCGGCACTTTAGGCTGTTCTGAGCCGCTGGTCTGCAAGTCTGGGTATATGACCAGGAAACAGGCAGTGAGAAACCCCAGGAAGGAGCCCCCGGAGGCCACCATGGGAATGACACGCACGCTCCCCACCGCGTCCACCACGGCACCCAGGGCCGACGCTACCAAGATCTGGCTGATGTAGACCTGGAAATAAAAACAAAATAATATCAGTGGTGGAAAAAGTACTCAAAATGTTTTACTTAAGTAAAAGTATCAATACTACAATGCAGAAATACTCTTAGGGTGCCCTCACACCAAAATACCTATGAGAGTGGAATCTGCGTTCCGCCAATGCATTTCAATGAGAGTGAAGCGGTTTCATGCCAGCAGAGGATTTCTGCAAAAAACGCTCCCTTATCATTGAAATGCATTGGCGGAACGCAGATTCCACTCTCATAGGTATTTTGGTGTGAGGGCACCCTTACAAGTAAAAGTCCGGAATTAAGAATTCACTTGAATAAAAGTACAACAGTATTGGTATTCAGTATTGGTATTAAAATGTACGTAAAGTACCAACGTAGAAATTACTCATTATTGCAGAATGTCTTTTCAAATGTATAAACAGCATCTTTTGAAAGCTAGAAGCTCACAATGTCATTGTGAGCCTGTACATTGGCTATTTTCAAATGAACAAAATGTATATAGGGCTGAAACGGTTAATGTATGTTTTGTAATAATTCAAATCAAAATCTACAAAGTAACTAAAGTTTTCAAATAACTGTAGGGGAGTAAAAGTACAATATTCGTGTAGTGGAGTAGAGGTAAAAGTATTGAAAATTGTCGATACATAAAGTAATGTAAATCCTCAAAAGTGTACTTAAATACAGTAAATGTTCACTGGGAAATATAAATACAGTCACACTTCCCTCTGATTCCTTAACAGCACCCAGCATTCAAACCAGAACCTGATACTGTATGAAGCTGAATATTCCAGTATTATAAGCCAAAATAACACAATAGACTATAAAGAAACACAGAAAGCCTAGTGCCTACACTGCATGGACCTCTCAGGGTAAGCAGATTAAAACCAATTTATCAGGCATTAGTGGGTTCTATTGCTTTCTAAATCAATAGCTTGTGGTCAATTTAGAACTAACAGGGGAATACCCTTCACAGTCTAATGAGTGAACAAAATAAATGCTTACCTGGCAGGATAAGATGGCACAGTCAATACCAAAGCCTCTTCTAGAGTTTTCAGGGCTGTGGTGAATGTACTGGAGGAATGACAAATACAAAACAAAGTTAGTTTGCTAGATTATGTAACGTGGAATGAAATCACGTGTGCAAAGAAAGGCCAGTGTCATATGCAAGGAACTCTCCTTGGTTGGTAGCATTTTAAGGAAATATGGTTGGTTAGGACAAAGATCCTTAATCTAACAAGACAGCCAATCCCACATCTCGATGTTCCAAAACATCCTCCATAGTTGCATTTTCAATAGGGCTGGGACTTGAATAAAAATCATGAATAGCATATAAATATTTTTATTATTAAAACACATCTTTGTATAAGAGTGAATCAATGAGTGAGTTTCTTTTTAAATTTCCCATCAACTGAGCCAAGCAAAGTGGTCTGGTCGGCTTCTTGCGTGCACAGGGGTTTGTTGTCTGTTGGTTGGTGCACCGGTGTGATCGGTACGCCTGAAACTTGCAGTGAATAAGTGAGTGGTTCCGTGTTGCAAAAACGAAGCGTGATTAGAAAGCGTTTAATTAATCAGTTAAAGTCCCAGCACTCATTTTTTTATTGTATGCCCATCAACTTTGTTCCCTGTTGTCCGTCAGTTCATTTGTTGTGAGTCTGTGTACACTGGTTACCATGGAAACGGGAGGCACCACAGACCACACTGCATCAAAGTTTTGTCACATGACAATTAGTGCCAATGGCTTATGGGTAATAATGATATTAGACACAGTTGGACAGGACTCACAGTGCATATTTGTGAGAGGTTTTAATGATAAACTACATTTATCGCCTGTGGAAATATTAAATGCAATACAATATGACAATTATTAACAGCTATAATACGTACAGATGTTAAAACAAGTTTAACAGTACATGTTTCTACTGTACTTTATGTCTACTCAGTGTAGATTCATTGTACTCGATATCATGTTTTATTACACAAGACTGTGGTTGTTTGAGCGGTCATTTTGCCTGTAACTGAACCATTTCCAAGCAACAGACTTTAGATGTCCTTTTTTATTGGAACTAATTGGGACTTTCTCTCTGTCAGGAGACTCGTACTACTCCCCTTCCTTGTTGTGTTGTCTACACTAGGGATGGAGCCCTAAACAAGGGTAGCTCGATAACCCGATAACAGATTTATTGAGTACCCAATATCAATAAGCTTGTTATTGAGCATAGAGGCCCATGATGTCATGTTTAAACAAGACAAAAGGCGATCAAGAAATTATTACAGAACATTACAGTATAAAGCCATTTAACACATATTGCACACTAATGAATGATTGCTTTAATGATATTTGTTACTTTTGTCAATTTTAATTTTTCATAGATTGTGGTCAGCAACAAACTCACAGTTGCAACAACTGGCCAATAAAAGATACCAGTTATGTTCTAAATTTGTTGTCACATATCTTTCCACAAAATATTAGAAAATCCTCAATAGGGGCACAATAAAAGCCCGGCTCAATAAGCAGGATCAATAAGGTGGTTATTATCAATAAAGATTAACGCACACACACATCCCTAGTCTACACACAAGGGAGGAGAGCTGCCGACTCACTGCTATGGACAAAAAGCAAAACAATTAAATCTTGTGTATAACCTTGGAGTAGTTTACTTTTTTTTTCTTTTTTTTTCATTTTCAATATCAGGCATGAAAATAATATCCATCAAATTGAGCTTCACCATCTACAATGGTGACACATCTTTCTAGGTTGTCTCAGTTTATTTAATCTTTTAGACAAAATAGGAGCCTGATAAGGAATTTTCCTAGAAGGGTGATAGGATGTATCTTTCCAAATGAGACGGAGCCGGTGCGCACACGCACGTGTGTGTGTGTGTGTGTGTGTGTGTGTGTGTGTGTGCGCGCGTACCTCTTTGATTTCATGGTATTGACCCAGTAAAGCATAAGGACAGTAGGAGATACTCATGGAGATGACGCCCATGCTACTGATCATCACCATGGCGATGTAGACGTTAGGGAAGATCGCCATGACAGCAGTTCCTGAGTGGAGAAAAGAATACATTTGAGATAAATGATTACTTCTTTGGTATACATCAAGAGGACAGAACAAAAAGTGTCCGTACTCATAAATGGATCAGAATCCCTCTCTGCAGCTATTCTATTCTGTAATGTCGTTGTTGTCGGGTAGAAACCTTTTATGTCCAAAACCGTTCATTTTGTATTTATCATTTCGAGGCGTGTGCTTGTAGATCTGCTATTTTCACTAGTTTTGTGGGACAGTCTTGTATGATGAAGCAAGGCTTTACTTAACGTTAAAACGTACACATTTGAAGCCCGACAGTGACGATATTCTCCTTTTCAATATTTGTATTTATAAGGAAGATCTCACAAACATACACAAGACACCAGTGACGATATTCTATGGGGTTGCCTACCTATAGAGAACCCCAGGGTTCCCAGGATGTAGATGACCTTGATGCTCAGGTCAAAATTATCCAAATACTTCTGAAGGAGGGCTGGAACAAAGAAAAGAGAAGAATAAACAGCAGCACGATAAAGGGGTGGGGTGGGGAGGGGAGGGGAGGGGGTGGATCGCATAAACAGACACTGTAAGATGGTGCAAGCGTGTATAACACTGCGATCACCAGCACCAATGCTTTCTATGAATGCAGACACCCACGTCTATTAATACAGAATCCTAAAAACAAAAGTGTGAATTGTGCATGCATCCAGGAACAGAGATAAGGTGTTCTAACCAGAGCAGACAGCAGCAGTAGCAGCGTAGACCACCAGTCCCCAACAACCCATCTGCACTCCTTTGTTATAGTTCTGGAGCTCAGTGGAATTAGCTGGTGCCTAAAAAATAAAAAAGAATCAGAGTAGCACCATGATAATATATTCATGGTCAGACCCACCGTCTTCCATCACCAATTCCAACAACAGTGGGTCTGAATCACAAGTCAACATAGTTTTACCACAGAACATCTCGGGTACAGTATGTGATGTATTGTACAGTATGTCTCTGATTGGCTGGGCTATAATCGAGGTCCATGGTTGGTTGCTCTTTGAGTATGTACCGTACAGTATGAATGAGTCCTGCATACAAGAGTCTAAGCAGCAGATCATCTTATTACTACAGCACCAAATTCTAGGCCCTGGGTACAAGGATTCACTGTGGGCCCCCCATGAATGTTCTTCATTACGCATTATTTTGTGCTTCAGCTAAAATAGTAGATATACAAGCTCACAGCGCGGCACTCGGTGCCGTGCTGCAAGCTTGTAGATCTGCTATTTTTCAATATTTCAAATCCTTCTAAGGTCTTTGGTGCTCAAACTTTTTCATGCGAAGGACCCCCAAAACTATATGTATTTGACCACGGAACCCCATCTCAAAATATTTGGTTCCAGGGACCCCCCAGAAGCTAAATTTGAGTTACAAATGCTCGCTTGAAAAATACATTATATTCAAAGATTTGCACACATTTTCACGACTTTTCAAAAATAGCAGATCTACAAGCTTGCAGCTTGTATATCTGCTATTTTTCAATAGTATAAAATAATTAAGGCCCCTCCACCTTGGGCCCTAGTACCTCAGTCCCCCCCCCCCCCCCTCCCTTGTGACGCCCCTGCTGTTTGTATCTAGATTGCCCATACTCCTGGATTACCAGCGTGTCAGTGGCAGGTCACTGCGCTACAGGTCGTGACAGGGGTCATCATGGCAGTTTTTTGGGGCTATACAAGGGAGAATCACCAGTACCAGGGACCATTGATGTACTGTAACTGTTGGATGCATAAACAAAACCCCCTCTCAACTGCACGCACGCACGCACGCACCACTGATAATGTATTTCAAAGCATTTTCTTCCCGGTGTGGCCGAGCAATCTAAAACAGGGTTTGTCTTTGTGTCCCCCAAAAGTAGACCAATCACAGCTCATGTTTACGATTTACAATTTGGGCATTTAGCACAGATGCTCTTAACCAGAACAACTTACAAAACAACATACTGTAAATGCAGAGACAGTTTAGTGCCTCTGTAAACTAGGATCACGAGGAAACCAAGAACCTGCCTTCAGTCTATATACTATCAATATAATAAGCAGTGCATTGAAACTATAGAATACCTCGAGCACCGTCCCGTCCGCCACTGTGGGACTGGGGACGGCAAAGACTTCAAATATCTCTTCAATGGAACAAGACCTGAAGGTCCGGAGGGCTCTTGCCTTTTTAGTTGTGGCTTTTTTTTAAACACAAATCTTTCCCCAATTTAGTCGTTCTGCCAATTGATTCCAACTCACACACATTTCTGTGTATCCTACTGACTCACCTACCAGTGAGGAGCCCCCTTCCCCCTCCCGCCCAACAGTCCCTGCTAACAGGTGCCGCCCCAGTCCGTAAGATTACGTGCAGTCACTGCAATGACAGTTATCAGACACCAGTCACTGCAATGACAGTTATCAGACACCCTCCCTGCAACACGGGCCAATTGTGTTTGTGTGTAGACGCTTGACAAAGCCGTGGATTCAAAACCACAACCTCTGTGCCACCCGAGCGCCACAAATAATCTTATTTTTTGACTTAGGATGCAGTCCTTAACCACTTTTCAATCCTTGTGCCCTAGAAGCTAGATACTGTATCTATGTAATTGTCTGGCTACTGCGAGACTATGTTTATCAACTCTTAACCAATTAAAAATATTTGACATGTACCAAATGTCATTGTGTGTGTGTGTGTGTGTGTGTGTGTGTGTGTGTGTGTGTGTGTGTGTGTGTGTGTGTGTGTGTGTGTGTGTGTGTGTGTGTGTGTGTGTGTGTGCATGCGTACCCTAGGGTCTCCGTGGTAGATAACTTCTCCCATGAAGTCAGTATAAAACACAGCCTCGGCTATGATAGAGAACCATGTGAGGAGATGACACACACATAACCTCCACAGTTGGCTTGGCATCTGTGGAGGAGAAACAGCAAGCAGCCACCAGTGTTACATCAGCCATCAGAAGCACAACTCTCATGAGCCGCCAGTCTGCAAACCTAAGAAATGAATTTTCTTGATACATTTCACCATGAAATGCACACCTACGGGCGCAATCTAGTCAAAGGCTTGACACCTGGGGCGGCATACTGTAGCTCAGGGGTAGAGAAACAGTCATTAGAGCACGAAGGGTTCCCAGTTTGAATCCGGGCTCCCCCTGAGTTAATGTCGAAGAGTCCTTCAAGCAAGACTCTGAAGCCCTAGTTGCTCCCGGTGAGCATGTTGGTGCCTTGCATGGTTTCCTCCGCCATCGGTGTGTGAATGTGTGTGTGAATGGGTGAATGTAATGCACAAGCTATGTAAAGCGCCTTGGATAAAAGCGCTATATAAATGCACCATTTACCATTTGACACCTCATTATCAGTACATTATTACATAACTATTATACTTAATCACTCTTACAGTAGAGAGAGGCAGACTGCAATGGTACAGACACATACAGTAGTAAGGAAGGAAGATAATGATTGGGTGAAGAAAGTAATGTCATTTAACGTAGAGGGGACAAAACCCAGTGGCCGGCCTAGGAAGACCTGGCAGACGACTGCGTTGGCTGACATGAAAGCACTCGGCATCGACCATGAGGTGGCCATAGACCGTTCCTGGTGGAAGAAAGCCATAGCGAGAATCCAGTCCAACCCAGTGGTGCCTGGAAGGCGGACTTCAAACCGATGATGATGATGACGACAGTAAGCTGTGCAAGCATTGAGATGTGTTTGTGATGCCATGTGCTCTTATCGAAACACTGAAGGCCCAAGGACACAGTATGTCACTGTTTAGGTACAACATATCTGCTTATTGGAATATCTTGTCTATTCATGTCCCATTCTCCTCACTTCTGTGTCAGTTATGACTCCTTTAATAGAGAACGTTTACGAACACAACAGAGGATTACAAGACAAGTATTGTAACATGACATCCTCTGTGTCAATCAGTTTGTGAATTTGTTAATTAATATGACAATATTGGAAGATTTGCATTGCTAATAACATGACAAATAAGAGGACCAGCGTCTGTACGCACCTTGACCAGTGGCACAAAAACAGGAATCCTATAATTAACCACATGCATAGGCGAACATCCCGAGAAATTCTGACAAAGATAGCAGATCTACTAACTTGCAATGCATTGTGAGTTTGTAGCTCATCTATTTGCATTTTTGTAAAAAAAAACCTAGCCCTGAATGACCATTACAGGTCTATAACGCTGAGAGTGTTCAAATGGAACCAAATGAACCCTAACGGGTCCATTTGGTTCCATTTGTACACTCACAGAGTTAGGTCCTTAGTGTGCCATAGTGTCATACATCACAACATCAGTGTCATACATATTCTGGAGAACACCTGGAGACTTGACATCCAGTAATTGGGTTTTATGATCAGAATGAGAACATTAGAATGTTGTGATAAAAATAAAAGCTATAATTTGCCACAGACAAGGACAAGGTCTTTGCCACGGACACATCTGTCAGTGTACAGTACGTTCATATGGATGACCCCTGTAGGACAACGTATCCATCATACCTTCAGCATTGAGAGCCAGAGCAGTCGTACGGTGGTGCCTCCCTCCGCTCCCCCCTCCAGGTCTGAGCCCTCAGACGACAGGCTGCTGGCTGACAGCTGCAGCTCCCGCCTCTCGGCGCGGCGCTGGATGTCACACAGGTCGTTGAGGCTGCGCGAGGAGGTGATGAGGGCGCGAGGAGCCCCGGGCGCCGGCTTCCGCAGGCGTTGGCGCTGTGATCCCACTCGTCCATAGTAGGAGAAGGTGAAGGAAGGCTGGGGAGAGACGGGCACAAGCATAGCTATAGCCATCATGTTGCAGCGGTGGAAAAAGTACTCAAATGTTTTACGTAAGTAAAAGTATCAATACTTCAATGTATTTCACTGAGAATAGAGCGTTTTTTTTTTTTGCAGAAATCCTCTACTGGCAGGAAACTGCTCCATTCCCATTGAAATACATTGGCGGAATCGGGAATCCAGTAGTTTGGTGTGACCGAACCCTTACAAGTAGAAGTCTGGATTTCAACTCAAAAAAAAAACTTGAGGTATTGGTAAAATGTACTTAAAGTACAAAAAGTAGAAAGTACTTGCATTGTGAGCTTGTAGATTGGCTATTTTCAAATGGCCGAAATGTACAGTAAATAGGGCTGAAGAGGGTAGTGTATGTTTTGTAATAACAATCCAAATATTCAAAGCAACTAGTTTTCAAATAATTGTAGCAGAGGAGTACAACATTTGCATCTGAGATGTAGTGAAGTAGAAGTAAAGTTATTGGAAACTGGAAATACTCAAGTAAAGTCCAAATATATCTTTTTTTAACTTAAGTACAGTACTTGAGTACATACTTGGTTACTTTACACCACTGCCGAGTTGACTGTATACTGTAAGTATAAATGGCAAAATATAATTTTTTACAATAGTTGTGATTAGTACTAAATAATAAATATGCATTAAACAAAGAGGTTGAAAACCATACTTGTCTGTAGAAGGTGTGTGGGTGTGATCGGGACGGGGTGGACGAGCTGAAGAGGCGGTTCCCCTGCTTGGTGGAGCCGCGGCCTCTGGCAGGGCGGGGATGACCAGAGACGGACACGATCGCTTTTACTCCGTTGGCAGCCTTACCCTGCTGGACCTGGAGGGCAGAGGAAGAGAACTGTGAAATCACAGTATTATGAAACAGTATCAAATCACTTACAGTATAGTCTCGCGTAGCCAGACAACTATTCCACAATCTCTGAAAGCTATATAGAGTCTGGAACTACACCTCCTGAAATCCGAGTAAGCTGGCATTTCCGTTCACGAAAATATATTTTTTAAATATCTTGTATTTATTTGTATTTTCTATATGCTTAGATGGTTTTGATTGAAATGAGGATACATTTGTGTGACTGCAACGGAAGTGCAGAGAAAGCTTCGCATCCGCTTTATATTTTACTCATGATCAGAGCTTTGTGTTCCAGACTGTATGACGGAAGCATTTGAAAATTGTGGGAGGCAACAGTCTGGCCACGCGAGACTACAGCCCTTAGCCTGCACCTCCCCACCACACTTCTTATTCTTATTACCCTTGTGTTTAGCATAGTGTCCTCTGTGCTCGGGCTGGTTTTTAGAAGCGGCGGTTGCGGGCCATCCATCTGGTCTTTGAACTGAGGCTCCGGAGGGTTTGGGGGCTGCCATTCCGCCATCCCACCAGCAGGGGGAGACACCTCACAATGAGGAGCTGCAGGAGGATGTAGAACAGGGGGAGAGAAAGGGGGCGTGGAGGAGGCCTCATCGACGTGGTTAGTTGACCAGAAGACATCGTCCAACTCCTCCTGCGACTTTGCGGGCGAGTAATGCATCTCGGGCAGGAAATGATGCGACTCCGGGTCGAGATCGGGATCCAGTTTGATGCTCGCTGCGTCCGGTATAGCTAAGGCAGAGTCACTTTTACTCCTAACACGTTCCACATCAAGGAAGTCCATATCCCCGTCCACAACATTTATAGCTTTGTCCTCCTCGTGAGCGAAGGCGTCCTCCTCTCTAATCAGGTCAAGGCTGTTGGGCTTCAAGGAGGCCTGACTGCTGGAGTCCCCGTCCGCTGTGGCCTCGGCCTGCAGGGACGGGTTGTACGGCCCCTCTGGGATGCTGAGCATGTGCAGCGTGACAGAGATGATGAAGATGATGCCGGCGAAGAGGAAGAGAACCTGTTCCTGGGACTTGAACGCGCGGCCCAAAGCGGTGTCGGTCCAGTCTAGGCCACCTAACATGTAGCCCACAGCACCACCCAGACCTGAGGGGGAGAACATAAATAATACTCCCACTCATATCAAGTTCAAGAGGCAGCATGCATGTGCAAATATGTTTTTTTTCTTTTCTTTTTTTTTTACTTAAAATGTATCCCACAATTTTTGTAACCCATTATTCCCACCAGTTTGTTTCCCCTCCATCAGGCACCCCGGCTGGCCAGGGGGAGGTAGTATAGAGACCAGGATTACTGTATGTTTTTGTGAGGGTACCTACCCTAAGGGATACAGGGAGAACATGCAAACTCCACACCAAACCCATCTAGGGTATGGGCACTGATGACGCAGAGGAGAGAACACGCTCCCAGCGCCCACAGCATCCCCAGCGGGAATCGAATTGAATAAGCTTTTGTAAAAGTTTGAATATTGGTTGGAACGGAAAAAAGATGACATGAGGGCCATCTCTTGCTCTTCCATTCTAAGTAAATGATGAGTGTATATAAATGTGCGTGTCTGCGTCTGAACATGTGCATTATATATGTTACCAGCAGCAAAAGCATGAATATTCAGAGCCATGTCTTGCTCCTCGGTATCGGCGACATCTAGAAGGTAGGCTCTGATTGGTCCCTCGGATGCGTCAGCGCAGAAGTCCAGCACCACCACGCCCACCACAGTTAGGACGATTCCTACTGGCTGGCTGCCGGGGGTGTCGCTGATAGACAGACCTATAACAGCACAACAAAGATACTGTATGTTAAGCACTGTCAGTTTCTTTTCAGTGGGGGATAAAGTACTCAAACTTTTTGAGCGGTGGTAAACCGCTCCATAGAGTGGCTGTGCGTGTATCTGTAGCCTTTTTCCTCAGCGTTTTGCCATAGCAAAACGTGTGTGTGTAGCATCAGTGATGTCATCATCATGTGTCTGTAGCCTTTTTCCTCAGCGTTTTGCCATAGCAAAACGTGTGTGTGTAGCATAGCCTGTACATCCTAGACTCAAATCCTAGTCTGAAGACGTTATGCAAGCACGACCACCGCTCACTTCACATTTGGTGTGATTTTTACTTAAGCAAAAGTATCAATAGTGCAATGCAACATTCTCACCTATCAAGGATCCATTCAGGAACAGAGCTACTCCCAGCAACACGCCCACACACAGGGCCAGGATGAAGGGTCTTCTCCTGCCCCATCGCAGAGTGCAGCGGTCACTGGCTGAGCCAATCACAGGAGTGAAAAGCAGACCCAGTATAGGACTGAGGAACCAGGTTAAACTGTAGTACTGCTTTGGAAGACCTGGAAACAGAGACAAAATACTGTTAGTTACACACATAATGAATTGCATTTTATAGCGCTTTTTCAAGTAGGCTACTCAAAGCGCTTTACAATGGTTCATTCATTCATACATTGAGAGGTGAATCGGCGAACAGTCAAGGCCAGCGCCCTCACTTCCCACATTTTCACACCAATGGTGGCAAGCGAGCACAGACCGACTCATTGGAGGCAATGTAGATTACTCAGTGACTTGCCACTTCGACATGTGGACAGGAGGAGCCGGGATTCAAACTGCCGACCCGCGGATCATTGGACGACCTGCTCTACCTCCTGAGCCACAGCCGCCCACGTAAACACACAGTCAGACTGACTGACAGCAAGGCAGCATACAGTACAACTAGCTTAGGACCAAGATGGCATTATCCTTTTTAGAAGCAGAGGAGCTTTATGTCTAAATCACAATACTATCAAAGATAGTCATTTCATTTTTAATCGTTATAAATACTTGTTGATATTCTTGATATTTGAAAATAAAAAGCAAGTCTGAACACATGGGTGAGCTTGCATATCTGTGCGTGCATGCATGCGCAGTCTGCACACACACACACACACACACACACACACACACACACACACACACACACACACACACACACACACACACACACACACACACACACACACACACACACACACACACACACACACACACACACACACACACACACACACACACACACACACGGTTAAGGTTAGTATGTTTCTATTGTTTCTATTACTCAATAAACTGTGGTATGTTCAAATGGAGGAAGTCATTTGTTGTCCTGCTTGGCTCAATAGGAAATTATTAAAATAAATATAGAAAAGATATATTGTTTGTCAATATTATTGAATATGGACCAAAGCTAGTGGGGTGTAATCATAGGTTTAATGTTAAGGTATTTATATTTCTCAATCTCTACACAGCAAAAGTACTCATTTAACATTTTTACAAAGTTCCTAAAAGTTACTAAACTAAGGATATTGGCTGGCTATGAATGTTTGAAGTAAGAGTCAAACTTTTTGTTTTCTTAAAGAATTATTAGTACGTCAACATTTCCGTTTCTAGTCAACAGACAGATTGATAACAAACAATGCAGAGAGAGATAAGGAACTACTGTATGTGATCTGGGACTATATGTGCCTAACAGGAAGGTCCATTGTAAGAGCAGGGTACACGGGGCAGCCATCTGAATGGGTAGAGAGGCCCTCTGGGAATCAGAAGGCCCCCTGTCTGCCCACCGGCCCTGGCCTGTTATGTTGAAGAGTCCCTGAGAAAGTCACTTAACCTTTAACTGCTGGGCCTGGGCGCTGTATTCGCGCATTGGTTCTCAACCTGTGGGTCGTGACCCCCAGGGGGGGGGGGGGGGTCCCCAGATGATTAACTTTATGTGCAACATTGTTTTCTCTCTCAACAGTAAACAAACCAACATAACGTTTAAGTGTATAGATGGTATCTGTACATTTCTAAAGTAAAAATCTAGGAACTTTTTAATACCTCTAAAATGGAAAATTAAACATTGTCCAAATTGTTGGTCAGAAATTGTGAAAATAGCTGATCTACATGCTGTAGAATAGATGTAGATCTGCTATTTTCACAATGGAACTGTGTTAAAAAAAAATGTAATGCCTCAACTCTTAGTGCTCGTTAAGGTCCCCAGTTACAATATGATTATTCTGGGGGTCGTGGCCTGAAAAAGTTGAGAACCACTGTATTAGCGCAGTCGCACACTGCTCCTAATAGTTAAGGTGGGTCATATGCAGTGGTGTAAAGTAACTAAGTACATTTACTCAAGGTATTTTTACTTTACTGGAGTATTTACAATTTTCAGTACTTTTACTTCTACTCCACTACATTTATTTGAACACACTATACTTACTGTATTAGATTTTGGTTATTATTACAAAACATACATTAACCACTTCAGTCTTATTCATTTTGGCCATTTGAAAAATTGATCTACAAGCTCACGATGCGTCACATTGTGAGCTTGTAGATCTGCTATTTTCAAAGTAACATTTTGATGACAAAACCTTTGTAAATTTTGATTACCTGGACTTTTACTTGTGTGAGTACTTTTCCCACCACTGGTTATATGCAGGGGCCAGATTTCACATACTGTATATGAATTTATGTTCTGTGACAGAAATACCCTTTTTTCCTAGGTATGCCTTCAGTTTCTCAAGACAGGACAGGAGTGTGAGGAAGTGGAGTGGACATGTCTGTACAGGTCTAAACCACACCCTGACAGACACGAGGGTCTCTGTAGGCCTGTAGCCCAGGTGTAAACAAGTTAGGTAATATGGTACACCATTTAGACCGGAGGCCCATTCTACAAATGTCCTTCTAAGGTTTTTGAAAAACGTACTGTATGTTTCTATGATCAGTGTTACTCAAACCTTTTCATGTCAAGGACCCCCAAAATGATATATATTTGCGGACCCCATCTTAAGATAAGTTGTTCCAGGGACCCCCAGCTTCCATACCCCAGAAGCAAAGATTTTGAGTTACAAACGTTTGCTTTAAAAATAAATATATACAGTATATACTGTATCTATATTATTCAAAGATTTGCACAAAATGTAGTGATTTTACAAAAATAGCAGGTCTACAAGCTCATAGCTCATAGCTATAAGCTTGTATATCTGCTATTTTTGAATAGCCAAAGTATAAAATAATGGTTGCTTTCTAAACGGGTTAGATCCTAACTATGTCATGCATCTGCTAAATAATGCATGCCCAGTTTTCTTGGATAGAAGAGTCAAAAACCCTTGCAGCATAGGGTTTTAATGTGAAAATCAACCCAAAGGCAAACTCAGTAGGTGATTTGTTTGTTCAATTAAAACATATTTGAATATGGGAAACTCTTTGACAAAGCTACAAAACTGAAAATCAAGGCTTGAACATGATCAAAGGAATGCTTTATACAGGATTAGAGAGATGGCACACAGTTTGCGACAACACGAGCCATTAGTCTAAAATGTCTGTATCCCCTGGGTCGTACCCAAGAGAAAATGTAATCTCCCCTTGGACCCACTGAGGAGGCACATTAAATGACCCTAATAATAGCCCTTCAAAACAATCCCTATCATCCCTGTCCATTATTAAAGAAACACTGCTTTCCAAAGCCTTTCTCTAGAACCAACTGTATTGCAATGAGAATGCTATACACACACAGTGAGGTCTGTCTGTTGCAACTTCAGTACAGAACAGAATGTGACTACTAGGTCGAAGGGTCAGAGAGACAAAACAAGGGACAGAGAAAGAGAGAGACGGAGTGAAATAGAGCGACTTGCACCCCGACAAAGTCGCTGCAAAAGTCCTCCTCTAGTTTAACCTATTAACAACCAAAACTCAGAGTTAAAGCCTCGGCACAAAACATTAGCTTTGCTGTATGTCATGATGACGATATCTACATGCATGTGAGACACAATGTCAGTGGTTAATCTTAGATTCAAACAAAATGCAACTACAAGGTTTCTGCGAGATAGTAACAAAAATATCAAGATTTTCCATTTTCTTAAAAAAAGAAAAAGAAAGGGGAAGGTCAATAGATTTCAATGGAAACTTCCCATGGAGTGCCTTGCTGGTTCTCAAGGGAACAACATGCATGTTACCCACGCTGCCTCCCTCTCCGCACTTTTCTCTCACATAATTCAGATAGCTTGAGTTTCGTGGAATCTGGGAAATGTTAAACCTTTCTGTCTCTCCTGTTGTCCATTTGTTCCTTGCACAAGTGGCTGCACTTTGGCTAAAGAGTGACAAAAGATTTAACATGGACTAACAGTATAAGCAAGCAAAACAATTGCTAAACAATGCTCACTCTTGGGTTGAACATCATGAGACATAGTTGTTTTTGTTCTGATTGGAGTGCCACCTGTTTTGAATCAACAAATCCTGGGTGTCAGTAAATTTAATTTGGTGTGTGACTGAGTTCCCTTGATTGGTGAAATGGACACCGCCAACTGCCATTGTTTACTGCTTTTTCCTTGCTCTTGTTTAAAACTAAAGGTTGGTTGAGGGGATTCCGTTTATTTCTCTACAGAAAAATCTATATCAACAGAAATGTAAAATTACATAATCTGATGCTTGATACTGTAGGTGCATGTGGTAGCATATACCATGGTAAGAAATATTAAAATAATGTCTTTGAACAGTTAAAAATTACATTAACAAAAACAAAAATTACGATCTGTACTGTAGGTCAAGATGAAATCGACGACACAATGACAACGTTTAAAGTGAACTTTGATCTTTAACCATAGAGGAAGTGATAACAGAAATGCACGTCTCCAGCCAAAAATCTGGGACCACCTTAAAAGTGTTAAAAAGGAGTGTTAAAGGATAAGTGTTGCAACAGACAAATGTTGCAAAAAGATGAGATTGATAAAACTGATGAAAATCTATAAAGTAGATTTTCATCAGGACGGCATCTGTGTCACTTTTAACCACTTTAACAACTAAAATCTTTGCTTCTGGGGGACCCTGGAACAAAATATTTTGAGATGGGGGTCCACAGCCATAAAAATATAATTCTGGGGGTCCTTGATTTAAAAAATAGTTTGAGAATCACTAATATACATAGGGTTTTCAGTGTTCAAGTCAATCAAACTCCCCTTCTAACAGGCATGTAGTAGTGAATGAATGGTGAAATCTCTGGCCAGCCATGGTAAACCTAGCCATGTGTAGCCAAACCACTGTGCAACAACACTGCTCTTTCTTTTCTGCTACAGTTCAACCTGACCTGGCAGGTTAATGTTTCCTCGGATGATGTTGAAATAAAAAGGTTGCTGGAATATTGGATGATATCGGAAATTAAGATTATTTTTTTTACTTACTTACTACACTTCTTGGAACATGGGGCAAAATTGTCATAGTTTCAATCAATCAATGAACTTTATTTAGTGATGAAAATCTAATGCTATGCCAGTGTACAGTAGCTTTTGACTTTTCTTCACACTGGTGGGTATACAGCAGCTTATCTGAGACGATTATTAAGATGGTTATTTAAACCCGGCCTTCAGTGCACAATCTAAAAAAAAGAATAACTTCTATTTTATCCGTTATCAGGATAATCAACAATACATGTGGGGTAAAGAAAAGTGGTCACAGGCCTCTTTTAGATCGTCATCGTTAAAGAAACTATTCAACAGTATGTCAACACATTAGCCCTATCACCACAATGGAGAGCCTAAGAATATGAACAAAACAGGAAATGAGTGTTTGGGAGCAGTGGAATGTTTCAAAATACCTCTCGATGGATTTTGAAGGAGACTTTACAAACACACTTTTTATGACAATATTCTAAGCGGTAGGAAAACAGTTGAGTGAAATGTGCTGTGTTAGACATTCCTGCCATACCTAGCCAGGAGTAGAGGCCCTTTGTTCCATTTCTGCTATGGTGGCAAACCTGGTAGCTAGCTTCATACCCTCTGGTATCTAAACCTGGTAGCTAGCTTCATACCCTCTGGTATCTAAACCTGGTAGCAATAGCTTCATAACCTCTGGCTGGTAGCTAGCTTCATACCCTCTGGCTGGCGACTGCCGGACACAAAGTCTCACATAACACCTTGTAGGGCATTCACGAATAGTGTTTTTTTTTGGTATTCGAATTATTCCACCTCAAAGTATTTGAATAGTGGAATATTCGACAGGACTGGCCAAACTGTCAAATATCAAGTAAGCAAGAGGCAAACATTGTGAAAATAGCTGATCTACATGCTCACCTGTGAGCATGTAGATCTGCTATTTTCACAATATGTATCTGTGGAACTGAGTCACATTAATATCTACAATTCCAAGTGCTTGTCAGGGTGGGGGTCCCCAGTTCAAATATGTTTATTTTGGGGGTCACGGCCTAAAAAGGTTTGAGAAGCCCTTGTATAGAGCATTAACAAATTCATCCACCAGGGGCATTGACAACTCATTCTTATGACTTCCTATCTAGCCAAGCTTTATAAACTATATATTTTTTAAAGAGAAAACAATAAAAAAAAAAAAAAAGTAAGCGAATATTCGACTTCAGTGAACAACGTCGAATAGTGACTTTGATATTCGAATGTTCGAATATTCGAATATTTGGTGAATGCCCTAACTGGCCTAACACCTTGGTACAAACCAGAGCAGTTGATAAGACGATGAATGATAGCGCTGCACCTATCGATTATTTACACAGATTCTTCTTCTAGCTGATTACCTTTTCAATTAATCGAGTAATCTGAAAATGTGTCTTAAAATTATTTATTAAATATAATTATAGGCTTATACAGCCCTATTGGACTTCACAGTGCATCTATTCTATACTACTGTGTGTAACAGGATGTAGTTTATGTCTGTGTTATTTTGTGTATATTCAACTGAACAAGTTCTGGTGACACCCAAAATAAATACCCCGTTTCTTAAAGGGATATTTAAGTGTAGACACAAAAATGATCAGGTTATTTTGTATGGCTTTTGTGAGCACCAGACAGTTTACTTTATATGTGGCTTGATTCAGTATTTAGGTATATTATTTGATATTAATTTTATCAGACACACCCCCTTCCTATACAAACCCACTGTAATAACCCCAAACTCCATTTTAACCATGATAGATTTATTTTGTATTTGGTTTGGTGACTGATATTGTCCTTTTAATACATGAGGGGCTGTGTTTTTTCAATTACTTACATGATTACAACAATGAGCTATAATAGCCGATCTACAAGTTCACACGTCACGTGCCACATTGTGAAGTGGTCTGAGCTTGTAGATCTATTTTTTTAAGATTGGTCGTCAAAATCTGTTATTTGACTAAAATGTTTAAATAATCGATTAAATGTATTAGTGTGATTAACTGTTGGAGCCCTGAAGATAATATAATACCAATGCACATCATTTCTAGCCCTGCATGTTACAGTAGCTCCACAATCCCACTCTTGTTCATGCTGATCTTTAGGATCATGGCCATTTCTCCATGTGATGTTTTGTCCACTTTGTTCTAGAAAAGTTCAACCGCAACGTGGCCTCTGAGTACACAATATGACCACACATGGCATTCCTAGTACACACACCATGATCACACAGTGCCTATCTGTGTGCATAAGACAAGACACCGCAGCTTGGCAAATCAGCCAGGGCAAATTCAGCCAACTACACAGCAGGAGTAAATCAGGTTCTGGCATAGAGCTACACCAACAGATTTCACCAGCCTACAGCTATGCAACCTTTTCAGTGTGCTAAATTGGAACACGGCAGTAGCATTCGGACAGGTAGCCTCATCTACCCATTCAGGGCTGAGATGTTCATATATGAGCCCATTACCAAACTGCAATAATATATAGGCCTGTGTCAAACCAAGGCTTGCACAGACTCTCATAGTTTCCCTACATCAGTGGTTCTCAAAGTGGGGTCTGGGGACGCCCAGGGGTCCTTGAGGGAGTTCCTAACTATCTTATCATGTCCCCAGTTAAATGATAAGATAGTTAGGAACCAAATGAATGCACCCTTGGGGTCTGTAACTTAGCGAGTGTACAAATTCAATTAACGCTGATTTTACAGTGTTAGATTGGGCTCCCACAGATAAGAAATGCAATCAAATGGGGGTCTGTGGGCGAATACCTTGAAATTAAAAATGTTGAGAATCACACTCAAAATCCCTGGCATATCTCTTCAAATGGGGGGTCCTTGACTGGAAAAGGTTTGAGAACCACTGCCCTAAGATCACCTTGAGCTTGCAGTATGTGATTGATGTTTGCCTCCATAGTGACTCACCTATTTGCAGCAGCACCGGCGTCACGAGAGCCGTTTCCATGGCGTAGCAGAACTCGCGGCCGAACATCACGGCTCCGTGCATCACCCAGCGACGCAGCGGTATCCGGGCCCCATCCTCCCCCTCCCCCCGGGGTCTCCTCTTCTCAGGGAGGCCCGGGACCTCCTTGTCTACCGTCTCCTCCTGCTCTTCTTCCATGAGCGGGTCTTTTTTATTAGGCAACATTCTTCTGTTGTGAGGAAGGATGGACGATATGACTACTGTTTAGCAGTTTTCCTACATCTGTAACACTACAGATAGTTTGCTGATATGACACGTGGTATCCATGGTCTCAAACGTGTACTGGTGAAGAAATGTGAGAGGTAGGATGGTGTGACAAAATCCAACTAGACTGATAGAGAATCCATGTCGTTTCTTTTTAAACTGTAGTGTCTGTACTCGGAAAGAAGAGGGATTTGATCAGGACGAATGGATTGGCAACAACATCTTAAGATCCCATCCATGGATTGCAGCCAAAAAAAAGTTCTCACAAACAGTAAAGAAAGACAAAAATCCTACTCTGTGTTGATGACTGCAAAACAGGTACTTGTGACTGGTCTTCATGTCCTGTAAAAGTTTAGTAGGAAATCCAATTCAGTTTGCCATCCTGTCGACAGGGGTACCGTGATATTGCTTCCTGTGATTATGATCAAAGATAGCAGCGCACACTGACTGGCTTTTGGCTAAGTAAAGAAAGCTACAGTAACGTACAGTATGGTGTACTGTACTGGTCTTCACGGCCTCTCCTGTTCAGTTAGAATCCATGTGACATGGAGTTCAGGACAGCTCCATAAGGGGGTATGTGGTTGGAAGGAGTTTGGTGGGGAGGGTTGGTGAGGGCCTGGGAGACTGGTGGTGAGTGTGTTTGTGTTTAAGTGTGGGGGGGATGGAGGGGATGAGTGTGTGTGTGCAGGTGGACAGTCCTTGGCACGGCCCCATGAAGTCACATAATAACCTACAGAGAAACAAACAGTCAGTTAGCCAGTAAGCAAGCTGAAGCTACAGTATTATCACTGAGGCAGAAAGTCCTATTTGGGCTTTTTATTTTTATTTTATGTGAATTTGAATCAAATGTCATTGCATATTCTATAGACCAGATCACAATGTCTGAATGTTTGCAAACAAAATGGGTATTTCCGGGTAGAATGTCTAATATGGACATGTTCAGTTTTCACAATATAAAATAAGAGTGTTCAGAACATTAGCTATGCCTAGTTTGTCTAATTTCTCATTTCTAATAGTCAATAAGAATATCATAAGTGCCCTGTTCTTCCATAAAAAAGGCTAATGAATAATAATGCCACATAGAATTGCAAAATTGTTTCAACTCTATATCCTCTACTCCACAATATTTTGGGTGCTCAGATGAACTTTTCTTCTTTGTAATGAATACTAATGCTGCGATGTGATGCTGCTGACTTCATCTACCTGGAAACGTGTTTTTGTTTATGCTTATGGCATGATGATCTATAGATTTGGTCTTTTCTATAGATACTGGACAAGGTATAATTGTGCCACTACGATTAGCCTATAGAGACACTGAAGCTGGTTTCGAAAACACAAAATTATTTTATGCATGTATTAATAGTAATTAATGAATAGTAAATCATTTTGAATATAAAAATGTAAAGTTTAGGTCATGAATCACAGATTCTATCCATGATGGAATCTTAAACGTCTCCTTTTCGCACATTATGGTCTATGATGTTATGTTGTATCCAATGCGGAATCTTTGTTAATCTGCTACTTTACCTTAATTCTTAGGTTGAACTAAAGTACAGTACAAGAGGATACTTTAATACTGTTATGTACAGTAGTATAGCCTACTGGCAGAAATAAGAAAGTGATATTATTGCAAGAGAACACATTATGCAATAGGAAAACCGCATGAATGAACTGAAGGGCCACACCTTATAGCTGTTCAGAACTAGTTTGCCTTGTCAGCTATGCATTTCACAACTGGTTGGCTTCTGGCATTGGCACAGCAACATGCATAATGATTCTCCACATGTAGCTAGATAACCTTTACCTCACCTCCAGCCATATCAATCATTCTCACATATCTAAATTATAAGCAAAATGAGGTAGGATTGAAAAAGTTTTTTAATGTATTATTTCCCTTAATGTTGACTTTCATAGTAGTTAGAAAAAGTAAAATTTAGTTAGTAATTGGTTGCCTACAGTATAGGCTACATCTTTACAGATCTGGTATGATAATTGCCACAAATCTTGCAACATGTTGACTAAAAACAGATACAACTCTTAAACGCCCACATTAAACTGAAGTAAACAATGAATTAAATCAATGCTACCACAAACAGAGACGAAACAAGATAGTTCTTATGTCACACCACCTCAACATGGACAAGAAATGTGTCTTTTCGATGGCTTAACGTTAGACACTTAAGAGGTAAAAACTGTAAAGAGTTTCCTTGACAAGCAAGTAAAAGACTTACCATGGTGCGCTGCTGTTATACTGTAGAAGCGAAAAGAACACACGATATGGAGCGTCTGTTCCCATGCAGAAAGTATTTCTACAGTCAGGAATCTACTCTCTCTCAGGACAGGACACGTTTTCAAAGAGCTTTAACAACACTAGCCTACCTGACTGAATGCTCTCTCTCTCTCTTTCTCTCGCTAGCGAACAGGCGATACCATGTAGTAGACACATGATAACACAACACAAGCCCACGCTAATGCTATTCCATCCTGACTAGGCAGCAAACTTCACAAATAATCTCGATTATATCCTGATTCCTGCAGGCAGCACCAGATCATCAGATGATGAGACAGAGACTGATGGCAGGTGTAATTGTCCCAGAATGATAGATTCAGAGACAACTTCAGTTATGTCGCTATGCTAGATGGCTAAACGTACCATTAAAGACTCATACCTGAGCGTGTTCTCCTTCAGTGTTAACGTAAATCATCGATCCTCCTGCGGGACATCATCACATCCGGACTACAATAATGATGGATGGTCTCTTCATTAAATTAGCTGTGTGTGTGGCTAACATTAGCATGCTAACCTGACTGACTGGCCATCTGGCTTAGTTTGACTATCAATCTCATTGGTTGCCACAGTAACAAAGCGGAGGAGGGCAGATGCTGACATCATCAGCATCGAGTTGATGATGGGGAGGCGGGTTCAAGAACAAGATCTGCACCTGGCTCAATGACAACAGACTCTCAATTCACCTAGGCAAAACTGAATGTATCCTCTTTGGATCTAGTCAGAAACTTAGCCTAGTTGAGAACTTCACAATTAAAGTAGGTGACACTGTGATAGAAAGAAAAAAACACATCTGCTACCTGGGTTGCATCCTGGAGGCTAACCTATCCAGTGAAAAAATGACCACCAAGGTAATCAATAGTCAACCAACGAATTTGCTTCTTGCAAAGGGTTGCCCCGCTGATCAATATTAAATCCCGAAAGACACTAGGAGGTGCTCTTATTGGGCCCCTCATTGATTACGGAGTCCTTGTCTGGTATCGCGACGCCCCAGCTGCCTTAAAGTTAAAGCTCCAAACAGCCCAAAACAAACTAATTAGGGTTGTGCTTGGTCTCCCTCCTCAGACCCACCTTACCGATCATCACCACGAAAGCGTGGGGTGGCTCAAAGTAGCTGATAGAGACAGTACAGCATCTTGCAATGGGCCTGGTGTACAAGATACACTACACCTCCAAGATTCCCATGTACCTGACAAACTACTTCTTAAAGGTCAAGGATGTTCACGATCACAACACCAGAGGCAGCTCCACTAATCATCATCAACGTAGATTTAACACTAAACAAGGCTCTAACTCGTTCTCCTGCTACACCATCAACATGTGGAACGCCCTTCCACAAGCCCTAAAGGAGAGCAAATCCCTAGCCTCCTTCAAAATTGGTATGAAAAGTCACCTTCAGACAGCTGCTACCCGTGACTTGTAAATGGACTAAGCCCCCATGCCCCCCCCCCCCCCCCCCCCCCTTTTCTTTTTTTCTGCCTTTGTATTTGATGTTATGCTTTTGAAACTGATATTATCCTAGATAAAGTACTATGTTCTATCCGTCTGTTTTTCAATGTTATATGAGATACTTAAAGTGTGGTTCCTGTGGAAATAAGCCTCGGCTTTCTAGGATCTCCTTTTAGTTGACCTTGTACCAGTGATTTGTACTGTCATGAAACTGTACTTTTTTCTATTGCAAACTTCTAATACATTCTTCAATCAATCAATCAATCAATCAATTTGATCAAAGAAAGGGTCACTCACTGTAGTGTATTAATTTAAACATCTTGCACACACCTACACACACCTGTATACATGTGTACAAAAATCCCTGTACCTCATGGATTGAAGGCACTCCAGTACACATGTCTTCAACATACATGACATAAGTAATGACTTTTCTCCTACTTACTTAACCATAGATGTAACCATGACTGTCCATTCAAGACACTTGGTCAACTTTCACACATAGAGATACTAAGGACACCTGAGCAATTAATGGTCATTGTATAATGATAACCAGACATCAGGACATGGATGTTGCACAATGGTCAGGCAAAGACATCAGGACATGCAATGTTATATCAACTGTACACTGACCATTGGTCTCATGCACTCTCATGCACAACCACTGAAGCCGTACACATATGATAAGATGTGCACACGCCTTGACCACTTATCTCTGATATGTGCATGTGAACACACACTGTTGGTAGAATATGGTATAAAAGCAAGACCTGAGGACTGAAAACTTTGCGCTTGCATCCGAGTCTTATCCACACAAGAGCAAGTTAGCCAGTTGACTGTATAACCGCACTTTGTGTAATAAAACTATCTTGATTATTATACAAAGCCCGGTCCTTGTTATTGTCTCATCTCTTCAACCATTTTGTGTCAAACTTCAAGACTATTTACTTCATCACATTTCTCATTTCTGTTTGGTTTTAGTTTTGTTCAGTGGTGGAAAATGTACTCACAGTACAGTACATTTTCCTATCCAAAACTTCTAATAGATAACTCACTCAATCAATCAAAACAGCCCAGCTGAGTGTGTTTTCCGGCGACTCTTCTCTTCTGGTATTCATAGGCCTACGTGCTCTTTACTCAAGTAAAAATACCAATTCTGCAATATATATTCAAATACAAATACTGTTACAAGTAAAAGTCCGGAATTAACCTACTTGAGTAAAGGTACAAAAGTGCAGGTATCAAAATGTCCTAAAGTACCATAAGTCAAAGTACTCGTACTCATTATGCAGAATGTCCCATTTCACTTGTAGATCGGTTATTTTCAAATGGCTAAGGGCAGAAGTATAGGGTTGAATCCAAATCTAAAAAGTAACAAGTAACTAAAAGTGTTCAATTGTAGTAGGCCTATACAATATTTGCCTGCGATGTAGTGGAGTAGAAGTAAAATGACTGAAAATTGTAAAATGACTGAAAATTGGAAATACTTTAGTAAAGTAAAAGTAGGCCTACCTCAAAAGTACTTAGTTACTTTACACCACTGACTATCAATCTCATTGGTTGCCACAGTAACAAAGCGAGGACGGCAGGTGCTGACATCATCAGCATCTATAGCTGATGAGAGGCGGGCTCAATTTGATGAAAAGGTCACATTTCAGTTTGGTTTTAGTTTTGTTCCCAAACACGGTCCTATAGTTAATGCTTTTTCATTTTGTATCTGAACAGTTATTGTCCTGTGCTGTGCTTTTCCTATGCGAACTGCAAATAAAGTATTCAATCAATCAATAAATCAACGCCACCACTGAATAAATGCACAGTACAACCAAACATCCTCATTCAATTATAACTCAAAAGAGTTCAGTCTAACTTTTTAGAGCTTGGTTCTCGCTGTTTATTGGTACATTCATTGACACATAATTATGCATCATCAGCTACTGTAGAGCAAATCATTAAATAAAGAAAGAGCAAAGAAATAATAAATACATGGCCCATTCCCTGTAATGCAATACAACGTTAATGGAAATTATTCAATATAGAACATTACTTGAAGCTTAAACTCTTTATTGTCTCATTTCTATATTCTTGATTTATTCAAAACATTATGCTATATGGGAATCCTGATTAAAGCCCATTAAAACCGGGACAGCATCTGTGTCATTTTAGATTTTAGTGTTGGCTGTTCAAAGATTTACAGATATACAAGCTCACATCACGTCACAATCTGCTATTTTTGAACAGTTCGGGAAAATCTTGAAAGCGTGAGAACTACTAATTTAGAATGCATTAGTAGAATCAGCCTCCGGTCTAAGAGTCTTATTCACAGTCAGAGTATTTTCAACATAATTTATAAAGTATCTATTTCAATATATACACACCAGAATTCTAGTCCATCTACCAACATATTTAGAGCGAATGTGTCATATCATTTGGAAGCAAATCAGTCCTTGGATTGTGTCGAGAACCTAAAAGTAGCAAAAAGCTGCCCTCTCCTGGATAGGATAGTCATTACAGACCAGGGCATGTCTTTTTTCCCTTTTTGTTTTTCCTCAATACATATCGGAGGCAGGCCAATCCCTGGCTCAAAGTGTCTTGCTGTTCAAAGCCGATGATTGTCTTTACAGTATGATTCCCTAGAGATGGAGGATGCTGTACTGTGTAATGTGTCAGGTTGGTCCTCAATCCTCATCATTGCTATTACTCTGACAATCATTCCGTCATTTGTTGATGTAGATTGCAATCTCTGGTTGGCACGAATGAACCCACAACAGTCAGCCTCTACCTTTAAGCCAAACTGCTACTACTACTCCTCACTGTCGTCTCTGTGTGTAGTGTAGACTTAGAGGGAAGCTTGGTCAGCATCATTACGTTGTGAAAGTGAAAGCATCAACTGTTCCCGGCAGGGCCACCATGCTGCTGCATGCTGATGATGTTACCTCTGGTTAACCATGTCGTCCAGAGAGGCCAGGTATAATCCGCCTTCTTTCCAAAGCCCAGTCTGTCATCCAAGTGACCTCTCTCTGGGTCATCCCCCATCCCTACAGCTGTGAGAGAGAGGGGAGTTAGAGAGAGTGGCTGAGCTCCAGGTCAATGTCTTCCTGCAGCGATGATGGGACAATGTTGGTCATCATGATCACGTTATTGGTGATGGCATTGACCGGTCCCCCCGAGGGCTTGGAGCTGCGCTGCATACTGATGATCTCACCACTGGTCTGCTCTGCCTCGGCACGGCGGAAAAGACTCCTCATGGTGGCCTGGGGGAGGGGGAGGGAGAGAGAGAGAGAGAGAGAGAGAGAGAGAGAGAGAGAGAGAGAGAGAGAGAGAAGGTGGATGGATGATGAAGACAAGGTCTGAAAGGTAAATGGTATTTAATAGATAGATCATAAGATGGGTCAAAAGATTGAATAAATGATGATTGATTGATAAAGTGTTTGAGGGAAAATAAAGAAAAGGGGACAAAAAGTGGAAAGAAAAGCAGATGATGGAAGGAAGAACAGAGTGAAGGATAGAAAAGGGGATCGACATATCCCCTTCTTCCCCCCTCTCTCTCTCTCTCTCTCTCACACACACACACACACACACACACACACACACACACACACACACACACACACACACACACACACACACACACACACACACACACACACACACACACACACACACACACACGCGCACACACACACACACACACACACACACACACACACACACACACACACTGTTACCTGGAAGTTATTGGTAACAAAGCAGTACACCACAGGATCCATGCAGCTGTTTAAACTGCTGAGAGTCACGGTCAGGTGGTAAACAATCACGTGGTGAGGCATGTTGGGGTAGAAGTACACCAACACCTACAACACACAGCACACATGACCCGTCACCACAGAAGCAATGACATGTTTATACTTTTTGCGTGTTGCAATACAACTTTCCACCATTACATCTTTTTATCAACTCTTAATAACTTACACAGTCTATTCTCAGTAAAACAGACTTGAGTAGTGTACTGGAGCGGCGGTGGTCACGCCGCTCCTATACGTGGCCGTGTGTGTAGACGTACGTGTATGTATGTGGGTGGGTGCGTCCGTCCGTATGTAGCCTCAAGCCTGTGGTGTAGTACCTTTTCTGACCACACATGTTAAGGGAGGGGCGCTGTTTTCAGGCCAGGCCAGGCCAGGCACACACACACACACACGCACACACACACACACACACACAGGGGGGAAGGGGGGAGGGGGGGGGGGGGGGTGGTGGGTAAGGTTGGTGGGTTGGTGGTTAAACCACCGCTCAGTTCACACGGGTGTGATTTTTTTCCCTACGTCTACACATACGTCTCTTTGCCAAAAATAGCTGATCTAAAAGCTCACGCGAATGTTCCCCTCCCAAATAATATGGATGCTGGGGTTCAAGCGGTTAAATCCCAGACAGTGTTTCTGGGTTTTTGACATCCCTTCAAAATGGAGTGTCACTCACCTGTCGGATGTGGAAGGGTGTGAAGCAGACAGTGAAGATCACCAGCACCGTGGTCAATAGTTGGACAGCTCTCCTCCTCCTCTCCCTATAACAGACACAGCTTCAAATCACCCACTGTGACATTCAACCCACCATAACCATATTTCAACTGCTGTCAAATAGACTCCTTGTTTTCTTTTTCTTTTTTACAAAAGGCTTTCTTTGTTTTGTTTTCTTCTTTGGGATTTATATGGTACAAACTTTTTGTTGTTTTCCTGTAGCTATTGGATGAAAAGGCATTTTAAACAGATATCGTGTGAATATGTTTTATGATGAGTATTTAGGTCTTACAGTCTCTTTGTGTTATTAAACTTGCTCTACAGAGTAACGCACAATGTAAGCATTCATTCCAAGTGGCAACACAATGTAATTACGAGTTCCAGTGTGAAACCAGTTGAGAACCTGTAGACTAACCACCCAGTAGACTAACCACCCAGTAGACTAACCACCCCGAGGTGGGGAGTGGGGAGTTAATTTCATTAAAGGGGAAGACCACCCATTTTCAATATTGAACTATGTCATTAATATACCTTAGAGGAGTTGTGTGGAAATGAAAAAAAAAGTTCCCCTTCTTCTGTGTTGCCTAGAACTGGAGGGTTGATTTCGGGGTTTGTATTGTAAAGTACAATGTGTGATGTCATCAAGTTGTAATTTGCAATACAAACCCCAAAATCAATCCTCCAGTTCTAGGCAACACAGAAGAGGGGGAACTTTTTTTAAATTTCCACACAACTCCTCTAAGGTATATTAATGACATAGTTCAATATTGAAAATGGGTGGTCTTCCTCTTTAAGCATCCCGCGAAGCTTGGCCAATGTGACCCTGGGCGTACACCAAACTTTGGACAAACTGACGACGATGTAGGCCAGATGATGTAGGCCAAGCTTCACGAGACACAAAGCTTGGCCTACATCGTCTGGCCTACATCTTTGCCGTTGTGACTCTGGGCGTACAACAAACTTTGGACAAACGGACAAAGCCAGATGTTGGAGCTCCCAGGAGCACTGCTCAAAAATAAACAAATTCCAAGGCATCATCAGTAAGGTTAACATGAGGCGAGTTGTACCGGCTCTGCTGCATCAGGCGGCGGTCCGTTAATGCCCACATGATTCTCAGGGTGAAGACCACGATGATGATGAGTGGCAGGAAGAACTCTGTGATGGTGAGGAAGAGCAGCTTGGACAGACAGCAGCCCGTGTTCCGGAAGGCAGAGGAAAGGAAGGAGTAGGTGAACACGATGGCAAACAGCCAGACGGAGATGCACACACACTTGGCCACACTGGAACTACGCCACCGCCGGGATGCTTCAACCTATGAGACAAAACAAAATGAAGTAGCTTGGTTATTTTTTTGTTATAGTGTAGTATCCTAACATGTAGGAAGAATATTCCTTTAATCACTAGAAATTAACCAAACAAATCACTAAAATCTAATTTATACATGTGGAAAGACCTGTTATTTATGGCAAGCAACAAGTCATCTGACAAGGTATAAACCAGTTAGACGCCTCAGGGCGACAAGCGACCTCACCCTAAAGGTCGAGGTCGCGCCATGTCTTGGCCATCTGGTCAAAGGGATTTGGTTCCCCTGGCATCACAGTGATTATTGGCATTCACAGAAATGGGCTTAATATTTATGACATCAGGGATCTCCATATATGGGCATAAAAGTGATTTGGTTCCCCTGGCATCACAGGGATCTCCATATCTCCATATATGGGCATAAAAGGGATTTGGTTCCCCTGGCATCACAGGGATCTCCATATCTCCATATATGGGCATAAAGTGATTTGGTTCCCCTGACATCACAAGGATCTCCATATATGGCAATAAAGGGGATTTGGTTCCCAAGACATCACAGTGATGTCAGAGCATGATGTCATGTTGATCCCTGATGTCCACATCACTGTGACATCACTGTGACTCTTTTATGCCCATATATCGACATCCCTGATGTTCACATCACTGTGACATCACTGTGACTCTGTGCCACACTGGCCAGATGGCCAAGACAGTGATGTGTCAGGAGAACCACAGTGTCAGACGTTTCCCATCCGTTTATGGACAAGCTGTGCCAGTTCTGACAGTAAACTGTGGCAATAAAACCTGTAAATATGGTTAGTCCATGGTCTTTTTAAAAAAAAAAAAAAGAAAGAAAAAAAAAAAAAAAAGATCAGTCTGTTAGGCCAGTTCTTTGTTACCTTGATGTTAAAGATCAGAATTAGAATGCAAGCATTCAATGAAGTTATATGATCACATAATAACCTTGATCTTTGAGAGTTTTAACTTTTAACACACAAGTTAATCATCTCTTTGGAGCATCCATCAAGTTTCATGAAAACTCTGCGCATGCGGCCCAATAATTTTGTTCAAAGACGTTCCCACACAGACTTGACTGATTTTAATACCCTAAACAATAAAAGAATATAGCGCACACTCGTAGCTGCCGATGCAAATTTTATTGGAACACAGAGAAGGGCAGTCTGGTCTTCTCTGTGTTCCAATAACATTTGCATCAAGTGTGCGGCTATACTCTTACTTTTATTGTTTAGTGTTGGCTGGCATCTCATAAGAACCGGTGGGCTGTGCACCTTTTGATTACTGATTTTAATACCCTGCCATACATGCATGCCAGCTGTTTTGAAACTAAGTACACATCACCCACCTGTACAATGGCGAGGTAGCGGTCAACACATATGCAGGTCAGAAACAGGATGCTGCAGTACATGTTGACAAAGTAGCTGAAGATGTGCAGGTAAGAGCAGGTGAGACATTCCCCCCCGCTGTAGTAGAGCAGGATACGAGTGGGCAGAGACAGGTTCACCAAGAGATCAGTCACTGCCAGGTTGATGGTGTAGATCACTGAGGTGGTCTTTGGCTTGGTCCGGTAACAGAAAACATACAGAGCCACTGTGTTTAGAACCAAGCCCACCTGGAGAGAGGAGGAGGAAGCAAAGGCAGGGATTTGAGAAGAAGGTTGGGAAAGGAGAGGAGGCAAGGAATGGGTAAAAATGAGAAGAGATAATTGGTTCATTGAAGAAAGTGAGTTGAATAGGAACGCAGTGACAATGGGAGCTGTCAAACACAACAGATGTAATTAACGCTTAATTAACAATGAATTAATGATGACCTCATAATACATGACATCATCATGAATGTATCATGAACTCATCGTTAATTCCTGGTCCTCACCATTAACTAACGGTGAAGTCACTATGACTTAACTAAGTGTAATATACAGTATCATAGTATATCATTGGTTAAGGACAGTTCCAATATTCTATGCCCGGGATGAGTGCTCATAGGCGGGTAGGAGTAAGGAGGGTTGGACTTTAAATACTGTTCTCATGTAAGGCTTGTTACAGGATACCTGCAGAACAAACAACGAGTGTCTGGAAGAATAGGCTGTAAGCATAGGCTATACCTACCAGGAAAATAAGAGAATTTATGACCATCAAAGCAATCCAAAGGCTGTAGAAGTCATTGTAAAGCCCCTCGTCTAAATGGGCCAGTCTCTGAAGGTATGGTTCCATAGCACCACTGTTACTGGGACTGCCCAGCACAGGCTGTATGGGACATGTAGTGTTGACCAACACCCAGGAGTCCGAACTGTTGGAGTACATGATGATGATGATGATGGTGTGGGGGATGAAGAGGACACAGATGACAATTTGGGCTAGGAGTTGAAACTCTGAAAGGCAAAATGAGAAAATGCTTTGTTAAGGTACTGTATACTTTGGATATTAGTCTGAGTCTACCATGGTACGCTATGGTTTTAGTTCAGGGGAATACAAAAATACTGAGAAGTATTGGTAACATGATGATGAGTCTTATTTTTCTTCATGTGACAGCGAGGAGAATTAACTGACAAAAAAAACAACAACAACATATATTTTATCAAATATATTGTATTTTTTATCAACACTACAAAACCCTGATTGTCAGTTGTGAGTCCAGTGTTTTTATCAAGACAACAAGTATAGGATAACTATATGTGATTTTAGCTAAAGTACAAGCTGTTTCTAATTCAGATGTTTGCGTGACAATTTGTCATGGCTTGATACTTGATCATCTCCAAATAAACCTCATGCAGGATATCCAGGATTTGCCACAATGTATGACCTCATAGACTACAGTGACAGTGAGAGCACAGCCATACACACACACACACACACACACACACACACACACACACACACACACACACACACACACACACACACACACACACACACACACACACACACACACACACACAATACACAAGATTATATTGCACAAACTGGTTTCCAATTCCGTCAGGGGTAAAACAGAGGTTGCTCCCACCCTGTTCCTATGTGCAATCTATTGAACAACATAAATGATATCTTCAAACTGTGGAAAAGCTAAATGGTGAGCATTCTCTTTTATGCTGACTTGCTGATGAAATGTTTTTTTTTTCTGTCTAAATGTTGGGAAACTATGAAAAGAATGGAGCCGTTCCATAATTGCGAAGGAAACTGAATTCAATCCCATTAGTCTCAATATGTATAGCCTATCAGTTTTATTTTGGAACACAATGGTTATATTAGACCAACCATGGAGGCTGTCTTAGAAGACTTATTTATCATTGTGTGCCCAATGGAAATCTGTCATTTTACCACTTGTGTTAACAGAGCATTGTTAACATGCAGGAGAAAAAAACTAATCTGTTCAGTGTGCCAACTCAATAAAATATACAATTAATATCAGTATTTTCTGCATAAACATTGAGTAGTTTATCACCTCTGCCACAGAGGTTGTGATGATGTCCGACACTGATGTTTGTCCCTCTATCTGTGACCAACATATCTCAAATATTAATGGCTGGATTAGCGTGGAGTTTATTGTGCACTTTCACGCTCCCAAGAGGAAACCTATTGATTTTGGTGATCCCATGACCTTCCCCCTAGCACTGTGACCACCATTATCAGGCCAAACTGTCAAATGAACTGAATTCACTTGTAATGAGGTCTGCACCATGGTCTAGTCAATTGACATTTAAATGTTATATTTGAGTTGGTTAGCTAATAGCTACTCAGGGAAAACCTGGAAAAATGAATTAGACAACTCTCTATGCCTATGGCAAAACAGAATACACACACAGCGTGTGTGTGTGTGTGTGTGTGTGTGTGTGTGTGTGTGTGTGTGTGTGTGTGTGTGTGTGTGTGTGTGTGTGTGTGTGTGTGTGTCTGTCTGTCTCACTCTCTCATTGCCAATTCTCAAGTTTGTTAGTGTTGGCATGGCCCTCAGTGACAAAGTCACTAAGGGCCATTTGAAGCATCCATTCATTTTAGACTGTATATTTATTTATGACTCTACAGATGGGATATCTGTTTACTTATGGATGCAATTATACACGAACAGAAGGTCTGGTTGTCCTGTGGTACAGATTTGATTCCCACATGACGCACTAGGATTCAGTTTGTGCCTAAATCTCATACATTTCATAACAGGGAAAGAGAAACAGTTAAAAATTTCTGACAAACATGAATAGAACAGAACTACACCAGCAAGAGTTACTGCACATCAAATCTTCAGCATCATGTGTAAAGGTGGTTGCACACTGCCGCGTTTTTCGTTGCGAAATGCGTTTTTCAGGGCAAGGAGAGAGAGAGAGATAGAGAGAGCAAGGGACCGAGTGGTGCGCGAAACGGGCGGCAGTGTGCAAATGTGACTGACATAACGTGAGGTTGATTTTTTTATTTGCGTGCTCCGAAATTCACTCCGATATTCGGCCCGAAAAACGCAGCAGTGTGCAACCAGCTTTAGTCCATCCTATGAGTGCAGGGTTATTTATTTCTCTTCTATTTCTATTAAGATGGGAATTTGGGAAGTGTATTTATTTACCACTGAGAAACTTCTGTGATGGGAAAACAGCAGAATTTGATGATGCTTTGTGTTTGTGTTTTGGTAATTGTGTGTGGATAAAAAAAACATTTACAAAGATTGACTGATGTTTTTAATATTCAAATAACCTTGTTATTTGTAAATGTATTTGTACATTTGTGATGGGAAGAATAGAGCAGAATTTGATGATACTATGTGTTTATGTTTTGGTAATTATGTGTGGATATGAATATATTGACAAATATTGACTGATGTTTTCAATATTTAAATAACTTTGTTACTTCTAGATTTATGAGCCAGAAGCTTCTACGTATCCCATCTTTTAAAATGAATAAGAAGAGTTCTTCTCCCAAGTGCCAAAATGAACTGTTTTTTTTTTTTCCCACATGATTTGAATTCCCAGCGTTTAAAATGATGTTACCATCCATGTCTTTAAGAGACTTTGCCCTGGCCGGCCTCCGACGAGAGGCCGCTACCCTCACACTTGCAAGGAAAGCCCAAGAACATGACTGGCATATCCTTCACGAAACAACAACTTCAGTCTGCCCCCAAGCAGACTGAAGTCCTGCCACTCCTACAACAGGACATCACAAGAGATGTTTGGTTCCATCCCTGAGGACCTGTCTACAATAGCATGGCTGGCAACTTATTGGAGGCAGGAATGGGAGTCGGCTGAGCCCACATGTCTGCACTATCACATCCAAGACCCGGCAGATGGAGCCGAAGGAGAACATCTACCGTATCTACCACCCCGACATTGGACACTGCTGAACCGGCTCCCTACTGGGGTTGGTCACTTCAAATGGTCCATGAAGGAGTGGGGCCTGGCAGACAGCGCAGTATGCCAGTGTGGCGAGCCTGAGCAGACTGCACACAATCACCACCTGTCCTCAGTAGAACAGACCTCCTTCACAGGCTGGCCTCTTCCAAGTGGGACCAGAGACAAGAGCGTGGCTTTGCGACACCGAGATGGACATAATGGCGACGATACACGAAAGAAGAAGAAGGGACCGGATTGAAACAAAAACTACAAAGTTGGATACAAATTAACTGATATTGCGGTCAAATGTCTGTTTTTTTGTTTGTTTGTTGGGGTATTTTCATAATAAGACAGATGATTATTCCTAGGCTATACCATGTACAAACAAACCCTTATGAGAATGTATCAAATCAATCATTATTAGTTATATGGTTGCTACCCCTGTATGTGTTAATAATAATAGGAAAATATACAAACTCAAATGTTTATCTACCAAATCTACCAGAATCTTATAGACAGCAACAGATGAAAAAAAAAGACTGTGTATTACCGGTATGTCTAAATAGAAAGTAATTAAAGTCAGAAAGAGATACTGTAGGGTGAGTGAAGATAAAGAGAGATTGAGAGAGAGAGAGAGAGAGAGAGAGAGAGAGAGATAGAGAGATACTGTACTTAATGTGCCTTTGGTATTTCTTCCAGAATGATGCAGACATGAAAGATTAAGCTAAAACTCTGAATTTTACATTTGTCATAATAAATTCAAAGATTATGCGCAAAAACAGGAAAATGTGCTCCCGTGTCACACATTCCACTGGTGCAGTGTCAAGTTGAACCGGATCAAGGGGCTGCAACTATTGACTCCAACATGGGAGCTTTATTTCTCATTCAGGTCCCCAGGATGAAAAGGTTTCAGAACCCCTGGTTGTTGCGCTATGTGTACTCATTGCTCAGAATTAATCTTCCAGAGCAAAACAGCCATCCGGCCGCAATGACAAATGTATTCGATTCCCACTTAATGAGAATAACATGCTCAACTAAAGAGTGGGACGTGAATAATGTGATTCATCAACATAACAAGAGCTGCCCAGCCATACAGCTGTAAGGGGCAGTGAGGGGAATGAATGGGTATATTCACAGTAACATCCCCTGATATTATTCACTCTACTGCTGATAGTTCATCATCATTAGCGGCACTAAAGAGTGTTAAAATCATCACTGAGGGGAAATTGTGTATTAAACCTCTCACTGCCTCTGTAGCCATGGAGATAAATGACAGAGCCTCATTGGTTCAACCCATGGTTTTCAAAGCGTGCAGGGTTGGGACCCACCAGCAGAGGCGTAATTTCGGAAAGAAGTAGGGGGTTACCATAGTTAACTACCCATTTATTAAATAGCTAAATTAGTGGATCTACAAGCTCTTGTGTCGCTTTCTTGTAGATTAACTATTTTCACTATTTGTTTGGGGGCGAAAAGAGAAAATCTTGAAAAGATTTGCCTATATGATCACATTCCCAGGGCTGCCACATTGAAAGTGGTTAATAATATAATGGTTGGTTAGAATAAAACGCTTATCAGAATGATAACAAGTGTCACATGTAGATGGACAGGCATCGATTGATGATTAATCTGCTAAACAATTCAGATTGGGGATGCATAAAACAACTGCATATAAGGTTAAATATGAACACTAGGGGGTGGCAATCGCCATCCCCTGATGATCCAAATGATGCCCCTGCCGGTGAGTCTCAGAAAGATTGAGAATTTTGATTATCAAATTTCTCAGAGGAAAATGCTGCTGGCTGTTCATGCAACCCAAGCCCTCGTCGTAGTTATCGCTTACATGATGAAATCCCACAACAAAACACAGTTGTAACACCCCTATTGATAACTGGGCTCTGCCTCCCACCCCCAAGCCAGCCACTGCTGTGATTCTTCATATCAAGTTGTTACTTAATTATAGTTAATTACAATGTAGTTAATTATCTGCCAATTATCTTTTACATTTATAGTACTGGGAAAATGACAGATTTTTACATAACATGTAAAGATCCGTAAGGAATGAAACTCTGACATTTTCAGATTTTCAAAGAAGAGAAAAAAACACACTAATTTGAAATAGTGAGATTCAGATTCAGATTCAGATTCAGATTCCTTTATTTACCATTGTGTATCACACATAGGAATTTGCTTTGGTAACATACCAGTGTGCATTCAATATTTTTTTCACAGATAACATGAAAAACAACAAACACAAAACAACACCGTGCAGAAATAAATAATAAATAATATAAATAAAGTGCAGTAGTGTTCAATAGTGCAACATATTGCTGATGTCCCTAAGGGGCAAGGGAAAAAGGGAAACCAGCGTCATCCAGCAGCCTGGCAGCTGAGGGGAAAAAACTGTTTTTGTGGCGCTCTGTCTTGGCCCCTAGGTGCCGCATCCTTCTCCCAGAGGGGAGCAGGGTGAGGAGGCCGTGACCAGGGTGGGAGGGGTCGGCCATGATCTTTCTTGCCCTCCTCAGTGCCCTGGAGTCGTGCAGGGACTTGAGGGAGGGCAGGGGACGGCCAATCACCCTCTCTGCAGAGCGTATCACCCGCTGCAGCTTGACCAGGTCTTTTGCGCATGCAGCGGGGAACCAAGTGATGATAGAGTGAGTGAGGATGGACTCTATGATGGCCGTGTAGAACTGCGTCATCATGGCCCTCGACAGTCTGTATTTACGCAGCTGCCGAAGAAAGTACATCCTTTGCTGGGCCTTTCTCAGGAGGGCAGTGATATTGAGTTCCCACTTCAGGTCCCTGGAGATGATCATCCCCAGGAACTTGCAGGACTCAACATAGTCCACCTGAGTGCCACCCAGCATGATGGGAAGGGGCGGGGCTGGGTCCTTCCGGAAGTCCACCACCATCTCCACTGTCTTAAGGGCATTTAGCTCCAGGTTGTTAATTTCACACCAGCTTCGCAGCCATGATCTTCCCATAATTACAATACATACTGCGTTAAAGCTTCTACACCAAGTATGACGCTATTTCAGCGCATATTCATTGCTATACGGTGCCATTTGTTGTTGCTCCTCTCCTCTTTGCCTTTACATCAAAGGCTGTAAAGTGATACAGACAGGAGAGCAGAGAGGGCTCCGAGGCACATCACAAATAACACTGTCCAAATAAACCGCAGCGATGTGGGAGTCCTCCTCTGTGTGTGTGAACGAGAGCCAGAGAACCAGAGAACCAGAGAGAGGGGCTGTGAGAGACAGGATGGAATAGCTCTAATCTCAGATCCCACGCTGTCTTTAAGGAACGTATATTACTTTAACCATTATTTTATGCTTTAACCATTAAAATGCGTGCTTGTAGATCTGCTTTTTTGAAATTTGTGGAAGATTTGCGCAAGTCTTTGAATATTTTGACCCGATCCTATAAATGTCTTCTAAATGCTTCTTCTAAATCAGTGGTCCTCAAACTTTTTCATGTCAAGGACCCCCAAAATTACACATATTTGGCTGCCGGACCCACATCTGAAAATATGTTGTTCCAGGGACCCCCAAGAAGTAAATATTTCAGTTACAAATGTTCGCTTTTAAAACGATATATTCAAAGAATTCACGATTTTTCAAAAATAGCAATCTACAAGCTCGCAGCACGGCACTCGGTGCCGCGCTGTGAGCCTGTAAATCTGCTTTTTTGATAGTTAAAGCATGAAGTAATAATGCATTCAAGGTCTTAATGGGTTAAGCAAGCCAAATTCATTGTATGACGGACCATAAATTAGGCATTACAATGTCTCTGTAGTCATTTTTAGACAGTTCCCTCAAGCAAAGGGATGATTTTACTTTTTTTGTGACTGCAGACTTTTATTTTTTTTAGTTTTTACTTTACTTACTTGAAAGTTCACATGGTTTAATTGCCATCTCTAAACCAGCAAACAACATTCTCACAATAGACACAAACCTGTCCCATTCTGGAAGATGGATAAAGTGCAGCAACAGCCAGGGTTCACCGCATGAAAATAGACAAAGGTCTACATTATTTTTTTTTTTGCACAGCGTACTTAGGCTATGTATAACAAGACGGGGGTCTAATAAGGCCATGGTTCACACGTGGATGTGGATCTAGGGATTCATGTGGCCAGTCCATGATATCAGTCGTCTATATCACTGGTTCCCAAACACTGGGTCAGGACCCATTTTGGGTCGTGGAAACATTTTTATGGGTCCCTTATTATTTTTTTCCTCTATTTAGTTCCCAATGTGTGAATGAATGAACCATTGTAAAGCGCTTTGAGCACTTGGAAAAGCGCTATAAAAATGCAATTCATTACAAAAATGCAATTCATTAGTTGTTAATTATTTCAAATATTCCCCAAAAGTTAAAATATCCATGATTTTTAAGTAATTTCATTAATAAATAAAATAAATCTAAGAAATTCAAGAAATTAGCAAAGAAATAAGTAGTGAAAATAGCCGATCTGCAAGCTCACACAACGTGGCGATTCGCTCCGCGTTGTGAGCTTGTAGATCTGCTGTTTTAACTAGTTTGGGTCCCGGGCAAAAGTCTTATTTCTCTTTTGGGTCACGAGCAAAAAAGTTTGGGAACCAAACCCTCATATCATCATATCCAAACAAATTCCAGGGTTGAATTTGAAAAGTTGAAATCCGAATACCTGTTGGATGGAGCGCTAGGCTCCCCCCTTCTCTTCCCCATCCTTCCCTCTCCCCTTTTTATTTTTCTATTTTCTTTTCTTTTCTTCTTTACTGTTTCTACTCATACATCTCTTAACTCATTTTTATATTATTTTATTTTATTATTACTATTTTCATTATTACTAATCTGACTGTTTAAAAAGAAGAAAAAAAAAACATTTTCAAATATGTATACATTTGTATTGGTCATGTTACATGTCTTGTAGTTTGTATGTGTTGTTGAAACAATAAAAACTGTACGTACCTCAATAAGGTGAGAGGGGAACAGTCAAACCTTCCTTTTTATCGTTACTCACTGACCCTGGACCAGTCAGTGCCGGAGATAAGGTTGGGATTCCCTCAGTGTTCTTAATCCACTCAGTAGCAAACCGTGATGCAGGGTCATGCCCAGTCAAGGGATGTGCATTTGTTAGTGACCCTTCACCCTCTTATGTCAACATCTCAGGACGGTGACTTGTTAAGTGTGTTTGTTCTCTGTCAGTTGAAGTTACAATCCTACCTGCCTTAGGATATAGTTTCTCTCCTCTTTCTGTCCATCTGTATTTCCATCCAGGTTCTTATTCCATTAAGAGAAATAATTGTCTCTGCCTCTATCAGCTATTATCAAATCCTCCAATGTAGTAGCTTTTGGTGTCTTTATCTTGCTGTATGTCTCTTTAGCCCTCCAGTGAGTCTGTCTTTCTTCCTATTTTCTCCTGCTGTCAGCATCCACTTTTTCTTACATTTTCCATTTTGGAGTCTTTTATCTTGCTGCCTCCCTCTCTGTCTCTCTGTCTCTCTCTAGCTTTCTAATCTCACATTCTGCTTTTCAGGCAGGAAGTCTTACTGTCTGTTTACATTTTGTGAGACATATACACGCACACGCCGGGGAACACGCTTGAGCTCATGCACGGGTATGTGCACGCATCATAAGCTCTGTAAAACAAATCTTATGCAATGACAATAAATGTTTCTTTCCATAAAGAAAAGACCCCTTTCAAATGCTATCCAGCAGGGTAAGCAAAGATGGTATTTCACATTAAATAAGAAATATATTGAGTCAATTTTACAGTTAACTATACAAATGTATGTACTTTAAGTATAAGCTTTCCAAAAAGGCATTTCTATTGTACAGTACAAGTCAGAAAGGTGTGTTCTGTGTTGAGAGTTAATATGTAAAAATAACAATCACAGAGGCGGAAGGAGTCTGAACCTCAAATCACATTTCTGAAGAATATTGAACATAGATACAGACTATAATAAATCAAATAAAATCAATTATCCTATCATGTGCTCAATCAAGCTTCTATAGAGCCTTTGATCATCCATTCACACCACTAGATTACATCTCTTTGTTAAGACAATGTGCTTGGATGGATGTCGGTGTGCAAGCAGCCAAGTTTGAATAATACCTACATTGACCCCTAGCTCCGTACTCTTGTCGCATCCATTACGGGTTTATATTAATAAGGAATTTGGCATTTGATGGAAGAGGTCTCATGCAGGAAATAAGGGAGAGAAAATAAATACGCTGATCATTTTAGCACTGTTAGCAGAATTACATGCAGCAAAGGGCCTGGGGTTGGATTGTAACCTGGACCAGATGCACAAGGACTTAAAATGGCATGTGCTAGATGAGCTACAGTATATGATTTCTAATGCAATGAATCTGTAGAAAATAGTGGGTTAAGTATAGATTTCTCGTTTGAAATGTAGTGAGATTATGTCAAAATTCTGTAGTTAAACAAATACTCAAGTACATAATTGGTACAGTAGCCTATAGCCTATGGTACCAAAGTACAACAGTAGTAGACAAACAAACTGTTGTCCTACCCTCAAATTTATGTCACATAATCCTTCTGAGGATGATCTGGAATTGACCTGAAAGGTGACAGTGGAGGAGGGTAGATTATAGGAATAACATTGGTGTGGATCCAACTATACTGTGTACATTTAATTAATGAAAGAGATCCCTTCTGTTAAGTGTGCTATATCTGTTGTCAAAATTAATCCAAGTTCAGACTTGGCGTCTAGTCTACATGGACTTGGCGTCTAGTCTACATGGTGTCAATTTGATTAATTGATCAATCACCAAACAATGAGAAAGACTAACAATATTATTATTGTGTTCTTAATCATTGCCAAAGAGCAAAATCGAACATAAGCCAGGAAGACTTGGAAGAAGAAATATCGAATCATAGTGGACGTGCACACAATAACTCACAATTTCTCCTATTTAGATCTTCATAAAAGATCAGATTTTCCATTTGAAGAAAATGCCTAGAATTAATTACTGACCAAACTTGGCATGAACTGATCAGCGTCAAATTTCTCGTGCACACTGCCAGTAGGCCAAAGAAGTAAATTATACATTTTGATACATATACTATAGCTTAACATTTTGGAAGTCAGTCTGATCCCAATGAAAACATGCCCAATTTTGGAGTCATACATCACAGATATAGACCAGTGGTTTTCAACCAGATGTCCGGGGACCACCAGTGGTCTGTGAGGGAGTTAGCTAAATGATGGGAGAGTTGATAACCAAATGGACCCATATAGATCTTTAACTCTTGAGAGTGTAAAATTAATTTGAAATGAAATCATTTTATGCTCAAGAGTAAAATTATTGTTAACATCTGCATTACTTAATCCACACAATTAGAGAATGTAGAAAATGTATAATTTTGGTCAATATTTGCCTGTTATCTCTCATATGGCACCCACATCAATACGGCATAGAATTGTGGACAAAATCGTATCCGACGACAACAAAGGTTTTGGGTCTGAGAGGCAAAATCTCATCAAATGGTGGCCCGTGGCTCAAATACTGAATAAATAATGGACCTTGATATGGAAAAGGTTGAAAACCACTGTCATAGATGATATCATGGACTGGCCACATGATTTCCAAGATCCACATCCCCATGTGGGAGCCATGGCGTTATTAGACCCCCGTCTTGTTATATAAGTACAGCAGTCACAAGTGTAATTTAAAAGTTGAATTTAGACCTTTGTCTATTTTCATGCAGAACCCTGGCTGTTGCTGCACCTTATCCATCTTCCAGAATGGGACAGGTTTGTGTCTCCTGGTTTCCTGTCTGGACGATCATCATCACTCTCGGCCTGTCAAGCGTTCCCTTGGAGAGGATCCGGAATAACGGATGTCAGAAGAGGAATCATGGATCAACCTGTTACCGAGGATGAGCAGGACGAGGGTTGAAGGTGATGGGAGACCGGGAGGGAGAGAGGAGAGACAGAGAGAAAGAGGGGGAGAGAGAGAGAGTAAAGTGGGAGAGACAGAGAGAAAGGGAGAGACTGAAAGTATGAGGGAGAGGAGACGGAGAGTTAGAGAGGGACAAAGAGGGGAGACCGCAAGAGAGAGAGATGGGGAGAGAAAGACATGGCAGAGGGAGGTATGAGAGAAAGGGAAGCACCAAGGGACAGATGATTAGGCTTAATTTATACTTTATCACGTGACACATTCGACAAGTGTCTGACAAAAATCACATGTCGACAGATTTTCACTGAAAACGTGTCATTTTTGTCGAGTGAAAGAGTGGCGTGACAAAGTGTAAATTAGCCCCCAGAGGGAGTGAGAGAGATACGCAGTCTATGTGTGTCAAAGATGAATCAACATTGTGACAGTCTGTAGAGCCCTATGCTCACATATAGTACAGTACAACAATGTATGCACGACTGTGTGCACGATTATTATACGCCTGTGTGGATAAGTGCACCAAAAAGTATGACAAAGTATGGCCGAGGGACACGGTGGAAAGCTTTCTTTATGCCAGGAAGAATGTGATGAGAGGTGACACTGTCTTTTTATTCAACTCCTCTGCACTCTCATGGGCTTGGCTTATTTGTCAGGGGTGACAGGAGGATTGATGGGGGATTACTGCTGTTCTCAACACCACAGTAAAACTTCTGCCCTCTATTTGACGCCCCTGTTCTTCTTCAGATTAGAGGCTGATATAATGAGGGTGGGTGCGGGGCTGGTGAAGGGCAGTTATCCATGCATACATTGGTACAAATTATGAATGTGCTCCAATATTTAAAGGGATTATGTGAGGAGAGACAACACGCTGCCTCTGCAATCTCCATTTGTAGTAGAATAAGCCTAATTAATATTCAATGTATAATGGTGTTGCACAACCAAATAATCTCCAAGCTCACGTCACAATGCAACACATTGCGAGCTTGTAGATCTGTTAATCTGGTAATTTTGACTATGATGACTTGCACAAAATATGGTTATTGTTAAGGTACTGTAAATGGTAAAGGTGCGCGCGTCAAAGAAAACACAAATGGAAGAGTGGTGACTGCTTTTCAGTTGCTCATAACTTGATGATAGCCGATAGCTGAACTGATAGTTTCTAAACGTGTTGACATTTTTAAAATGGAGCATACAGCTGTTTGTGCAGTGAAAACCTAGTGGGAGAGGGGATGTGATGTGTGGGGAAGGGATGAAATTATTATTATCGTTTATCGTGATAAAAAACATGTGGAGATTAAAATTTATTGTGAAATTGTCCTCTTTCATGCACTGGGATCAATTCACCTTTTATTTGCTGAGCTGCTTATCTGTTACCACTTAAACCATCTCTAATTGGTCGGAAATACCATACTTGATACAGTCTTTTTTTTCACACTCTACCAAATCTCGAACAAAGCACACATGACACGTAGAGAGAAAGAGAGAGAGGGGGGGGGGGGGGGGGGGGGGTTCCAGTAACTCCCTTTGGACTGCTGTTTAATCCAGTGTCAAACTGACAAAGCACAGCTTCACAGGGCTGCCCTCAGATAATTTGTGCACGCACATATGCAGTGGTGTGAAGTAACATTTACTTAAATACTGTTTATAGTTGAGTAAAATGTTTAGGTACTTTTACTTTACTAGAATATTTCCAGTTTTCTGTACTTTTACGTATACTCCACTACATCTCAGAGGCAAATATTTTACTTTTTACTCCACTACAAGATTATTTGACAAGATTGTGATTGTCATAACAAAACATACATTAACTAGCCTGACACTCAGCCTGAATTGACATTTCGTTTCACTTCATTATTCAGTCTGAAGTCAGTTCCGCCCACAGCCTTTGCAGGGATGGGCGTTGCCAAAATGAGGCACTGTTCAGCGATTGGTTCACCGACCAACACATGACATAGTGTTGTTATGTGTGCCTGGCTGGCTAGTGGCTAACCTGTTGCTTGCTAATGCTACTTGCTAACCAAAGAAACAGTCAGAATAGGAGCACTACGAACTAGTAATCAAACACAACATAACATGCCTGCTACTGGTGTTTCATAGCGAGATTGATACGATCGCATTTTACCGCAATTTACCGCGACACGATGTGCGGTACGGTACGGCGGCGGCGCTGGTGTACTTGGAAACACACATGAGTTCTGGGAAACCCCCACCCACGCTGATCACAAGACGCTGATTCACGACGCTGATTCGCCGTTTGGATTTTCAACCGAGGCATGCAGGCCTCCTCATTGAGAGCGATTCTAGACCTGAATCGCCGAAACAAAAAAATGAAAGGGGTGTGGCAAGCGATTCAGGGTCTGGAACTAGGCTATACATTAACCACTTCAGCTAAGAATACGGCTGTTTGTAAATTGGAAAAATATTTTCCAAAGATTTTAATACATTTGAAAATATTCTGCATAATGAGTAGGCCTACAGTATTTTCTGGACTATAAGGCGCACCTGACTATAAGGCGCACTGTCAATGAATGGTCTATTTTCAAACTGTTTTCATATATAAGGCGCACCTGACTATAAGGCGCACATAATAGACGCTACCGTTGTTATGCATCCAACAGATGGAGCTGTGCTAAAGGGAATGTCAATGTCAATGAATGATCCATATATAAGGCGCACTGGACTATAAGCCGCACTGTAGTTTTTTGAGAAAATTAAAGGCTTTTAAGTGCGCCTTATAGTCCGGAAAATACGGGTACTTCAAGTAAACAGTTAAAAGAAAAACCGATATGATTAACACCGTCTCTGTAGAGTAATGCTATACATCTGTTCCTGCCTTACTTTCTCTATCTCCCTCTCTCTCTCACACACATAGATATATAACAGATTATTATGCCCATTATATATACTATATATAATAGACAGAAAGCGTCTCAAACTGGAGTGGACTCGGACTGCACTATTTCTGTCAGAGAAGGGAACTATAGGAGAGTGTTTCTATCAGTCATGGTTGCTTCAGGCTCTCTGCCTGTCAGCCTCTCTCCACCAGCTCTCTGCTCCTCTCTCCAGTTCACTCAACTGTCACTAACTTTACGCTGTGAAGGTTTGTTGTTGTGGGATTCTTCGTGTGGGCCGATCTTGGCCGAGTGAACAGCGATCGTACCAGTGTTGATTTAGCAGTCTAAAACTATGACGAGAAATGTTGGTCGACTTTTTTACACTGAAAAAAATAAAATAAAAACTAAGCAATGAATCATAGCTTAGGTTTTATTTAGTTTTTATTGATGACTAAAACTAAATATATTGACAATTTCATCAACAAATAAAAAGTTGTGAGCTTGTAGATTGGATATTTTCAGCATACAAAGGTGTAAAATCAGCCGTTGCGACTGCATCAAGGCCTGCCAAACTCCCTTTTCATCAATCACACAGCGTTTCATGATGAGCTATCCTGCATACTGTAAATTATTATGAATTATTTTCTCACATGCAAATAAATGTGTTAACATGCAATCCAATAAAAACCTAACCACACATTTCCCCTGTATGAAGAAAAAACATAGCAATGAAGAGGATTAACCTGGCCCTTCCTCACCAATGCATGACCGTATTCAAAGTATAACTTTAGCCATTCAAAGTACAGACCCATCTCTGTCTCTGCCAAGTTAGATCTTTACTTTATTTTTCATTCATTAGGAATCTTGACTCGAGTCATTCGATTTTTAAGTAAATTCAATATTGCTCAAATAACACATTTGCAGTAATATCTCATTGTCACAAAATAAGCCACAGGCATAAACAAAACTGAAAGATTCACTTTTGTATTTCAGTACATCTGAAAGAAACAGATACTGTATGCATGGTTTTGCCAATTGCCACATTACTTTCTTTAAGATTTCATTATGATGAAGGAGACAGACATCATACTGTAACAACATAAAAATAAAAACAAATACAGAGAACCTGAGATTCATTCAGTGATTTTGCATAGTCTACGTCTTGGCAGATTAAAAAAAAATCACTTCAAAAGGCCATTGTACAAGACACCTAACCTGAACATAACGATGGTTACTGTAGAGTTTTGCAGTGCCAACACCAAAATCTATGTACAGTACAGTACTGTACATACACAGTACAATCCTCCAAGCAATATTCCACCTCATTATAGAATGACATTTATTATAAATATATTAATTTATTTTATTTGGTCATCAAAAGTTAAGGCATATTCTCAATGATTTTTCAATACCTTGAATTATATTGTGTAAAAAGAAACTTTAGAGCCTTAAAATACATATAAAACTCTTCATGGGTCTTGTTTTGAACAGAGGCCAAAACAAGACTTCTCAAGAAGTAAATACTAGTAAAAATATGGTTATTTAATGGATTTTTCTCCCTTCCTTTTAATGTTGCTACTTGTTTTTTACCAAGAATGGTTGAGTTGTTTCCTACTTAATACAAAAATAGAAGCATGAAAAGAGACTGAGCGTGAGATAAGGATGACTCACTGAATGTGGATGTCCCTGCACATTGTAGTAAATACATTTACATTATACCTATCCAACATTGTTACAGTTCTAAACAATCATTTATAATGTGCAAATTGTTTATCAAAGAGACTGGCAAGAAACTACTGTAGAATGTGTAGTGTGTGTGTGTGTGTGTGTGTGTGTGTGTGTGTGTGTGTGTGTGTGTGTGTGTGTGCGCGTGTGCGCGCGTGTGCGCGTGCGTGCGTGCGTGCGTGCGTGCGTGCGTGCGTGCGATAGTCTAGAAAAACAAAATACTCTACTCTAGGCTCTAAGATATTCTTTCCTAATGATGCATTAGGGTACTTTGTAGCAAAATATTATAATCAGTAGTGCTCTATGACAGGGAGTGATGTACATTTGATCAGTCTGGAAGAGGCACTCCTTAACAAGGTGCTTAAGTACCAACGTCTTAACGTCTTATACATCCTCCTATGTACAGGTTACAAATGTAAACTGCATGTGTTCATAATATGGAAAGAGCAGTAATGTCCATAAATCAGTTGTGAAAGGCCTACAGATTGCAGGAGTGCCCAAGCCAAGAGCCGATAAAGCATTGGCTAAATTCTGCTCAGTATCTGTGATAATTGGCAGTCGCCATATATGTAGGAGGCGGTGCTTCCTATACCCATGATCTGTACCATGATGAAATATTGTTATTGAGTTTCCAAAGTTTGTGCATGTACAATACCATTATTAGTGTTCAATGGAACAATGTTAGGTATGTGTGTGTGTGTGTGTGTGTGTGTGTGTGTGTGTGTGTGTGTGTGTCAGTCAGTCAGTGCCCTGCCTCTAGTGCATGCTGCATGACGTAGTAGTCATGAACATACATCAGTACAGCAAAAGGTTGACCAATGATGAGGGAGATCCAGACTGCTGCGTTGCCATAGTTGCCACGCAGGTAGTGACCAACGAAAAATGCCAACGGGAGCTGTTGATTTAGTAAACAAAACCAAAAAATAAATAAATGTGTAAACAAAAATCGTTTAAACTCCCCCTTGTTACGAATGTTTGAACTATGACGCTTTTCACTATCCTTACAATGAGTAATTTAAGTTCATCCTCTGCTATGCTAAGTGTACGCCTTGTACTAACATGATATCAATGAAAGATCCTTTCTTTTTTCAACAGTCTCTGGCCTGTATTATAGTTTGTCATTTTACACATTATTTCTGCCATGTTTATCTTTTGCTCATTTTAAAACATTTAAACAGTAACTGTGATTATAATTATGTAGAGAATAGTACCTTGGTCAACATAAATACAATAGCAGACAAAGTATTGAAAGGCGCAACAGTTTGTCTCACCTGAGCCATCATGCCCATGAAAGCCCAGAGTCTGAACATCCTCAGAGGAACACTGACCAGGTACTAAGACACAAAGACAAACTATCATTATTAGAATACTACACTATTACAACTTATTCAGAGGAGAGACAAAAACACAATAACATGATTGTTACTACTAATTCTACTCATAAGCCTGATTTATACATGATTGCACCGTTTGCACGTCATGTCTCACACCGAAAACAGCAGATCTGCAAGCTTACGATTGGTGTTGAGACACACCGACACACAACTGAGCATGCAGGCTTCACAGTAACTCGGCATAAGAACTTTAAGTTAAGTGCCTAAAATGGTAATTTCACAAATATAATATATAATGCACATTAATATTATGGTGCATTTATTTATTTAAAGTCTGACAGAATCACTAGGCTACACCATCAGGACATTCAGTATTCTGAACTCCACAGCAGTTCCATTACTATGGTTCATTAAGTACTCTCTATTCATACAGTCAACAGTCTGCCACATCTCCACAACACTACAGTACAGCACAGTGTGGAGCAGTTTAGTGCCTACAGTAGGTACTGAGCTCAATCTTTTACCTCGTGGAAGAATGCAGACAGAAAGAAGACAGCTGATTGGCTGGCAATCTTGCTGAATCCACTCCTCAGCAGGGGTTTGTAGAAGTGGCTTCAAGATGGATGGATGGATGGAGAAAGAAAGATACAGAGGAAGTCAGCCATGCATCAGTGTCCATTACCTCTATCTCTTATGTCTGTGAGTAAAACTGTTATTCCCTTTGACCAGGTCTGCTAATACCAATTTAGTAAGGAACACTCAACAAAATGGAATACGGTTAAACTTGGCGTTAAAGGCTCTGCTTTCGGAGATGTTCCATGCATTCTGTCCAAGCAGCTTGCTAGGCAAAATCAGGGAATGTTATGCAAAACCCCACATAGGGATACAATAGCAGTACAATAGCAATACAATATATTAGCTTGAATCAGCAGACATGAAATCACAAGTATTTGAGCCTATGCCAGACTCTGATCAAAAGGTGGAGGCTGGAGTGGAGGCAGCAGCAGATGCGAAGCAGGCAGCAAGACAAGCAGAGCTACATGTATAGTGAACGCAAGCCGTATTTAAAGAGCCTTCCCTTACAGAGCACGAGCACTGATTGTAGTATGAAAGATGTGACGTAATGACCAACAGAGCTGTGAATGAGGAATAGGAATAGGAGCTGACTGACAGCTGATTACAGCCGAGGCGAGCGAGACTCTTGTGTCCTGCATGAACTAACAAACTATGCTTCATTCTTGCTGAGCATTAGAATTGTGTGTGTGTGTGTGTGTGTGTGTGTGTGTGTGTGCGTGCGTGCGTGCGTGCGTGCATGCGTGCGTGTGTGCGTGTGTGTGCGCGTACATGCGTGCGTGCATGCAGAATAACTCACCGTAGGCACCACTTGTGAACAGGGATGTTCCAGTTCTGCCAGAAATATGTCACCGTCTCCGAGTTCCTGAAGGAGAGAGAGGAGCCAGGAAACAGTACAGTTTAACAGTAAAGGGTCACACTGCAGCCATGACAACAGAACGAGCAGGAAAAGAGCTTTAAAAACCTAGTAATGCTCTCTGGTTCAATTCCTTTAGCTGTGTACCGTCATTGAGGACAGGAGTTGATCCTAAAACAGCACGAGCCGCAGGAGCTTATTATCCTCGAAGCCTTCATCCACTCGCAAACACAAGTCTGTCACGAGTCCTATGGTAGGACTAGACCTTATAGAACCTCGCTCAAGTTGGAGGACATATTATCGGATCTTTTGCACGCACACGCACACATACAGATGTGCCATTTCAAAACGTCACACGTCCTGACCATAGAATTATAATAAGGTCCTGCCTTTGGCAAGACAGTAGATCTATTTTAGCTATTTTTATGACCTTCTCTGACTTCAAAGTTTAAATGTCCACCTATGAAGGTGGATTCTGCTTTTCAATGGGAATGGAGTGGTTTCTTGCCATTTGTGAGTTTCTGCAAAAATACGCTCCATTCTCCATGAAAATTGGGCAAAAGGCAAAACAGGGAAAGAAACCTGTGGAAAAAATGTTTTTGCAGGACATTTTCGGGAAAATATCAAATACCGAAGAGTTGAAACGGCACATACAGTATGTACACGCGCACACACTCACCACCAGTCGTTGTAGAACTGCCGGTCCCCAAAGCATAGCAGCTCAGCTGCGAAGTTCATGGAGGAATGAAAGAACCAGTAGAAGAACATCAACCAAAGCAAGTGGTTAGGAACCTAGAACCAGAGAGGGAGGAAAGGAAAAGTCAGACCAATATATGGGTCTGGCCCATTTTTTCCGTTTGGACGATCTTTTACCACTTTCAACGTGGCATCCATATTTTGAGCATGTCATTATACAGTAGGTGACAATGTTCAAAGGTTTTCAAAAATAGCAGATCTACAAGCAGATCTACAATCTACCACATGTTCAATGCATTGCGAGTTTGTAGTTCGAGACGACAAAAAGGGAATTATGTTCTCAAATAGAAACTTTAATTTCAAATCTAAGTTTTTCAAATTGATTAGGATATTTGACACTTTAACAATCTATTGTTAACACAATCTAAGTAATCTGTGGTCTAGCACTCTCCAAAATCAGGATTGGCATTGGACCCAAAAATCTGGCATCAGTCAAGCTCTAAATTAAACACATCAAACCACAGCTCTGTCAATAAAGTAGAATAAGGAGTAGAAGCCATTGCACTGGTTTTGTTTGTTCGATTATTGTTATTATTTTCATTATTATATTTGTGATTATTTAGTATTATTTGGCATCATTAGTTAATTTTTATTATATATATTTTTTTTACCAGTGCCAGAGCCACAGCCACAGCGAAGAGAACAATGCCAGAACTTGAGAACCTGTTTGTATGCACTTTATTTGGTGAAGTAAACCTGCAAATCAAAACGTAAAGTTGCTGTGTGGACAATGTGTGCTTAAGTCTGCGTACGGCCTGAGTCTGGGTGCATCAGTGGGTTGTTTAGGAGGTTTGTTTGGAGTCGACAAACTGCACTTTAAGGATTTCTGGTATTGAGAGTGTGTGTGTAAACCTCTATACATGGCCTGGTGAGAAGTGAAAAAATAAAACGAAAATAATAGGATAGTGTTTTCCTGTGCTTGTCGTGTCATGCTGTGTCCATCAGCTCAATGGCTGATGTGGTTTTGGTTTGAGTGCCTTTACTCACAGCTAATCTGAGGAGTCTCTCCATCATTCTGGATAGATCCATATCCTAGAGGAGAGGAGAGGAGAGGAGAGGAGAGGAGAGAAGAGGAGAGGAGAGGAGAGGAGAGGAGAGGAGAGGAGAGGAGAGGAGAGGAGAGGAGAGGAATTATGGCGATCAGTGGTAGAAAAGGTACTCACATGTTTTAGCTAAGTACATTGGCTATTTTCAAATGGCCGAAATGTATATAGGGCTGAAGTGGTTAATGCATGTTTTGTAGTAATAATCAAAATCTACAAAGTAACTAAAGTTTTCAAAACATTTCAGTGGAGTAAAAGTACAATATTTGCCTCTGAGATGTAGTGGAGTAGAAGTAAAAGTACTGAAAATTGGAAATACTAAAGTATAGTAAAGTGCAAATACCTCACATTGCACTTAAGTACATTACTTAAGTAAAAGTACTTAGTTACTTTACAGCACTGACTATGGGTTGTCTATGTGTTGTGTTGTGTTGTGTTGTGTTGTGTTGTGTTGTGTTGTGTTGTGTTGTGTTGTGCTTGAAGCAGCAGTCATTCTTCTTCTTTACCTCTAGTGGTTTCATTGAGCTCTGAATGATGGGGATCATCCACTGACGGAGAGAAAAGGAAGAGAATATGGTTAAAAAACAAATACCAAATTAATTTATACTGTAACATGTTGTGAAAGTGAGTAGTATGATTACATTAAACTTAAAGTGAGACAGTGGTTTGGTTAGTTATTTAGTTAGTTTATTTAGATCCTCATTAAAATAAAAACATTTCACATTGAAATCCAACATTTCTTTCTAATTGATCTAAAAGGCTTAGGCTGAAGCTCAAAGCTTATTCTTGCCTATCCTTTCTACATTTGGATTTACCATTTGACACAAAGTTCATAGTGTATAAACACTCAAACTGTTGTCCATATTTACATACAAAAAAGATTTTCTTACGTGTGTTCATAATAGACGAACACTCACATTATTCAATCTTTACATTGAAGACTTCATGTATTATGCAACAAAACCCAACTTAGTTTTTATATATACATGTAAACGCACACCCACACTGGTGGTTATAATTTAAAATAATATCTAGATTTCTTTCTTTTTAACATACTATAGAAGGCATGACAGCATGACAAAAATAACGTTCTTTATATCCCAAAAGTACTGTACCAATCCGAACCAGTACCCAGATATTTTAATGCATTTTAACAGTACCATTCTAAATGTAAAACACACTTAAACTGATGCCAAAGTGATCTAACTACTGTACGTAAAAATGTGAGGTAACATCTGAAGGCTGTACCTGCTGAGTGAGGGCAACTAACATCTGGGTGAAGAACATCTGGGGAGAAAGACACATTCACAGGGTGATTGATACTGTAGTGTATATCCTCAATAACAAAGCTGCTTTACCCAACTTTCTTCAACAAAAACTATGGTGAACAACAGAGTTGCCTTACGTAAGTAAAGGGAAGGACATTTGTCCACTTAATGGACAAATGGTCTGTTATATTTAGCACACTGACTGCGTATAATAATAATAAGAAAATAGTCAAATCAGAAGAACGCTGTGTGTTTGCCTGGAGCCCTAGACAGAGAGTGAAAGACCCTGTACTATTTACAGTTTTTGGAGCTGTGTGGAACACAAGCTCCCTATACGTGGCCGTGTGTGTAGGTATGTGGGTGGGTATGTGGGTATGTGGGTCTGTATGTAGCCTGTATGTAGTAACCCTGGGTGACCAGAGAGGTGCTGTTGAGTCTAGCCTGCCCTGAGCATCAACTGCAATACACACACACACACACACACACACACACACACACACACACACACACACACACACACACACACACACACACAGCTCCACTTCGAACAGAGGTTCGATTTTTAAACACTATATAATTTTTTGACCGGGGTCCCCCTGGGGTATATCCTTGTCGCTTTCTTTTTCTCTCTCTATAAAACAATCTGTTTGCCAAAAACAGCTACCCACTATCTAACTATACTGTATATAATATAGCCAGTATCATAGCTATATAGTATACTGTACAAGCTTAAATGTGTCATGTCACTTTGTGAGCTTTTAGATCTGCTATGTTTGCTGAATGTTCAACTGTTTTCTTAAAATCTTTGCCTATTATGAAATGCCCACAATCGGGATGCTATGATTCAAGTGGTTAATCTGCTCTGCAGTACAGATCCAGTAAATGTGCACTGGAACATTAATGTTGCACAATCAGTCAGTAAAGTCAACACCAACTGTATTTTCCTTTTAAATGGAGGCTTAGAGCGGCTAACAAATCCAAGCATTAGCAGACAGGCAGCGATAGAGGGCCAAGAATGAAACCCCACAGTCACCACTTCTAGATGGCCGATTTAAGAGACCTGTTTAGTCTATACGTACCATCTCAAATAGTCTCCTCAGCAGGAAACTCATGCGAATCTTGGAGGAACGCGGGAAGTTGAGCTCGTAGCAGAGAGTAGGAGCGAACACAAAGTAGTACAGATCTATTGAGGAGAGTGGTAGAGAAATAGACAGTGATGGGAAAAGCACTAACAAAATGTACAGGAAAAAGTAGCAATACTTCCATGTAGAAATACTCCGTAACAAGTAAAAGTCTGGAATTCAAAATGTACTTGAGGAAAAGTACAAAGGTATTGGAATCAAAATGTAGTAGAAAGTCAGCAGAATGTCATGTTTTCAAATTCATAAAAGGTAAAAGTCTGGTGGTCTGATGTTGACAAACACTGCTTTAATCCTATTCATTTCAAACAAATAACTGTAGCTTACCTCTGATAGTGAGGTTGCCGGGGTAACAGACCAGACTGGGTCCTGCGCTGAAGTGAGGCGATGATGGACCTGCAGTTACAGTTTTTTATAATATTTTATTATGGCGTGGCTCTGCAGGTGTCTAACCGAACCGTCTACCTTGACATAATGTATTTGGCTGAGGACCCCTTGGAAACATTTAATTCCAGGGACCCCCATCAGAGATGAGTTGTAAAATTATTCAAAAAAGAATTTTCAAAAATAGACAAGCTCACAAGGCTCCGCGTTGTGAGCTTGCAGCTAAATTAGCTGGCGTCGCCAGACTCGCCACAGGCAAAAAAAAAATTAAACAATATTTTTATTTTGTTTTTTCATTTTTTCAAAAAACATACAAAACAACATACACAGGACAACAACAGACTACCTACAGACAAAACAAGCAAAACAAAAGAAAGTACTACAACATACGAAAAAGAAAACAACAAAAAAAAAAACACGATACACAAGAGCATTAAACAACAATGATACAAAGAGCACATATACCATCCATACTAATCACACCCAGAGTCCCACGCCACAAGGCCGGACAAGCGACCGCAGAGGGAATGCAGCTACCCCACACCTGGTTCCTCCATTAAATACGAGAGATCATTGCCCTTGACATACTGGATAAAATTCCCCCATATTTTCTCAAATAGCTCTTGCTTGTTCTTGAGAGTGTATGTGATCTGGGGACCCCCCTGGAACCCCCTCAAGGATACTAATTTAGCTGGGGACCCCCTGGAACCCCCTCATTTAGCTGGGGACCCCCTGGAACCCCCAGCTGAATGAATATTGAAAATCACTCAGACAACTGGCATACATGTACTGTATATACAGATGTGCCATTTGTATTTACTGCTCGTCTTGCCCTGCAAATGCATTTTTTCTACAGGTTTCTTTCCCTGTTTTGCCTTTCTAAGTTATATGGAGAATGGAGCGTATTTTTGCAGAACTCGCAAATGGCAAGAAACCACTCCATTCCCATTGAAAAGCAGAATCCACCTTCATAGATTTAAACTTCGAAGTCAGAGAAAGTCATAAAAATAGCAATAGTGCGTGTGTGTGTGTGTGTGTGTGTGTGTGTGTGTGTGTGTGTGTGTCACATCATTAGCACATGGTAAGATATTATTTATTGGCCTAGGTTCGCAAGGATCTACTCATTTATTCATTGCTAAATACTGTTTCCCTAAGGATTACTGAATCAAGAGTCCACCACTAGATGTCACTGCAGAAACAGGGGAAATAAAGGATGGAATCATTTGGGGTCGAGATCAAGTCACTTTGAATACAATCGATTAAACCAAGTAAACAGAAACTGCAGCTTATTGACAGAACATTAACTCTCCATGAATTCTTAAGCAGATCGGATAAGTGAGTGTGCATGTGTACGTTCACTCACTTAGCATGTTTGCGCGCGCGCGCGCGCGCGCGCGCGCGCGCGTGCGTGCGTGCGTGTGTGTGTGTGTGTGTGTGTGTGTGTGTGTGTGTGTGTGTGTGTGTGTGTGTGTGTGTGTGTGTGTGTGTGTGTGTGTGTGCGCGCGCGCGTGCTTGTGTGACCGCTGAGCTGTTGTTACACTTTAGGGACAGACAGTTAAACAAGGACTAGTGGGTGTGTTAGTGAAGACAGGTGTTTATGTGTGTAACTTACAGGACAGAGATCGATGCAGATTCTTCACTTTGACGGCGCTCAGTTCTCGACACCACTTGTTGACGTCCTTGTAAGAGTAGAGCTTCAGGAACAGAATGGTGTAGACGCCTAGAGCAAACGCACCACCGACTGACAGAGAGGCAGAGACAGACAGAAGACACAGGGAGAGAGAGAGAGAGGTCAGGGACAGGGGGGAGAGAGGGGACAGGGACAAGGTGGGATATGGCAGGAGACAGATCATATTTCGCTGCTTGATTAACCTGCTTGATTAAGACCTGGAACCACTTTAACCTTTATTTTATGCTTTAAAATAGCAGATCTACAAGCTCACAGCACGGCACCGAGTGCGGCGCTGCAAGCTTGTAGATCTGCAATTTTTTGAAAAGTCGTGAAAATCTTTGTATAATTTGCATTTTTAAAGCAAACATTTGTAACTCAAATTTGGCTTCTGGGGCTCCCTGGAACTAACTGGTCCGTGGCCAAATACATATCATTTTGGGGGTCCTTGACATGAAAAAGTTTGAGAACCACTGATTTAGAAGAAGGATTCAGAAGACATTTATAGAATCGGGTCAAAATATTCAAAGACTTGAAGATGTGAAGAGGTTCCTACTTTTATTTATTTAGTATTTTTATTTCTGTATTATCTTGGACTGACTGTATATAATTGTATTTGTTGTTGTGCTGCACTGTACCATCACCACATTTTGTATTAAGAAGAAAAAAATAAAACATTTTAATTACAAAGACTTGCACAAATGTATTAAAAAAAAAATAGCAGATCTACAAGCTGCCAGCGTGGCACCTGAACTTGTATATCTTCTATTTTGTATTAGTTAAAGCATAAAATAATGGTTAATGTAATAATGTGTAACGGGTTAAAGGAACACTGTTATGTAGCTGGGACCATATGACTTCAAATACATACTGTATCATGATTATTTCAAAGTTCAAACAAACGACGGTTTGAACGATTATTTAACGGCAGATCTACAAGCTTGCAGATCTTTTGTACACCAACATTGTACAATGAAGTATAATACATGTTAAAGTGATTAATCAGAATCAATTTAGTAGATTATTACACTAGAGGTGATTAGTTGATACGTAAGATTAGTTGATACGTAAGAAAACAATATATATATATTAAGAAAAACTTGGTTCTCTATTATTTGGTCATTATAAGTCAGTTATAATAGTTTCTAAATATCAGTTTTGTTATATTTTCGGTTAATTGTCCAGCCGTGTAAGGGAAAGATAAAAAGAGAAAAGATAGCGGGAGAGAAGAGAGAAAAGAGAGGAAGGACAAAGGAGAAGAAGGGATGAAGCAGAGATAAGAGAGGTGGAGAGTGAAAGAGGGATGCAGAGAGAGAGAGAGATAGAGTGAGAGGTCATCATTTTATCATAAACAGAGAACAAAGTAAACCCAGAGAAATAAATCATCTCAACTCAGTACAAGCAGTGTAAATGTGCCAAGGACACAACACTATAGTTCTTATGTTGTTTACTGCGCGCTCGTGTGTGTGTGAGTGTGTGTGTGTGTGTGTGTGTGTGTGTGTGTGTGTGTGTGTGTGTGTGTGTGTGTGTGTGTGTGTGTGTGTGTGTGTGTGTGTGTGTGTGTGTGTGTGGAAAAAGCTTTGATGTGATCCATTCTGAGGTTAATCAACATTTCTTTGCCAGTAAATACACACAAACACACGCAGATACACAAATGCCATGCTAGTGCTCTCAGCCTATACGTTGACTTTATCAATAGAAACCATATTGTTGTTGTCGGGTGGGAACTTTGTATGCCTAAAACCGTTCGTTTTGTATTTATAATTTTAACAAATATTTAAAATGGTGAAAACCACGTTGTGTGATTGTAGATACACTATTTACACTAGTTTTGTGCGACAGTCTTGTATGATGAAGCAGGGCATTAAAAAAAAACATAAACGTTTGAAACTTGGTTTCTGCCCAACAGTGAGGAAAGGGTAGACACCATATCAATTTCTTCCACAAAAGAAGTGAGTTTTGGGGCGAGTCTTCTGGTTACCGACCACTTTACGTAGGGTAAGTGATTTCATTTAATTAAAATAATAACAAAATAGTTCTATGTTCTGATAGTACTAGTTACTTACTAGAGTGTTTGGTCCATATAAGGACTTCCGCCCTATCCCCTGTGAGTGTGAGGAGAAAAAAACTGTTTCCGTTTTCCCTGTAGGTGACGGCACTTCCTCCAATAACTACAATCTTTGTGTTTTGTCAATTATTTGGGGACCCAATTGCAACTTTCTCAAGGCCCGCCAGTAGGCCCACAGGTTGAGAACCACTGATCAGTTTTCAACTGGTGGTCCCTGAAGGAACTGCATGTGGTCCCTGGTCATTTTCTACTAGTTGAGAAACCTCGGGGCGCCCGCTGGCCTGGTGGTCAAGGCGCATACCACATACTAGGCTATGATGCCTGCTGGCGTCGCCGGTTCAATTCCCGACCCGGACGACCTTTGCCACATGTCATTCCCCATCTCTCTCCCCATTTCCTGTCAGTCTACTGTCCTATCAGTTGAGAAACCTCGCAGGCTCGCACCAAATGACCTGGTGAACTACGATGACGAGTCAATGTTGTAATTTACTGGAAGGTGAAGAAATTCCACAGAAAAGGGGAGGTTTGAATATGGAGAAGGGGAAGTGTACCACACTGCCTGGTGGAGTCATCATTATTTTCATTTACTGTATTTCCATTTTAAAACATTTTCCTATGGACCACTATAGTAGTCATGGACCATTGGTTGAGAAACAGTGGGATTCATACTCATAGACCAGGGGTGGGCAACTTTGATGATGGCGCGGGCCACTATATTTCCACCTTCACTCCAGAGGGCCACATTGCTTATTGCTATGTCCTACTTTGTTATTCTAGTATCTCATACAAAAGAAGCAAAAAATAGCAGATCTACAAACTCAAAACGCATCACGCTGCGATGCGTTTTGAGCTTGTAGATCGGCTATTTTTTGCTTCTTTTGAATTGGAATCCTGAATTTTTTTTTGTTCATTTTGAATTGGAATCCTGAAATGTAACATTTTGATTTAATTTCAAACACATTTAATTATATACTCATGTTAACTTTATGAACTTGAATACAAATACATTGAACATAATACATTTTAATACTACTATAATAGTCATTAAGCTACTAATATAGACTGAAGGAATTAAGTTCATGTTTGGGATTGTAACAGCTGAAATCAATACTATATCAGTATTCCAATATCAACCTGCAGGCCGCATTAAGTGAAGGTGGGGGCCGCATGTGGCCCCCGGGCCGCCAGTTGCCCATGTATGTCATAGACAATACAATTAAATAATAAAGATAAATTAATAAAGACTAATAATAATAATCTTTTTGCTATTTTTATCTAGTATTATAGATGTTATTCTTCCGTATGTCTCTGCTTCCCATACCCCCTAACGGACCACAAAAAGGACATGACCTCTCGAGCTTCTTTGTGATTTAGCCTTCTGACAGATGTGTACAAATGGTGATGCATTTTGTCAATAATAAAAAAAAAACATGAATCAATCAAAGACTGCAGCGGAAATTGGAAAATGAGTCTGCGGATCTGACCGCAGTACGAGGGAGAGTTTGTTCCACAGTTTTAGAGCCAGGAAGAAGAGTCTAGGACATTTTGTTCTCAAAGTGGGGACCAGGGTCAGTGTTCATTGAGGGGGTTCCAAATAGACCTACAGTAAACAGGTTTGTATGGTAGTGCTTTAAATGTACCCATTAAGACTGAGAACGCATCTGTATCACGTAACCACTTTAACCATAATTTTGTATACTTTGGCTATTCAAAAATAGCGGATCTACAAGCTCATAGCGCGGCACCAAGTGCCACGCTATGAGCTTGTAGATCTGCAATTAAAAAAAAAAAAAAAAAACGTGAACATTTGTGCAAATCTTTGAACATAATAATATTCCTTTAAAGCAAACATTTTTAACTCAAATCTTTGCTTCTGGGGAGTCCAGAACAGAAAACCATTAGGATTTAGAAGACATTTTTAGGTATTTTTCAGGTCTTCATTGGTTAAAAATATTTGAGAACCACTGGTCTAAGACATAATGGAGTGTCACACACGCACACGCACACACACACACACACACACACACACACACACACACACACACACACACACACACACACACACACACACACACGACTAGATCTCCCCATGTCGCTCTGTCTTAGTAGATATTGAGACATGGCTTGGCTTGCTGCTGCACTGCAATCCTACACTTGCAACACCTCCGTTTCAGTCTGTTTTCAGAGTTACTACCATCAGCATCCTGTTTCACTTCACATTCACTATAAAAAAGGCTGCTACAGTCTTTAATAAAGCTCGACCATTACAGGCCTATATGGGACGAGATTGGCCTGTCACAATAATGTGTTCATTTAACTTTTAAACATTGCTCCTCTTTGAGTTAAAAGAATGTATATTTAACTGGTCTATGTAAATATGTATAGTAGGTATGGTTACTTTAGAACATTACTTTTTTTTAGATTTTCTTTCCCCACTATTGTCACGTTCACAACCCGGATGGGGTGAAATCGCCTCATGTGCTGGGTGAGCAACTCAAGTGGACGGGCGGGGTTATCAGGTGCCCTCTCTATACTTACTGGGGAATTTAAGTAGCCTGTTTCTACTACTGCAACATGAGGCAGGACTACGGCTGCTATGACACAATCGCCACTGCGGTCCAAATCGTTAAGCAAACAGCCATCGGCGACGGGTTCCCACCCCTTTTACTCAACGCTTTGGTTCCCATGGCGACGCGACTACGCAGCAGAGCTGAGCAGAAGCTGTAGATGCTACGTGGAAAGCTAGCTCCTGCCGTAGTAGAGACGGCAGGTTGATCTATCGAGCGCTGATCATTTCCGGTTACCGGTGTCATCTGACACAGCCGTACAAAGCATAAATAGCCTATTATAACTCTATGGTGACACGCAGCACACGCACAGGCTGTCCAGACCACCACCACACCGGCGGCCAGGGCCACAATACAACATTACTGAAGCCAGAATTAACCCCTTAAAATCTTACCGAAACTGACTTAGTTATACAGTAACTGTACTTTTTTTTCTACCTCACCATTGCGTTGTGATGCGTTTTGAGCTTGTAGATCAGCTATTTTTTGCAGAAAATTCCACCGAAAATAGGGTTGCTGGAGTTCGGATGGTTAAAAGAAAGATCTGGTTTGGTTCGTGTTGGAGAACATTTCCTTTATATCTCACAATAAATCATAATAAGCCTCGTGCAGCAGACTTTTGAGAGAGTGAGAGAAAAGGTAGCCAACAACTTCCCAACAGCGCCCACAAGAAGTCTTCATTAAAATGTACAACAAATAAACTGATTATTATTCATGGATTCAGGTTTGGCTGGAACTACAGAATGCTTTATGAATAGAGACGAGTTAAGTGTTTTTGTCTAGGCAAAATTATTAGTTATTATTTGAAGGCTGAGCGTGAGGAAGAGGGACTGCCAATAGTCAGTCTGTCTGTCTCTCACACACACACACACACACACACACACACACACACACACACACACACACACACACACACACACACACACACACACACACACACACACACACACACACACACACACACACACACACACACACACACACACACACACACACACACACACACACACACACACACACACACACACACCACGATACTTGGTTGACGATACGATTGTATCACAATATATTGCGATACGTATTGCGATATATTGTGATATGTACCACCTTGTTGTCTAATAATATGCATGTACATCACATTATATTCATAACTCAATGGACAAATTGAGTTGAGTCAAAATTTCATGAACACTTTCCATTTTCACTTTTTGAACGACAGCGGAGTGTCAGGACTGGACTACAACCATTGGTTTCTATGCACAGGAACAGATTTCTTTTTCTCCAAAAGTATTGCGATACTACAGCCTGAAGCAACGATACAGTATTGGGGAAATAAAATATCGCGATATATTGCCCATCCCTAACACACGCACACGCACACGCACACACACACACACACACACACACACACACACACACACACACACACACACACTGTACATCTGCCCTCTGTCATTGCCCTTCCTGTGTAAACAGCGGCGCTGCGTACAGACAGACAGATGGACCGATTCCTCTACTGCCTCACCTCCCTGTGAGAGAACAGATGAGAGGAGAGGAGAGGAGAGGAGAGGAGAGGAGAGGAGAGGAGAGGAGAGGAGAGGAGAGGAGAGGAGAGGAGAGGAGAGTAAGGGGTTTGGAGAGTTGACACCCCAAAGGTCTTGTACCAGTAAGACGCCCTATGCTAAAACATCAGAGCTTCTTAATACGCAACCGTTAAGAAGCAGGAGTTAAACTAAGACGCCCTAATAGTCAGGGAATTTTAATAAAACCCTGGGAATAAATTCCTATACCAAACAATTTCTACACCAATGTGTTTGTGAAGGTGTCTAGTAACATATCTAACAAAGATTGAAATTCAACATCCCTAGCAAAATGTTTGACAGCTAGGGTAATTCTGGGTCTCATTCACTTACTATACTCTGTACTATAAGGGAAAAAATGACTCCCAAAAATCTGCTTTAAGTGGGATGTGAGGGGTCTAACTAGGTGTTTTAAATTATTCTGAATCCATTGCAAGCATTTGTTTTGCACGAAAAACATTCTTTGGCCCAAAAATGGACCCCATACACCTTGTGAAAAGTGATGACTCATCAATAAACCATAGTTCTTTTGGGTCTGTTTTTAGCCCAAAGAATGTTTTTCGTGCAAAACAAATGCTTGCATATTTTTGGGAGTGATTTTTTCCCTTATAGTACAGTGTATAGTAAGTGAATGAGACCCAGAATTACCCTAGCTGTCAAACATTTTGCTAGGGATGTTGAATTTCAATCTTTGTTAGATATGTTACTAGACACCTTTACGAACATATTGGTGAAGAAATTGTTTGGTAAGGAATTTATTCCCAGATTTGACAGTTATTCTGCTAATTTTCCCTGACTATAAGTGCAAGGTCGCGCACATGGGTGTGTGCACGTGGCTGCTTGGATGTAGAGGGATTGGCCAGCTCCATATATGGAGATGTCTTGGCCATATATGGAGCGTGACATGAGGTGTGACACACGGACGGACAGACAGACACGATCTGCATGTTTTCATACTAAATGTGACCTACAGTCGCAATTAGTGTTTTGCCAATTATTTGGAGGCCCAGTTGCAATACCCTCGCGGCACACAGCTTGCGAACCAGTGCTATATACAGGGGCGTCACAAGGGGTAGGAAAGTGGGACTGAGTTACCAGGGCCCAAGGTGGAGGGGCCCTAGTAACTTTAGCTATTGAAAAATAGCAGATATACAAGCTCACAGCTATGCTATTTTTGAAAAGTCGAGAAAATGTGCGCAAATCTTTGAATATATGTATTTTTTAAGTGAACATTTGTAACTCAAATTTTGCTTCTGGGGGGTCCCTGGAACTAAATATTTTGAGATGGGGTTCCGTGGCCAAATACATACCATTTTGGGGGTCCTTAACATGATAAGGTTTGAGAACCACTGACATAGAAACATAGGTTTTTCAAAAAACCTCAGAAGGATTTGAAATATTCAGAGATTTTCATGATTTTTCAAAAATAGCAGATCTACAAGCTCGCAGCGCGGCACTCGGTGCCGCGCTGTGAGCTTGTATGTCTGCTATTTTTCAATAGTTAAAGCACAGGGGCCCCGCAGTGAATCCTTGTACCCAGGGCCCAGAATTTGGTGCGACACCCCTGGCTATATAGACTACCATTACCATCGATAAATAACTGAAATGCCAACACCATAAAGTGCTATAGTGTCCCTACAAAATGAAGGTCCAAGCAATGAAGCTATGCCAACGACGTCTTGCTGTTATCCAAGCTAAATATATTATGTTAATGACACACATGAAGCCCCTGCTGTGTCTTTTCTTTTCTTTTTCTTTTTGTTGGAGAGGCTAAATGACAGGTGTGACCTTGGTTGTTATACAAATTCTAAACAAGTTTTCAAGTTCATGACGAGGCACATTGGCTGAGTCCATACATTAATAGCCTCGGTGGAAGCTTGCAACTTTCTACCTCTACGCTGTGGGCAGCAGATTAGAGGAGGAGGCTGAGTGATGGCTGAAAGCTGGCCAGTCCAGGCCAACCGCAGTATGTATGCACTGCTGTGACCTGCCAGCTGGCTCATATGACTTCTACGCTGTATAGTCAATCATACTTCTGTGATGTACAGTAAATGCGTCTTATATATTCAAAGCTATTTTTCTGTATATCTTTTTGTTGGGCTGTGCAATATATCGATATTATATTGATATTGTGATATGAGACCAGATATAGTATGGGATTTTAGATATTGTATATTTTATTTTCATGATATGGCATAAGTGTCGTCTTTTACTCGTCTCAAACGCTTATGCCCTATTTTATATGTTCAAATATTTTCTAAAATAGCATATCTACAAGCTCACAATGCATCAAAGCATTGTACGCTTGCAGATGATCTGCAATTCATTGGAGAAAAAAATAAGAAATACATTAGTCACAACATCGATAGAGGTTATGAAAAAGGGGGACGGGGGAAGATTTTGTCTATTATCGCCCAGCCCTAATTCATAGTATGCACTAAAATAATGTGTATCATACAACAGTTAGTATGCAGTACGGTCTTTAGCTGTCTGTTCATATTTAGTGAGGGCTGCCTGTTGTCTGACAGGCAACCTGATGAAGACACAAGGAGGTTGACCCTTGGACGACCCGTCATTTTAAACCACGCCTGCCTTGGCAGCTCACCTCTCCTCTCCTCCCCCCCCCCCCCTCTCATCTCCCTTCAGAGCCAACTGGGTGCAATCCAGTCACGACCAACTGATTCCATAAGCACTAACACACTCCCATTATGACAGTGTACGAGAGGGGATTTCTTTTACTGCACTATATGGAACAAGCCAGCTGTTTCTCTGAAGGACAATGTGATGGTCTGTTCTGTTCTGTTTGTGAAGGTGAAATGTTAGCTGGTCATGAAAAGGGCCGGCCGTTTGAATCCTATAGTTCAGTGGTTTTCAACCTTTTGCATGTCAAGGTCCATTATTTACTTGGCATTTGAACTGCCGACCACCATTGAGATTTAGCCTCTCAGGCCTATTTTGTTGTCGTCAGATAAGGTTTTGTCCACGATTCCAAGCTGTGTGGAAGCATAGATTCCAAGCACCATAGGAGAGATAACAGGCCAGCGTTGATCTTCTACATTCTCTAATTGTTTAGACTTCTTGTAAATTAAGTAATGCAGATGTTTTAACAATAATCTGAATGTTAATTTTATAACCCATAAGGGTCCATTTGGTTTCATTTTACACTCTCAAGAGTAAAACATCTGTAAGGGTCCATTTGGTTACCAATTCTCCATTTAGCTGGGGACCACCTGGAACCCACTCAGGGACTACCGGCGGTCCCCGGACCACTGGTTGAGAACCACTGCTATAGCTGACCAGATTACCACGGGCTCTGTACTAGGCCCCCTCCCAAATATTCCCACCGAAAATAGCCGACAAACAAGCTGATGATGCCACCCTCATGCACTGTATTCTCTCGAATGTGTCGAACAGCATCTGATAATCGCATGTATTATGGCCATGGCTGGAAACGTTATTCGTGATATATGTTGGGTACTCAAAATGACATCATTCATTCTACGAATAAAATGTTGCCAGCTTGTAAATGGGCTATTTTCACCAAATGTTGTAGCCCCAGAGTAGGGATTGCTAGGGTTCACTATAGCTCAGTCCAGCAGCTCATTAAGTGCTTGTCATACTGTGAGTAGGAGCCTTAGCATGACTGAGTAATGCTAACACAGGCCATATTTCAGTCAAGCACAGCACCAGTGCAAATTACCACTAGTAACTGCAAGTCGTGGAAAAGGTACTCACATATTTGACTTAAGTAAAAGTATCAATACTGCAACGTAGAAATACTCTGTGAGGGTGCCCTCACATCAAAATACCTGAGTGGAATCCGCCAATGCATTTCAATGAGAATGTAGCGTTTTTTTTTGCAGAAATCCTCTACTGTCAAAAAACGCTCCATTCTCATTGAAATGCATTGGCGGATTCCACTCTAGGTGTTTTGGTGTGTGGGCACCCTTAGGGTGCCCTCACACCAAAATACCTATGAGAGTGGAATCCGCGTTCCGCCAATGCATTTCAATGAGAAGGGAGCGTTTTTTGCAGAAATCCTCTGCTGGCATGAAACCGCTTCACTCTCATTGAAATGCATTGGCGGAACGCGGATTCCACCCTCATAGGTATTTTGGTGTGGGGGCACCCTTACAAGTAAAAGTCTGTAATTCAAAATGTACTTGGGAAAAAGTATGAAAGTGTTGTCATCAAAAAGTACCATGGCGTAAAATAGGGCTAAAGTGGTTTATGTAAGTTTTATAGTATTATAATTTATATCTGCAAAGTAACTAGTAACTAGAAAAAGGTTTTCACATAAATGTAGCGGAGTAAAAGAACCATATTTGGATCCGAGATTTAGTGGAGTAGAAGTAAAAGGTATTGGAAATAAGCAAGTAAAGTACAAATACCTCAAAATTGTACTTGAGTACAGTAAATGTACTTAGTTACTTTACACCACTGGTAACTGCTGTATTGTGACTGGTCCAATGGTGTCCGATGTGTTTACCTGGAGTCGTGGAGGGGACAGAGAGAATCACCACGGCAGGGAAGCTGAGGATGATTGACAGGTTGACACAGTGGACCAGAAGACCCACGCGCTCACTGAACGAACCCTGACAAGAGAAGGAAGAGGAGGGTAATGGTTACCAAACTGCTCACTATATCCACTACTCTCTGTCTGCCTAGTATGCATATTCTCACCGCTTAAACCCTCTAGACGTAAAGGACAACTTTGATTTTTTACAACAAGGGTTCATATTTTAGATTGTAATTAGAGAATATAAAAGATGAATGTTAAAATGATTTCATTTACTTATTTCTATTGTTTTAGAGATTTTTATTTCAGTGGCTGGGGGCATGCGTACAAGTACTAAATATGTCATTTTACACAGAATAAGCCCATAACCAAGATACAACGCAACCTTTCATGGTTGGATGTGACTTATGGGGGCTAGTAGTGTTACTGTAAATAGCAATAAAGAAACTGCTGGCTCATTGTGTCTAAAAAGACATATTTAGCCACTTGTACGCATGCCCCCATGCGTACGCATGCCCCACATTTTAGCACGGTAAACGTGATAAAACGATAGAAAGAAAGCAAATTAAAACATTTTAACACTCACTTTTTCTTTTCTCTAATTACAATCTAAAATATGAACCATTGTTCAAAAGTTTTCCTTTAATAAAACTGACCTGAACTGCAGTACGTTACTCTGTACGCTCTTTTTTCCGCTCTACAGCAAAAAGCTAAAACTATACTGCACTCTATCGAGGTGCTAACTTGCTTCTTGTGCACTCGTGGCCATATATGGCCAACTTGTGTGCCAGCAGGGCGCGGATCGGTGCTGTTTGGTGCTGTCTGTATGTATGTGGGTCGGCAAGTTGGAACTCTGTTGCGGTGCCAACTTATTTATATCAGGTTAGCACTTGTTGGTGGCGACGTCACCAAGAACGCTGCTCCCTCATTGGCTAAAGGCCCTGCCTTTGTACTGTCGAACGGAAACAAACAGCCGGCAACAGACGGACGAAAACAGACAGCCGGAAACAGACAGCACCGAACGCAGTTACTTGCGCGCTCTGCTGGCGCAAGTAAATAGCAAAAATGGCACAATCATGAGCTTTTATATCAGCTGTTTTTGGCTAATGTTCCACTAACAGAATATGGATGCTGGGGTTCCAGTGGTTAAGGATGCTGATGTAAACTGTGTAGGCACAGTTTGCATGGCAGAGAATTATTTTACAGATTCAATTGGCACCATTCACTAATATCTGAAAGGGTCGACCAGCCGACCACTTATTTTTAACCGGAATCCTATTGTTCTATTGTGAGGAGTGAACGTGAAAATATGGACATTACACTTTACAATGCATTGTGGGTCTGGACTCTCGAGGGCTCGCCACTCCGGGGAGCCAGAATGCTTCGGAAAGTGTTAAGTCAGATCTTCTCTTGTCCTCCTCACAATAGAACAATAGGATTCAGGTTAAATATAGGCCAAGTTGCCCTTTAGCCATTCAAGGAGGTCCAAGCAAGGAGCACTCTGACAGGGGGACATAGTGACAGCACTCTTTGAGTTTTCCCAAAACTTAAGCGTGATACTTATTTTGTTAAAGTAAGTGTTAAATAGCTTTACTGAGTATTCCGATGGCAATCATTACATTACAGAGTCTCTGTTAAGCAACAGAGGTCTCCCATCTCTTTAGTGAACAGGAAATACATTTTCAGGCTGGGATACCAAATGTATCCAATCAGGATAACTCATATACAGGTTACAGGATAAACAAGTGGGAATGGAGGTGATGAAAACACTTGTAAGTTAGTTAACAGACACAATTGTAACTGGAATACTATACATTTTACTGTTAGATGATCTTCTGACCTGATAAAATTTGTATTGAAAATATTATTTTCTGTTTACTAACTGGAGAGATGGAGAGACCCCTGCTACTGAATAAATACTATAGCAATGATTAAGATCGGAATGTAGAGTTCTACCTCTAAAACAAAAAATGGATTTCTTTTTCAACAAAAACACTATAACATATATCCCTCTTTAAATTAAATCTCAAAGTGCACCGACACTCTCAAAATTTGAGAGTGTCGGTCATCAGTCATTTAATGACTGATGTTGAACTCACCATGGCCAGCCATTTCTCTGTGTAGAGAGCCACCAGTATGAACACATTGGACACTGTAGAGAGACAGGAAAAAATAAATCACGTTAGCTCTTCAGTGATCCTATATAACATTACTGAATGTTAAAATGATGGTTTGGCACCCCATACATACATACATAGAAACATATATACAGTACCTACAAACGTACTGTTCTATACGTACACAATACACTACCACAGTTCTGCATGTCTAGTACATAACAACAATAGTAAGTTAATGTTTTGGTTCAGTAGGTGTTGTAGGCTACAGTAGGTGTGATTTCACTGCCATCTGACTGAACTCTCATCCTAAAATGAGTCTTAAAATGTTTTGTTTTTCAAAGGTAGATTTAGGTTTCTGGTGGAAAATACATTTGTCAGCTGTAAACATAGAATACGAACAAATAAGAACATTATAGATAATGATTACATTAAAAATGTTTCCAATTTCATCTTCACAGACAATACTGTAAGTAAAAATATGACCTTTACTTGAAAAATGTATTGTGCAATCCATGCTTGAATAAAGAATTTTTAATAAAAATCTAAATGCCTAAGATGTTTTTTTGACAGCGGTGAACTGCTAACATCCTCATTTTATTTGGCACAAGCTTTGATAAAATGCAGTAAAGACATGAGGAGTCCTACCGAAGTGTCATTGTGTAACATTTGTATGTGGTGCTAACTGCTAATAAAGCAAAGCACAACTGAATTAATTTAATTATGTAAATGAGGGTGTGTCTTCTGCCACTGAGAGAACATTGGTCTGGTAAGGTCAATCTCCTGCCCTGTTAACAAGACCTGGCTGGCAAGCATGTGCGCGTGCAAACACGCGAAAGTGCGCACGCACGCACGCACACATACGCGCACAGCCGCACACACATACACGCGTGCGCACAAACACAAACACACACGCGCGCGCGCGCACACACACACACACACACACACACACACACACACACACACACACACACACACACACACACACACACACACACACACACACACACACACACACACACACACACACACATTTTAACATCTTTATTTGCATTCACATTTAACAAGAAGTTCTTGAACGCAAACAATAGTGGATGAGCAAACTTGGAAAAAGCTGTACAACAAGTGCTAGGGTATAGGTCATGGGTACAGGAAGCATCGCCTTCTCCATATATGGCGACTGCCAATTATTGCAGACACTGAACAGAATTTTGCCAATGCCTTCGCTCTTGGCTTGGGCATGCCTGCAATCTGCAGGCCCCTCACTACTGATTTATGGACATTACCAAGGCTTCCAAATGCAAACACCAGTAGTTTACACTTGTAGCCAAGTTGTAAGATAGCATCCTTAAGACGTTGGTACTTAAGTGCCTTTGTAAGGAATGCCTCTTCCAGACTGTGGTCAAATGTACATGCCACTTCTAAAATGGTCACTTCTCTACTGTCCTCATCAACAACAACAATATCTGGTGTGTTAGCTGTGACATCTGAAAAGGCATCATTTTCATTATTGTGCGTGAACATGGCAATTGAAACACGTGAGTGTGTATACATGTTGGCAGATGATGAAACATATGAGCGTATGTCCTTAGCTAATAGGTCAACAATTCTGTCGTGCCTAGCAATGTACATTCCCTTATATACATGACAGCCATTAAGAATATGTGACAGTGTTTCTGTAACTGGAGTGTGTTCATGGTGCAGACAATGAGGAGGAAATGTGTTAGGGTACCACAGGGAGAGATTGAGTCTGGTTGGAAGGACCTGTAATCTGGCTTTGGCTGTAAAGATGACTATATCCTCATCAACTGCATTGTTCTTGTATATTGTATGTGATACTGTGTGGTCTGCATCAGGGAGGCAAGCTAGCTTTCCCTGTAGTTTTAAACCAGTCCAGTGTTGTTGTTGTTCTTGTTGTTGTAACATGATGAGGTGCTTCCGTGCAGTAACTGGTGATATGTGATGTTGTGTATCAATAACGGTAGCCCTTACTGAGACTAAACAGTTGGTAATAATGTCCTCAGAAACTGCCACTGTTTCCGAGTCAGGTCTAGCCCAGCTCAGGGATATTCCAGTTCTCACACAGAGGTCATTGAGGTCACACACACAGACACACACACAGCCTATGAATGAAATGAGCCAGCACTAACAGAGCATATGTGTTGCACAGCACACACCACCTGCTAGACAGGAGACTGAAGGGCCCACACCCACAGTACAGGGACGGGTATGGTGGTTCCTTTACATTTGTTTTAGACAAAACCCAATTTGTAAATTAGACCACTACTCATTGTTATTTCACACTGAAAAGGCGTGTAAACTAGTATAGAGCATTGTCTACTCATCTAAACATAAAGTTTAGTTTTCCATCAGCCTATCCACTGTCTTTGGTAGAATAATAGACACACACACACACACACACACACACACACACACACACACACACACACACACACACACACACACACACACACACACACACACACACACACACACACACACACACACACACACACACACACACACACACACACAGCTGATGTTAGTATTTTGAATGTTAAATGCAATTACCAAATACCCGCCAAGCAGTCGTTTTGCACATCGACTGCCAATCAAATGGACGTAAATAAGTAACGCAACAACTGTATACTGTAGCATACAGTTTAGCAGAAAACATCAGAATTCCGTAACAAGACAAACTAGAAAGGTGCAATTCTGGGAAATTGCAAGTGTGGTTGCCTATTTATATTATGATGACGTGTCACTGAAGCCTGATTATGGATCCCACTGGGAAAGATGGATGGAAACGGCATAGAGCGCTCGTTTTCAGTTATTGTCCACGACATTGCAAGCGGCGCGAAGGCCAGCGGATCTTGGTCCTGCTCTTCGCGCCCGAGCGCCGCAGGCGCGAGTGCCCGCGAAGAGCGGGCCAGGGCCGCGCGGCCGGCGGAACGCCGTGCGAGTTACGAAGCCGTGGTGAATGCAATCGTTCTATTTATGCCCAGGCCATAAGGCCTGGGCAAGCGCACGATAAACGCAATGATAATTGGGTTTTGGTGCACCTCGCGCGGTCCAAGTGACTACAACGGAGCGCTCCCTACGTCCGGTTCAGCCAATCACAAGCTTCAAAAATTAGTTTGGGGCGTGGTTATCCATCTTTCCCAGTGGCATCCATAATCACGCGTCACTGAAGCTCGATCAATCCTCAAGCTTGCACCACTCCTCCATTGAACTCAAAGGACTTTTGGGGTTTTGGGGGTTACTCTATGAAATAATAACAACTAGAACTCCACTCTGTCGAGGTGCCAACTTGCTCTTTGCGCACAAGTATGGCCTACTTGTGCGCCATTGGATGTTTATGATGTCATTACCAGGAATGCTGGTCGCTGACATCACCACTGGCATCAGCAGGAATGCTGGTCCCTCATTGGCTGTTAATGATGACGTTACCAGAAATGCTGGTCCCTGATTGGCTATGGGCTTAAACACACACGGCTACCTACCTACATACGCAGCCGAACTCAGTACTAAGTAAGTAATAATAATAAAGCAGGACAAGAACTATAGTCTGGTTGCCCTGCCCTGTAAGCAACCACACTAAATATTACCAGTAAAAACATTGTAATACATGTTCAAAATAAAAAGGTGAATGAAAACTGATTCTATGAGCAAATGATTCAGCCTTAAACTCAGAAAAGAGATTGCACTGCCCATCTATTCAACTTAGAGAGGTTTTGTTGGCAGCAGCACTCTCTCAGAGTGGAGGGGACAGCAGCTGGTACTTATGTAGGGAAACGATCTCTCTTTGTGAATGTGTCAACAAAATGAGCAGCAACTCACTGGTGTCAGCATCAATGAAGAACACAACTCCATCACCATGATAGTCTAGAGTCACATGGATTGTCTGGGGTTTAATGGTGACTCACAAGTCACAACAGAGGCATCTGCCACTGTGGCTCCAGAAACACCAACCAAGCTTAAATGAGAGGTTATATCCGCCTTGGTCAAGCTGGATCAACCTTCACCCACCATCCAGTTGGTCATATCTGCAACCACTCCCCTACCTCCCAAAATCCACTGTCCCCAACCTCAACCTACTGATTCAGTGGCCTTATGGTTAGAGTGTACGCCCCGAGACAGGGCGGTCGGGGTTCGATCCCCGGCCGGGTCATACCAAAAACTGTAAAAAATGGGTCCCAATGGCTCCCTGCTTAACACTCAGCATCAAGGGTTGGATTGGGGGTTTAAATCAACAACAAACGATTCCCGAGCGCTGCACGGCTGCAGCTCACCTCTAAGAGATGGGTCAAATGCGCAGATCACATTTCGCATTCAGCAATGTATGTGACAAATAGTAGGATTTTTTGTTCAGCGTTTGCTCCTTCCTTAGTGCAGCTAATGATTGATTTATTGATTGATGACTTTATTAGCAGATCGCCTAGGAAAAGCACAGGACAGAGACAGTTCAGAAACAAGGTCTAATAGCCTCCTCTAGGTCCTCTATTGTACACAATGCAGTCTCCTCTTCCCCTTAAAAAATAAAATAATAATTTAGCTCGCAGCGAGTCTGGCCTGCAGGCCTTAATGTGTTGAGTCATTTCATTGCAGGTTGCTTGAAAGCCTTTCAAACGCCCCAAGCTCAGACTATAAGTCTGTGTGATTAGTCCAGGCTGAGTCCTTGAGTTCAGAGCACAGCTTCACTGATGGCTTTCAATCTGCGCTCCATGTGCTTTTTTGAATCCCGACAGACCAGACACAAAACCTGGCACGGCTTCCACGATCATCCAAATCAGAAGAACCGTAGTTCCTTTACATGTAGGCTGCAAATCACTTCAGACCTGCAGGGTGAAAGTTCCCTGTGTTTGGTGCTGTAAAAAGGGTTCTCAGGGCCTTATGTAAAAAACTTTTATTTTAAAACTTCAGATTTTATCCACATGATCTCTACAGTCTATGTGTGTGTGTGTAGTGTTTTGATATTGAGACTGTGTCAGCTATATTTTTGTCCATGCCTTACCCCTTATCCTTTAACTTCTTTGCCTTTTTTTACTATTTTGAAAAACATTTAAAAATACTTCAAATAGCCGATCTAAGTCGACACGTTGTGAGCTTGTAATATTTGAAATATTCAAAAATAGTACAAAATTGCAGAAAAAAAGTTTAGGAGTTTAGTAAGACATGGATGAAAATAGAGCAGTATCTCTAAACTACAGCAGTAGTAACAGTGAGAGGGATGTCTAAGCCAATGTTCTCAAAGTTAAGCTAGAGTTCACAGGAAGGGTATTTGGCAGGTGTCTTGTTATTTCACGGTGAATCAATCTTTTTGATTGTTTGGGATCGATGGCTTTTGGATGGCCTTCTGCCCATCATTCAACAATCTTAAGTATGAAATTCAGCATGGCATCCTAAAGGTGAACTGTCATTTACAATGTAATGTAGGACCCAAAATGGCTACAACTGCAGTGGCACTGAAGTCACAAATCAACGTCAACCTCACGCACGCACGCACGCACGCACGCACGCACGCACGCACGCACGCACGCACGCACGCACGCACGCACGCACGCACGCACGCACGCACGCACGCACGCACGCACGCACGCACGCACGCACGCACGCACGCACGCACGCACGCACGCACGCACGCACGCACGCACGCACGCACGCACGCACGCACGCACGCACGCACGCACGCACGCACGCACGCACGCACGCACGCACGCACGCACGCACGCACGCACACACACACACACACACACACACACACACACACACACACACACCTCAATCTGAGATTCCTCATTTCCTTTGGGCAGCCAGAAACCGCTGGCACTTAAAGGAGTAGTTCACCCCCAAAATTACTTTTTTTCTATTGATTAGTCACACCATGGAGACTTGAGTTCAATAATATTTTTAGTTATTTGTCGCATTCCTAAGACTAAAATTTGATTTGAGGAAATTTATCCCCATTGATTCCGGATGGGGACCCGAATCGATTTGGGTCCCCATCCGGAACGAATGGGGGTAAATTTATTGTTATCACATTTTTGTCTTAGGAATGCGACAAAAAAATTAAAATATTATTGAACTCAAGTCTCCATGGCGTGACTAATCAATAGAAAAAAAGTCATTTTGGGGGTGGACTACTCCTTTAAGCTGCCTGACAGTGTGTTACAGGCTCAAGTCCCGATCCCGATGACCTTTGCTGCGTGTCACTCCCCGCCTCTCTCCCCATATCCTGTCTCTCTACTATATATACTATCAATAAAGACAGAAAAAATAAAAACATAAACATCACTTGGTTGAGCTTAAGAGTTGAATAGGTCGCTGTTCCAAACTGTTTATTTTGATTGAAGAGGCTCTAGTCGCCCTGCACACACTATATTCATAAAGGGTAATGTTTGTGTGCATTTGCATGCGTGTATGTGAGAGAAAGAGAGAGAGAGAGAGAGAGAGAGAGAGAGTAAAAGTTGCTGCAGTGAGTCTGAAACTACTCCACTCCCCAGGGGAGCTGGGATGCTTTACTGTCCGTGATGCTGTAAAGAGAATCCCATTCACACTCCTCCTCCTCTCGCTGCCCGTATCTTTGTTGGGTGCAGTACTTCACTACATTACCTCTTCTCCTCTCTCTCTCCCGTCTTGCCCTCCCTTATTGCAGTACTTTACATTAACTCTGTCCTTCTCTCTGTCCCCCACTTTAATGCCTTCCTCCACCTCTCTTTCTCTTTCTCTCTCACTCTCTCTCTCCATCTTTGTCCTTAACCCTGGACTGTCTACAACTTTCCATCTTTTTTCTTACCTCTCACATTACTACCTACACCCCTTTTTCTATCCTTACCCCCAAACTCTCTCTCTCTCTCTCTCCCCCCCTCTTTCCCTCTCTTCCTGTCACTCCCCCATTCTCTTTTCCCTCTCTCTCTCTCTCTCTCTCTCTCTCTCTCTCTCTCTCTCTCTCTGCAGTACAGTAACAGTTTGCAGTATGTAGGGCAGGTAATTGTCCCTCAAGAGAGTGTCGAGCTGCAGCAATGCAGACATTCACTGATGGAACAAACAACGAAAAGAAAACAAAGTTTATGAACATCTAAAACCAAGTAGCAAATGTGTTTGGAATGAGACTGATTGTTTGAAAAACAAACAATTCTGAAAGTTGACTTGTACCACTTCAAACCAGAAATGTTTTCTTGTGTGCTTACTGCTTATTATGAGTCATTTGATTTAAACTCGTATGACAGGTGGTTTTGCAACAGTTTTAGATCAAATTGATATTGGGAACGTCCTTTACTGACTGAGTCAACACTGCATTGCAACACTGTTTCTCAAACGTTTTATTTACTTTTCTACCACACACACACTTACTTCTTACTAACACACACACACGCACACGCACACACACACACACGCGCTCGCGCGCACGCACACGCACACACACACACACACAGGCTATTTAAATCTCTATATATAAAAAATAAAATAAAAACATCCGCAAGCTAGACTTTTGTTGCATGTGCCGCGGTTCCATACTAGTCAAGCCCCCAGAACGGCTTGTAAATATTGAAGCGGCCGCCCTACTGGCCAAAGCTGGAATTTCAGGCCGGGTGAAACATACAAGCACGAGCATAAGAGCGTGCCGCTGGGGTCTACAATAGGGTTCAATGGACGTCGACTTCGTTCGTGACATCATTACGTCTCAACATCAAACATTTTGGCACATAGGTATGTGCCAATTTCCCCCAGAATGCACCTGGATTAGCTACTTCCGCATGCGTCAAAACGCCACTGAACATGTGGTTTCATTTTATGCTCTCAAAAAATGTGAATCGTGTGAGAATCGTGATCTAGATTCTTTTGGAGGAAAATCGAGATTCACAGTATGGTTATCACAATTCATGGCTCAATATATTGTTGCTACGGAAATGTTACTACTCAGTTTCTCGCAGTTATCTTAAAACAGTTGCGTTATCTCAACCACAGCAGATGCATGTTCCATGGCTGTATCAAGGAAACTAGAATTGCCTAGTCTTGTTTAAACGGAGGGGGGTAGCAGTGTTAACCCTGCAAGGCCCAGAAACCTGAAGGCCATAGTACTGAAAAATATTGCCAATTTACATTTGAATTGCCCAATGGCAAAAAAGTGATCACTTGGATTCCAATGTGCATGAGAAAGATATCTACAGTAGCATACAATTTGTTACTACAGTTATGACCATGACATTGGTCAGGAGAGATGTTTAGACATTTGCTCGGGACCCAAACTAGTGAGTAGATCTACAAACACACAACACGTCGATTCGCCCTGCGTTGCGAGCTTGTAGATCTTTATACTACTTCTTAATTATTATTTTATTTATGGATTTTTTTTTTGTCTGTTTGTTTTAAAATGTATGGGGTTGGGGGCTCCATGGGGTCCCCAGCAAAATGAGGAACAGTTTTCGTTTCTATTATTACTTTCAGCATTTACAAATGGACGTCCTGATCTGCAAGCTCAAAACGAATTGCAATGCAATGCCTTGGAATCATTTTGAATAAATTTGGAAAAATCTTTCTTCTGGTGGTCCCTGGCAAAATATTTTCAGCTGTGGGCCTGCCGTCAAATGATTGATTTGGGGGTCTTTAATGAAAAAGTTCATTAGAAGAAAAGATAATGTTTTCCTTACAGCTGCTTCAGTAACTTTACAAAGTGCCAATTAGAACAGTAAGTTAAACAGGCATAAAGATATCAAATACACCATATGACACCTTACAGTACGTAAATGATCAAAACAAAAGTAAACAGTCATCAGCAACTGACTGCTTTCAAGTGTACATACCAATTACCAGGCATAGCGCTGGCCAGCTATAGGGGTCCTTCACAAATAAGGAAATAACTTGAATAGGGTCCACAAGGATGCCATATCTAATGAACCATAACATAAAAAGACGTATTAAAATGTGACATCAACTTTCATTTACAGTATATACCGTATAATATATACAATATGTACGTAATAATTTACATGATATTCAATGTTTACAATGACAGGAATTAATTTTGTCTTCAGAAATGTTCATTACACTTTCATAGTCATGGTTTAATGTGAAACAATGCACAGTATTTATGTTCATAATTTGACAAAGGGATAAAACCATACAAAATGCTTTGCAAAAGGTTGTAGCCATACTTACTTTAATAGGTTTTCTAAAAAAAGACGAGCATTGCTCAGCACCTGTAAAACAAAACAAATAGTAACGTTACTAGCTGAATAATCCAGTGTGTGTGTGTGTGTGTGTGTGTGTGTGTGTGTGTGTGTGTGTGTGTGTGTGTGTGTGTGTGTGTGTGTGTGTTTGCGTGCGTGCGTGTGCCTACGTGCCTGTGTGTGAGTGCAGATTGCGTGTACATAAATGGAAAAAAGGAATATGAGGTGATGCTAAACAGGCTCATAGATAAGCTCAGCAAATACATTCTGCTCCTCATTAACTTTATTCACTCTTTACTCTGTTCTTTCACTTCTCTTTCTTTCTTTGTCACCATTTCCCCTCCTTCCCTCTTTCTTCACCAATGTTTGGGGAACCCAATTTTAATTACGTCACGCGCACGTCGCTTAAGTTAACAGGTCAGACAATGGTGTATTGATATGCATACAGCCTCGTCCCTTTGTTAAATCACCCTGTTGTGACACTAAAGCGTTTGTAAACGTTGTTTTGCATCGACGCATGTCCGTGAGAGGTGTGACACTTCTCAGAAAAGATAAGGGACGGCGTGTACACGCGTTTCCCTTGTTTGTCTCCACTACCCCACCCTCCATCTTGCTAATTGAATTGAATGGAATAAAACATTCCCCGTCTCTTTTCCTCCTCTTCTTCTTCCTTCTTACTCTTTCCTCCATATCTCCCTGTGTATCCCCACTCATGCCTCTGCTTCCGCCTCCTCTGCCTCTTTTCATCTCTCCCTCTGTCTAAAAGGATTGTAATATCTCATTAATCAACACAAAGCCCCCATGCTGCTAACTGGGGATGGGACAGAAGTTCAGCGGCAACGAGAGGAGCCTCCTGTGATGAACACAACGATCTGTGTTCAAAGCCTGGATTAACAGCAAGCAGCCCTCACTGGTTTTTATCTCCTCGCCTCCCATCCTCTCCCATTCCATCACTTCTGCTCGGGCACAGAGGAGGAGAGAAGCTGAAAAAGATGCCGAGCCTATCTCGCATTGATGCGTCTTGTTTATTTTGAGGTATATTTATTGAATGTCGATTTGTCTTACTCTCCTTGCAAACATTGTATATGCTTTTTGAAGACATTTCACCTGATAGAGGATAAGGTAGTAGCCTATGCTAACACACACATTGATTGGATACAATCAGGCCTGGGATTTCACCATATTAGAGTCAAGGCCAGTTGTTGGGTACAATACCATAACAAATCTCTTATCTTGAAATTGCTTCTTTAAACAAGACATTTGTGCTGTATAACAAGTGATCTCTCTTGACACTAGAAAGACATACCTGTCAGTGGAGGGCCATCAATTGAATTGAAAATATCTTGAATAGAGGCATGCTTGTTTTTCTAAGCCATTTACTGTAACTAAGTCCTGAGAGTTAAATTCCAGCCTCAAGCCATTCACTGCATGTCATCCCCCAATGCTGTCCTGTCCCAGTAAAGAAGATATTCCCAAGAAATGCTTTGATAAGTCCGAGTACAGAGTAAAATGTCTTGCTAAAATTTAATTTTTTTTTATGTAGTGCATCTAAGCTGGCAGGAAACCAGATCTGACACAGAATCAGACGTGTCGAGGCAACTGAAAAGGAGCGGATATTTATAGAAACATGGAATAATTTAATTAATTTCATTTTAATTTGCTTCTATTAATCTATGTGGGTGGATTATCTTGCACTGTAACTGCTTTTTCTTTATGATTTCTACACAGCTAAGGAGAAATAAACTGGGTACCAACATCATTTAACTGATGCTTCTCAACTTCAGTGGATGGTTTTGTTTAATTTCACTTTTCTTTGCCTTCAAAGCCATAATCCACAGTGGCAGTGCAGCACCCCTGGATAAAATAGAGTTGCCCTCTAGTAGCTTTGTTCACATTTTGATTCACTGATCATTAAAGTATTTTCTGTTGAAATGTTGACTATTTCATTATCAACTACTAGAAAATATGCAATTGGAAATTGCAAGTGTGGTTGCCTATTTATTGCTTAGATAGCCAGAACGTCATGTGAAGCTCGTCCAATCCTCAAGCTTGCACACTCCCCCATTGAACTCAATGTAGGAACTTTTTATAGTCTGGATTGTGAAAATAAGAAAGCTGGGCCAGAACTATATTGTGTTGCCAACAGCAACCAAACTAATGAAGATGAAATTGGAAATTGCAAGTGTGGTTGCCCTGGATTTCCTTTCAAGGCAATGGGGAAAGTTTATTCACTAATATTTTAAAGCCCGTATATGAAGATCTCTGTGTCAGTCCATGTACCTTTCATGCCCATATACAGTATGGAGATCCCTGATGTCATCAATATTAAGCCCATATCTTGGAATACCCATATATGGACATATACTGTGTCATTCTCATGTGGTCTATATATGGACCTACTCTGTCAGCCTCCTGTCGTCTATGATGTCAGACATGATGATGTCAGACATCAAATCCATATCTGGGAAATGTTTATATTTTTTGAGCGGTGTAAACCGCTCCTATAAGTGGCTGTGTGTGTGTCCGTAGCCTTAAATGTGTGTGCGTAGCATCATGTTTGTCTAGTGATGTCATATGTCGTGTGTCTGTAGCCTTTTTCCTCAGCGTTTTGCCATAGCAAAATGTGTATGTTGTCCGTAGCTGTGCGTGTGTCCGTAGCCATTTTCCTCAGCGTTTTGCCATAGTAAAATGTGTGTGCGTAGCATCATGTTTGTCTAGTGATGTCATAAGTCTGTAGCCTTTTTCCTCAGCGTTTTGCCATAGCAAAATGTGTGTGTGTAGCATAGCCTGTACATCCTAGACTTAAATCCTAGTCTGAAGATGTTATGCAAGCACGACCACTGCTCACTTCACATTGGGTGTGATTTTTTAATTAAAATCAATGGAGATAATTAATTCACAAATATATGTATATAAATTAAACTATATGACGTATCTCTTAGCAAAATAGCATGCATGCATGTCCCAATGAAGCCGGTCGATTTGACATATGGCCCAAGTGCGTGCCACCAAAACTGTGGGAGGAATTCCGCAGGAAAGGTTTACTTAGTTGGAAGATGGAATAAAGTCCTCTGGTTGCCCCTGCGGATGCAACTGCACAAATAATAATTACAGAAAATGTTTATAAACATGCTTGACTTTATACCACACACACAAAATCATCAGCATCACTGTATTTAATATTCATCAACTGTGTCAATGTTTTCTTTCTTTCATTTTCTACATCATTTTCACTCTCGTGTCTTGCTCCCTCCCTCTCTCTGCCATTAAAGCTATAGTGACAATAAAGCACGACACAAGGTTATTGCCGGGCTGAACAGGTTCTTTTGTTAAACGTTATGGAGCAATGGCTCTGAAAATATATCTTACTTAAAGAGGACCTGCACTCAGGATTAAGGACTCACTAACGTGTATAGTCTTTTCTTTTCATTTTTTCTTCACATATTTGCAGTTATGAAAATAAATGCACTTGGATGGAAAGGACAGAGCAAGAGGCTGTTAATTTACGTTGCATTCACTTCAAACATTTTGAAAAGCCCTGCTTCAGTGTATACTGTGTATACTAAGCTGTATAGACTTTGAAATGTATGGTATGGACTGAGTCGCTTAAAGCACAGTGAGGTTACAGAGAGAAGGTTGAGGATTTTAAGTACTTAGGGGGAAAATTCCAGAGCAATGGAAGAGTGTGGAAAAGAGGTGAAGAAACAAGTGCAAGCAGGTTGGAACGTACAGTATGTTGATGTGATGGGTGATATGAAAGTATCAGCTATGAAAGGGAAAGTGTACAAGACGATGGTGAGTCCAGCTATGTTGTATGGTTTAGTCACACTGAGGAAAAGACAGGAAGCAGAGCTATAGCATATTTTGGCCCAAAATAGCTGATCTACAAGAGCAGCTTGACGTGTTGAAAGCTTGTAGATCAGCTATGTAGATATGTAGAACGCTTGTAGATCAGCTATCGGGGCACTCTTTAATACTGAAGATTCTGTGTACGACATGGCTTTCTACACAGTACAAATTCTTTCCGCGTAAAATGCTGCGTTCAAGTTCAGGAGAGTTAAGAAAAAGGCAATTCTCCTGAATGCTGCCTTCGGGTATGGCATGGAAAGGGGGGTATTTGCATTTCTTTCACCCTAGTAAATGCTGCATTCATAGTCTGGAGAGGACGTTTTTTACAGGCGGATAAAAGGGCAGGGGTTCAAGCCCCCTTTGATGTGTGCATCTACCTGGGTAGCAAAGACTAAAATGTTGAGGTTCTCTCTGGGAGTAACAAGGATGGATAGGATCAGGAACAAGTACATCAGAGGGACAGTGCATGTCAGATGTTTTGGAGATAAAGCCAGAGAGGCCAGACTGAGATAGTCTGGACCTGTGCAGAGGAGGCATAGTGAGTGATATCGGTAGAAGAATGCTGAGGTTGGAACTGCCGGGCAGGAGGACTACAGGATGACCAAAGAGTAGATTTATGGATGTAGTGAAAGAGCACATGAGGTTAGTTAGAAGAGGAGGCAGAGGACAGGGTGAGATGGAGGCAGGTCATACGCTGTGGCCACCCCTGATGGGAACAGCTGAAAGGAAAAGAGGAAGAAGAAGAAAGCTGGATTTGCGCTGACCAGAATAGGAAAACAGGGTCTGAGGGGTCTCAGAACCTGGTGATAGTTGATGCATTCCAAAGTGATGGGGCTGGGAATCTCTCCTTACAACTTCCAGTAAGTTACAGAGTGGGCAGCAGAGAGCTGAGCCTGCTTTGGGCGGCAGGGAGAGAGCTGCATTTGCCAAATAAAATATTTGCATCTATCTGGCTGTACACCTCAAGCTCTCCAGGATTTTGCAATCGCAAGAACTGAAGCAAATGCAAGCAACCCCTGCAATAAATTTGCCCGATCCCTGCCATATTTCCACATAATGGTCACATAAGAACTAAGACTGCTGTTAGTGTGTGCTTGCCTAAACAGAAAGAGCGGAAGGCAGACCGAATCAGATGTGTGTATGGAAGAGAGGAGGAGTGTACCATTATATACTGCACATATACAGCATCAGTTAGAACAGGGGTTTTCAAAGTGGGTGACGGGGCACACTGGGGTGCCGCGACGGCAGTCCAGGGGTGCCGCGAGATCATTTTGATAATATTTTAAATTTATTTGGACATTTAAAAATATATTTAGTATCATTTTAAACTTGAAGTACAAAGTTATTTTCAGTCACCAAAATGGCTATGATCTTGCTTTCCTCGCAACATAATCGTTAAAATATGCTATAAATATAAGGTGCTGGGAGTGAAAATTAGGAATATAATAATCTAGGGGTGTCTCGGATTAAAAATATATTCATGGGGTGCCCCGAGCCAAAAAGGTTTGGGAACCCCTGAGTTAGAATATAAGTACAGTATGACATTATTATTATTTTTGATCTAATGAATTATCATAAACATTAATAGATTTATTAATTCTTCTTTTTTTTTATGTGTGTAAATCATAAAGAATGTCTTTTTATGCTTTTTTTCTGACAAGTCTGAAGGTATCATATCTATGATCTCTGCTCCGGTATCAATCACTGTGTACCTTGCCCTTACCGTAAGACTTTTAAAGGCCAAACACACAAAGCTGTCTTGTCCTGACTAACTACTGTACGTTGGATGATCAGATTGGGTGACATCAGGTGACATCTCACGTTTGAAAGTTGCTACAGAAACACCCTTACAGACCACAGATATAGTAAAGTTTCGTAAATCCGTGAATTGAGAAAAATACCCTATCCTGTATCTTTTTTTCAAATTCTACCAGCTTGTGTCCCCCCGGCCCCCGAACATCATCTGTTACCTCTGACCTGGTCTATTTCCCATTACTCTGCCCTTGGGGTAAAAGGAGGGGTATGGTTGGGTCCCGACACATCAAGTGACTTTAGCTTACAGCTGGTTCAGTTTGGATATGACATTAGATGGCCACAGTCACTGTGTGTTGGATTTCGAGGTGTAGATGCTGGTAGTCTTGCGTTGCCAGACAATCGGAGATCTCTGCCAACTGATGTCTGGGGACATCAAAATCAGTAGTTGCTAGAACAACAGGGCCCTGACTGCAGTGGAAAACCAATCAGACCACCTCAGTCCCAATATGAAGGACGGTCTCTAATTATTTCCACACAGTTTTAGCAGTCTATATTTGAGTGAATAGTTTAGAGATTGAAAGCACTTTAAATGAACATCCTGTTAATAAGCATTAATTAACAGTTAGTAAACATGTTAATTGTTAAGAGATTTGTAAGCAGTTATAAGAAATGTTTATAGACTGCTTAAGAACATGAATAAAAGCCTTTTATTATGTTGTAATATCTTACCTTACCATCCTTTATTATGCTGTTTTGTTGCTTTATTAACATTAAAACATATTTATTATGCATTTATTAGCAGTTACCTATGCACTTATTAACAGTTTAACTACGATTTTTGCATCGACCTGGTCTAAAATGGGAACAATGCCTTATTAAGGTTAGTATTCCTACGTCTTAGCATGGTGGCATCCAGTTAATTTTCCCATAGCTTCGTATGATTGGCTCGGTTGCAATAAATCAAATTAACCAATGAAATCAGCCAACCAAATGAAGCTATGGGATATTGAACCAAAACAGGAAAAAGGTATGCCAGGAGGTAAAGGTACCTTACTAACAGTTAATTAATGCTTAGAACAGTACTGGGAGGGTAGAATGGACTAATATGTGGATTTTCATATCAGAGCAGTGTTTCACATATGGGTTTCAATGTTTCAGTGTGCGCGCGTGCGTGCGTGCGTGCGTGCGTGCGTGCGTGCGTGTGTGTGTGTGTGCACGCACGTGCGTGCGTGCGTGCGTGTGTGTGTGTGTGTGTGCATGTGTGTGCGCGTGCGTGCGTGCGTGCGTGTGTGTGTGTGTGTCTTACCAGCATGACCACACACCAGTTGAGAACTCCTCTGTAGTTGCTGAAACCACTGGCTGAGCTCAGCAAGGACTCCCGCGACTGGTGACAGCTGGAGTAAAAGGGAAATGAGTGGGTGGATACACTGATGTATATGACTGATGAATGAATGCATAGCACTGTAAGACAAACTGACGGCACAGAGCTTCCTACAACAAGTGATGTGACAATCAGAGTGTAGACAAGACATGTTCACATGAATGAGTATGGTTGGTAAGACAGTTTTTTATCATCAAAAATTCAAAATGCTGGCAGCTGCTGCTGGGTGCCTGGGGTAGTTTTTTCTATTGATTAGTGATTACTCACCTCATGGAGACTTTAGTTATATAATATATATTTTTTATTATAGTATATTTTCCCCCATTGATTCCGGATGGGGACCCGGATGGAGAGTAATGCATTTGGGTCCCCATCCAGAATCAATGGTGGTAAATTTACTATAACATTTTTATTTTTTTGTCTTAGGAATGCTACAAAATACAAAAAAAATATAATTGAACTGAACTCAAGCCATCCAGTGTAAATCCCTACCTTACTTTAAGAGCCACTTATAGAGATTCAATTCAATTGATTCAATACTTTATTGCCATGTCAACAGAGTTGATTGGAATTTGTTTATATGAGTAAAAAAAACTCAACTGTACTGTCATGAAACTGTAACTTTTCCTATGCAAACTTAAATAAAGTCTTCAATCCGTTCAAGCTGTTAAAACAAAATTTGATGATCAAATGTTGTTTTAACAGCTCAATGTTCTGTTCATCCACCCATTTCACAAATATCTGCTTCCTTTTAGTGCCCACTCTTCTCGAGTGTCCACTGAGTGCCCACTGCCCACTTGACCTGCCCACTTCATTTTAGTCCTCAAGTAGTGCCCGCCCACTTTTCAGTTTTCTACTAAACTCGCAGTTCAAGTTCACGTGTATTCCTGAGGGAAGATGGGGTGAAATCTGAAATGGCTCCTATAGTGCAACAAGTAACTTATGTTATTTCTTGTGAATGATACATTTTAAATTGATTGTGCATTTTTATTTTTGGCACATGATGCGGAGGAAAAAACCTTGAAAACCCGCCGTGCATCACTGCATCCCACCGTCGGCACGGCCTCCTGCGTTGTAAATCGATGACGCACCCTTCCCAAACAAACTCGTCACAGTGTAACCTCAAATAAACTTCTGCACGGTTGGAAAGTTAAACAGGAGGAAACAGCCTCTGGTATGTTTGCACACAACTCTGTCCCTCCTTGCACTGCGAATACACATCATTAGTCAAAATGTAGACCTATTCCTCATAAAGAATTGGACAACTTTAGACATTTTGCATAGCCAAGAAAGAGAACTAAACATTGCAACTTTTCTCACCACAATCTGTCACTGAGGCTGAGCTGATTTGTTCGTCTTTTCTTCTCATTCTTTGATGATTTGGAGTGGGCTGAGTCTGCAACCCCGCTTTGTTGTTGTGTCTTCACAGCCCGGTTCTGTCCGTCAGCAGCGGTCGCTTCAGTTTGACACGCCGGGACAGAGTCCCCATTCATCGGCTGCAGGGTAGCCGTTCTCCCTGTCGATATGGTAGCCCTTCTGCCACGGCGGCGGCTTATGATGGGCCCCTGTGCTGCGCTGGAATCCCCCATAGTGTAAGGAACTCACACTAACAGGCTATCGTTTAAATTATTTCACCCAAGTAAATCACTTGCCAATATGCTATGCCATTACATTGAGACGACTGCATGCCTGTTGCTTCTGTTGTTGCACAATCGTAGTAAACATTAACAATAGGAAGTCGTGGACTGTCCGCCCTACAAAGTAGGAGTGTGTATGCATGATGACGCCGCAGTGGTGTAAAAAGTACTCAAATGTTTTACTCAAGTAAAAGTATCACTACTGGTGCAATGTAGAAATACTGTGTTGCACTTGCAAGTAGAAGTCCAGAGTTCAATTCTTTTTTACTTGAGTAAAAGTACAAAAGTATTGGTATCAAATAGACCTACTTTTTGAGGCCTACTCATTATGCAGAATGTACAAAATTCAAAAATATTTTGAAAATAGCTTTGCAACGTATTTTGAGCTTGTAGATCATCTATTTCTTTTTAAAGTAGCCTATTTAGTATTTTTTGTTTTGTAATAATAATCAAAATGTACAAAGTAACTACATTTTTCAAATAATTGTTGTAGAGTAAAAGTAGCCTACAATATTTGCCTCTGAGATGTAGTGGAATAGAAGTAAAAGTAATTGGAAATACTCAAGAAAAGTACAAATACCTCAAAATGGTAGTACAGTACTTAAGTAAATGTACTTAGTTACTTTTACACCACTGACTGCATCTCCGTGAACTGTAACTGCTCTGACAGGTTACTCCGGATCCCAATTGGTTTGTGTTGAAACAGTCACAGTGGGAAATGGAGTCATGTGTCAGCCTGCCAACAGGCCTGGGCTCCATCCTCGCAGGCAGGTAATGTCATTGCGACCGTAGGTCGCATTTACTACCAAAACCTCCACCGGCTGTCCGTCTGTCTGTCTGTCTGTCTGTCTGTCAGTCACACTTTTGCCCTGCTCATATCTCCACAACCGTTGCCCCCATCCATGCCAAATTTTGCACACACACTCCTTACCTGCCAAACTACAACCTCCAAGGACCCCCGGAGCTCCAGGGACCCCCAGGTCCCTGGGGGACCCCCAGGTGTAAAAAAAAATGTCCCTCCGTGAGTCAGACGTCACACGTCACACTTTTGCCCTGCTCATATCTCCACAACCGTTGCACCCATCCATGCCACATTTTGCACACACACTCCTTACCTGGCAAACTACAACCTCCAAGGACCCCCGGAGCTCCAGGGACCCCCAGGTCTCTCGGGGACCCCCAGGTGTAAAAAATGACCAAATGTGCAAAAATGACCAAATGACCACCCCAACGGGGCTGCTCACGGGGAATTCCTGGGGACCACCCACTCCTGGTGCTCCAGAACGGATGCAAAAGTGGTGGCGCCCCCAGTGGAGGACCCCCTCCACTGCAGCTCACATAAAATGCCGTAACTCGGGCTAGGAGCGTCCGGGAGAGCCGGGGCCGGTACCTATTCGTCCGCCAAGGCAACGCGGAGACCCCACCCCTCATTTCTCACATGCCCCTCTTCTAGCGCCACCTTCAGGCCGATTTTTAAAACACATTTTTGGACACTGCTCCTACAGTTTTTGCCCTAAAATCACACAAATCGCTACACAGTATGTCTACACGCATCCCATCAACATGAATCTGTCCCATATAGCGCCACCTTCAGGCCGATTTTTAAAAACACATTTTTGGACACTGCTCCTACAGATTTTGCCCTAAAATCACGAAAATCACTACACAGCATGTCTACACTCATCTCATCAACATGGATCAGGAAGATTTTGGAAAAACTAATTGTTGCCCTATTTGTGGAGATAAGCGACCTACGGTCGCTTATCTCCCGATTAGGGAGTCTTACTGGTTTAAACAGGCTATAATAGAATAGCTTGACTTCACTTTTGAAAACATGACACTTTTTTAAACATGCCACAGCAAGTCTATTATTTGGGAGCTAATGGGGGATTGTATCGTGTCATTTGCCCCAGGCACTGTCTATTAGTTACAGTAAAAAAAAACTTGTCTGATAGGGAGGCGTATCCCGTTCCCTCTAGTTCTGTGGGCTTATCCATGCTGGGACGGTTCAGTATAGCTGATCACACTGGCATTGACCCAGCTTTATCAGTCTTGGCTGTCTATAAGGCTGTCTATTAGAGTAATGGGGCTGTCTGCTGTTGTCAGGATAAGAGACCTTGAGGAAAGATCATTAGGAAACTGATGACTTGTTTTATTTGAACCGTGCTACCACCAGCCAAACTAATTTATTTTTTTTAATTTTCCCCTGACATTTTGGTTTCTACACTTTAACTCTAACTCAGCTTTCTATTTGTTTAGTTTTCTGTTTGTTTTGTTTGCTTGAACATTTTGTGCCAAGCGTTTTTGTTTCCCAGGTGAAATCCTTTGTTATTGACTGATCTGATGACCAGACGTGGTTTATTTGTACACATTTCAATAACAAGGCAATTCAAAATGCTTTACACAACACATTAAGACTCAAAGTCAAAGTAGGGCCTGCTCAAAAAGTATCATAATACTGTACATTTAAATACAATTAAAAATAGTTTAGAGAATAGAACACAAGAATAAGCTATAATAAAGACATTTCCTCAATAGATGCAGAGGCAAAGAGAAAAATAATCAGCTTTGATTCAAAAGAACAGAGTTGGAGCAGACCTGCAGTTTTCTGTGAGTTTGTTCCAGATGAGATGCGGTGCATGAAAACTGAATGCTGCTTTTCCATATTTTGGTTTAGATCGGGGACAGAAAGTAGACCCGTCCCAGGTTAGATGACCTGAGGTGGATCATAACAATGACAGAAGAAGATAAGACATTTTCTGTTCCATACTTTATAAATTAACAGTATTTTCCAAATCAATTATTTGTCCATGAGGAAGCCAGGGTAAAGATCTGAGAACTGGAGTTATATGAGCCCCTCTCTTGGTGTTAAGAACTCGAGCAGCAGCGTTCGGAATCAACTGTCACTGCCTGGTCGATGTTTTAGGAAGGGAGACCTGTAAAGACATTGTTACAGTAGTCGCCATGTTTCCAAATCCTGATGAGACATTTGTCCTTTAAATCAGTGTGCTCAAACTGTTCAGGCCGTGAGTGGCGAGTGGCGACCCCCAAAATAATCAACATTAACAGGGACATACACCCTGACGAGCACCATGAGTTGAGGAATTATATTTTGTAAAACACGGTTCTATTGTGAAAATAGCAGATCCAGGTCGGCCATTTTAACAATTTCTGCCTCTAATATTTGCCAATGTTTAATTGGTCATTTTAGAGGTAATTAAAACGTCCTTAATTTGTCACTTAAGAAATGTGCAGATACCCGCTATACACTTAAACTTTATGTTGGTTTGTTTACTGTTAATAGTGGTTAATATTATGTGCATAAAGGTAGATATCTGGCCTAGGTATGGCCTACATCTGGCCTAGATATGGCCTACATCTGGCCTACATTGGACCTAGATACAGGCTACATTTGTACCTAGATATGGCCTACATCTGGACCTAGATATGGCCTACATCTGGACCTAGATATGGCCTACATGTGGTCTAGATATGGCTTACATCTGGTCTATATCTTGGCACAAACAGGGTTCCATTGGCCAAGCTTCACAGGACGTGTTGTAATTGGCTAACGGGACGTTGGCCAAGTAATGAAAAAACTCATAAATAGCACCACTCACTTCACACTAGGTGTGTTTTTTTCTGTTTCTTTTTTTCCCTGTTTCTATTTTTTCTGTTTCTGTTTTTTTAAACCATGGCTGCCAGTTCCCACCTGATGTTGTGTGGGAGTTCTGACTGCTCCAGACGGAACAGAATGACCACTAGCTTGCATAACGTCTTGAGCACAGCAGAAAAGAGAACACTATATTATGCAGGGTGAACTACATGCACGGGCAAAAGAGCACGCTGCTGGGGTCTGCCATAGGGTTCAATGGACGTAGTTTGTGACATAAAACGTTTGTCGGCGTAAGTAAAATTGCAATAAGGGCGAGCTGGAAAAGTGGCATTTGGCATATGCCAGGCATGTACCGTTTCCCAAAGTGGTATATATGCCATTATGGAAACGGCATATGCCAATTTGGAAGCGGCATATGCCATTTTGGAAACGGCACATGCCAAATGCCACTTTTTGGAACGGCATATACCATTTCGGAACGGCACATGCCTGGCACTGTGGCACATGCCAAATTCCAGTTTTGATGCCACCTTTTGGAACAGCACATGCCTGGCTGGCTCATGCCAAATCAAATGCCACTTTTCAGAATTGCATATGCCGTTTTGGGAACGTTGCCATTTCGAACGCCACATGCCTAGCACATGTCAAATGCCACTTGTCCAGCTCGCCCTCTCTCTTATTTTGAGGGGCCTAGTAGACTCTGGTCAATGAATTATATAGGGTTTAAGTGCTTAGTGTGTTTCCCCATATCTGAGTTCACAACAATGAACAGTGTAAAGCCACTCTTTTAAGGGTATTGGATCTTGTTAGAACTAGAGGAAGGGACATTTACACGCCATCTATGGCCATAAAAATACATAATTCATAAAATGTCAACATTTAAAGATTGCATTTGAACCACTAGTGGGTGCTGAAAGTCCCTTTCCCCTATTTTTGAATTAATGCACCTATGAGAACGAATGTAATGTCTCCAGCTTACAGCTGACAACTCTCAGATGTGGAGTGGAAGATGTTTTGTGATCCTGTAAAAGTGAGCAATGTGGGATGATGAAAAAGCTCCAATGCAGAACTATACAGTAAAATCCTCAGTAAGGATTAACTCTTAACTCTTGAGAGTGTACAAATGTAGTTGTGTAGCTGTGTGTAGATACTGTACATACTATTTCAGAGCTGCAGATGAATAACTCAATCAGAATCAAGTTTATTGTCGAATCGCTGGTTTACAGGTTTACATTTCTTACATTTGTTTTAGCATAAACTCGCTCCATCATTTTGTTTCTTTCCATAAGGGTAAAAGAAGAAAAAGGAGTTTGTACATGAGGTTAAGCATAAGGTGTCAAGGTGGTAATGCATTGGTAGTACCACAGGTGTGGTATGATTAGGCATAAAAGGTGTGGGTTGTTTGCACCTTATCTAAATAAAGAGACTAAATAATAGTAACACTCAAGTTTCTACGCTGCATGCTCGCTATACTGTAGGTGAGTCAGACCGCTGTCTCTGTTGCGTGCTGAGTCTTCTAATGTTCTGCAGATCAGGTTATTTTTGATAGCAGCTGGCCATTTAAAATTTAGAGAATAAGAGGTTTTTGGCCATTCATTATTCATGCGTTCTGTAGGGCCTCAAATCCAAGGCTTTCTACGCGTCCTCTCTCTGTCTGAGCCCTGAGAGACAGGCAGGAACACAGGCACATGTAACCTCTAACTCTCTCTATCTCTCTCTCTCTCTCTAATCCATCCATCCATCCATTCATCCACTGCAACTGTTGTTGGACCACAGACATGAATAAATGCATGTCTCGACCCATTGACTTGTTTTTCTTGCTCCGAATAATAGAACTCAACCTTGTGTGTGTGCACTTACAAACCTCGAGATTAGCGTCTTTCACCTATGCATGCCATCCGACACTCATGAGAGGTTACAGCGCTGCTTATATATCCAAACTGCATCAGCAACACCCTGGCACCTGTTCAAGGGCAGGCGCGCGAGAGAGAGAGGGAGAGAAATGGAGAAAGTTTGGATGATAGAGATATGGACAGGGAAAATGAGAGAAAGAACAAGATAGAGTGGGAGAAAGAGATAGGTGGAGAGAGATAGATATGGAGACGGATCGGGGGAGAGAGATAGTGTTCGTCCTTGGTTGTAATGAAGCCGTGGAAGGATAGATGACTCACTTTCACCCGGGGAAGAGAAACACACTCCCAACATCACTCAGCTTAGCTGTGTGTGTGTGTGTGTGTGTGTGTGTGTGTGTGTGTGTGTGTGTGTGTGTGTGTGTGTGTGTGTGTGTGTGTGTGTGTGTGTGTGTGTGTGTGTGTGTGTGTGTGTGTGTGTGTGTGTGTGTGTGTGTGTGTGACAGTGAAGACTGATGGTGATAGTATTGGATGCTGGCTGGACTGATAAAGGTATAAGTCAGTAGATTGACACTGATAGAGAGCGATATTGTATAAGTGTGTTGTGTGCACACAGGGTGCCTGTTGATAGGTGTGTCTATGTGTATGCGAATTTGTACTGCCATGTTGCACTGTGTGTGTGCACGTGCGTGTGTGTGTGTGTGTGTGTGTGTGTGTGTGTGTGTGTGTGTGCGTGTGCGTGTGTGTGTGTAAAGTGACAGATAGGTACGTCATAGCGCTGTTAGGAGGTTTGGTGCCATGTCAGCACTTCTACAGTTCAGCCAAGGACTCTAAAACACACACTCCATCTGTCTCCACTTTTCTGGAAGGAGGGGAAAAAAACGTGTACTGGAGGCAGAGGGAAAGAGGGAGAATGATGGAGGGAGAGATGAAGGACTCGATTCGAATCAGTTCATACAAACTCAAATCCCGAGCGCGTCGGGCATACCAACGTACTGCTATGGGAACTGTCTCCAACCCCATACCTACAAGCCACTGTTATGCAGTCTTTACCTCAGTGGTTCCCAAACCTTTTAGCTCGAGACCCAAAAGAGAAGTTAGACGTTGGCCCGGGACCCAAACTATTGAAAATAGCAGACCTACAAGCTCACAACGCGTCGCTTCGTGCCATGTTGTGAGCTTGTAGATCAGCTTGTTTTCAAATTTATGGAAGTTCTTAGTTTTCTTTTTATTTATTAATTCGAAATTACTTACTTTTTTTTTGTTTTTTTAACTATTGAAAATCCTTTTTTTAATGTTTTGAAATAATAATAATAATAAAAACTAAATGTAGGAAACAAAAAATTAAGGGACCCATAAAAAAAAATCCGCGACCCAAAAATGGGTCCTGACCGACTGTTTCGGAGCCAGTGCCTTACCCTACCACAGTGACTCTGAACCTCAAGGACCCCAGTTTAATTTTATTTGGCCATGTATCCCCGTTTGATTTTTATCCGCTCTACAGAGCTGATCAGTGTTCAGACCCTGAGACTAGTTGTCACTTTCTCCTCACATTTTCCTCATTGTCTGGCATTGGTAAAAGGCCAGTGGCTTTAGCAGTGATTTTCAGTTTGACGTGCATTAGGCTTTGGACCCCCATTTAATAGCATTTCTATCTATGAGACCCCAATCTATATTCATGTTTATATTCAATCAATGTTAATTTAACTCAGATTGGTCAAATGGAACCATTTTGGTTCCATTTGTACACTCTCTGAGTTACATACCCATAAGGGTCCATTTGGTTCCTAACTATCATTTAGACCCCCTGCAACTCCTTCAAGGACCCCTGGGGGTCCATGGACCCCACTTTGAGAACCAATGATCTAACCAACCGCGGGTGTCCCTCGTTTGTGTTCCTGTATGAGTGAGTTGAAATGATCGGATACTATAGGAGGAATCTAACCCAGACTGAGCTTGGGAAAACTATCATGAGGATTCAGTGATTGTGTTTTTTTATTGCGACCGAAGGTCGCATTTACCCTGAAAAACCTTGTCGCTTGAGTGTATTCTGTACAGGAAGTGATGTCAGTGTGATGTCAGTGTGATGTCAGCGAGTTGTGACATCACTTCCTGTACGGGGCGGCTAAGACTAAGAAAGAAAAAAAAAGAGAATGATACACAAGACTAAGAAAGACAAAAAAAGAGAAGAATAAAAAAGAAAAAAAGGAGGAGGAGGATAAAGATACCGAAAGGAGAGAGAAGAAAGGGTGGATGAGGTACAATGTGCGGTACTTAGATCACCTATGAAAGAATGTCCATCCACCTGGAGAAAAGAAAATGTAACGGAGGTGGCAACGGATAAGGCCAGATAAAGTTATTAGGCCTGGATCCGACTTTAAGTCGCCGCACAGGATTCCAGAAGTGTAGCGCTTATTCGCTCTTGTATCAAACCGGTACTCGAAACGTTCTTAGAATTTAACATATGTTCTAAAGTAAATATGGGGGCGGCTGTGTTAAGAACGTTTCGTTGTCAAGCTCAACGTTGGGCATTTGGACCTATCCATGGAGAAATGGAGAAAACCTGATTGGCCTAAACATGGAGATGTGGAGAACACTATATATGGAGATAGTCCAGTCCATCATGTCATATGGGACTACCGTCATAGACAGTAGCCATTGTTAGGCCGGAGTCAATGGCTGTCTGTCTGATTGTCTGTACAGGAAGTGATGTCACATGACATACTTGTTATGCCCATATGAGTCATTCTGTACCACATCTACATGTTTAGGCAAACTCCACACAGAAAGGCCCTATCGCCAACGCCACCTAGGGTGTGGGCGATAGGGCCTTTCTGTGTGGAGTTTGCATGTTCTCCCTGTGTCTCCTAGGGTTGATACCCTCACAAAAACATGAACAAACTCCCCCCAGAATGACAACAACTAGAATCGTCAGAGAAACGCTGTGGTTGGCCAGATGGTCAAGAATTGGCGCGACCTCGCCATTTAGGGCGAGGTCGCATGTCACCCTCAGGTCGCATGTCACCCTCAGGTGTCTTACTAGTATATATATATATATATATTGTTTTTTTTAGCGGTGGTAAACCGCTCCTATACGTGGCTGTGCGTGTGTCTGTAGCCTTTTCCCTCAGCGTTTTGCCATAGCAAAATGTGTGTACGTAGTATCATATTTGTCTAGTGATGTCATCGTCGTGTGTCTGTAGCCTTTTTCCTCAGCGTTTTGCCATAGCAAAACGTGTGTGTAGCATACCCTGTACATCCTAGACTCAAATCCTAGTCTGAAGACGTTATGCAAGAACGACCACCGCTCACTTCACATTGGGTATGATTTTTCTATTTGTAATGTGTAGTAAGAGTCAGGAGTTGACGGTACTTTTCAAGGATTAGCTTGCTGCAGGCTGATATATATTAGCCTCGTGAACCACCCTCCCCCCGGAAATCTAAATTCATTTGCTTTCAAATGAATTTAGATTTCCGGGGGGAGGGTAACTCACGAGGCTAGATATATATAATCTTTTTTTTTTCTTTTTACCGTAATCTACACAGTAAAATCCTCAGTGTTCATTCCATTTGTAAACTGGAAGATACCCATAAGGGTCCATTTGGTTCTTATTTATTGAGCTGCATGAGGAACAGTGTTTTGACAGCAAATTTAGATTTTGTTTTAGTCAGTCATTTGAATAAAATTACATTTAGTTTTAGTCATATTTTAGTCATCTGAAAAGTTTTTGTTTTAGTCCACTAAATCTACAGTTATTTTGTCAACAAAAATGTATTTTGGCAGGCCTCAATGGTGATTTTACATGTGGTCGTTTGCTAAATAATAGCCGATCTACAAGCTCAAAACGCCTTCATGTTGTGAGCTTGTAGATCAGCTATTTTCAGAGCGCAACACCCGAGTGCAACTAAACATAAAATTACTTGTCTTGTCTTTTAGTTCTATTGGAACTCTTCTCCATCAGTCCCTACCTAACTTTGTAGTCTAGTTTTTATTTGTTGACGAAATTGTCTTATAGTTTTAGTCCTCATTGGTAAAATAAATGGTAAATGGTGCATCACTTTTATCCAAAGCGCTTTGCATAGATTGTGCATTACATTCACCCATTCACGCACACATTCATACACCGGTGGCAGAGGAAACCATGCAAGGCACCAACCTACTCACCGGGAGCAACTAGGGGTTCAGAGTCTTGCTCAAGGACTCTTCGACATTAACTCAGGGGGAGCCCGGATTCGAGCTGGGAACCCTTCGGGAACCCTTCGTGCTCTAATACCGGTTTATCTACCCCTGAGCTATGCCGCCCTCATTGCTTAGTTTTGTTTAGTTTTCCTGAGTGAAACTAGACCAGGTCACCTGGTTCTGCCAGACCCGCAATGAAAACTTGTAGATCGGCTGTTTTGACTAGTATGGCACTGAACTAACACATGAACACACAGGATTGTATAGGCTGAGCAGCTGGAAATGTTTGTGAGCTTGTAGATGGGCTGAGGAATTTATAGTGTCAGCAGCTCGTCAGCCAACTCAACTCAGCTGGTCCTGTACAGGTGACGGCACTCAAGGCAATCAGCCGAGCAAGGGAAGGGAGGGGCAGATGAGCAGTCAGAGGCAAACACAGGCACACTGAGGAAAAGAGGGACCGACCGACAGACCGACAGACCGACAAAGCCTTTTGTAGGCCGACCCCCTGGGTCTGGCAAAAAGGTAGTCAACGCTTTTTTCATATTCTAGTTTAAGTCTACGAAATCAACACTGCCTGGAACCCCCTGGAACCCTCTCAAGGACCCCGGAACCCACGTTGAGATCATTGCCCTACCTCCCACGGAGCTCTGCCTTCACTGCAGCTATTGCTCTGACCGGCCATGACATCCTGGCTCTCCAGTGGTGGCCTGACCTTCCAGCCCCTGTGAGAACAGCACAGTCCAACCTGATTTATGCTTCGACGACAAATAGTTTGTGTGTGTGTGTGTGTGTGTGTGTGTGTGTGTGTGTGTGTGTGTGTGTGTGTGTGTGTGTGTGTGTGTGTGTGTGTGTGTGTGTGTGTGCGTGCGTGCGTGCGTGCGTGCGTGCGTGCGTGCGTGCGTGCGTGCGTGCGTGCGTGCGTGCGTGCGTGCGCGCGCGCGTGCGTGCGTGCGTGTTCATCTACGAATGCCATTCCCAAACGTTCTCTGGTCAAGGAGCCTGTCTCAGAGACAGAGAAGGTGACATAGTCTTTAAAAAAACACATTATTTTTTTCGAGTGACGCGCCACACAACACTTCGTCGTCGAAGCAAAACTCAAGCTTTACTTTCTGTCATCATATGTCAAAATCCTGCAGCCTAATCTCTCTCCAAGAAATACTACTCTTCCCCGAATGAAATGCCATTCTAAAAATGCTCCTACCTGTTCTTCAAAATGAAAACGTATACCTTTTTTTGGCTTTTATTTCTCTACTTTTTTATCTAGGCAATCATTGGCTGGAGCAATATTTGCGTCTTGCCTAATTCTGTTGTCGGTCTTCTGGCTTTGACCCTTGAACTTGTTTGTTGTGAGGTAGGCAATCCAGGTGCTTTTAATCTTAAGCTTATGTCTTTATTAAAAGACACTGGATAAGAACTGATGCAGCCTATCAGCGAGTTTCCTGTCAGTCTTCACTGTAATATCCAAATAAAGGCACCCCCCCCCCCACCCCCCCAAAGCGAAATAAATGTTTGTGTTTTATGAATGACTACGCATTCAACAATATTATTTATATGTGGTTATAAACGTGATTGTAGGGTGCAGCAGTTAATCAAATTCTCTCCTAGTCTCACCTATTTCCAATACTTTTACATGACATCGTTATACAACGAAGCATAACATGTTATTTGGTTAATCAGACTTTAGTCTTGTTTTGTGTGTGATTAATGCTTTTTATCGCTTTTCAGTTTCGGACATACACATTTAAAGGAATGATAAACTGATTTAGTCAAGTATAACAAATCTATTGGAATGAATATTTTCATGTTGATTTCTGTATAGAAAAGAACAGAAAACAAGAAAAATAAAAGAAAAATTACTATGGAGCTTAGAGATTGGATTTTAGTTATCTGACCAGGAATGACCACTGGCTGCCTGTCATCAGGCTGGCCTTGGACCTTTGCTTTCCTTATGGACCTTACCTGTGGATTATACCAGTAAAACAACCTTTTGTGGTGAAAGTTATGTTTAGAAAATACATTTTGTTCACACTCATGATGCATGCGTTTTCTTTTAATTTAAAGAGAATTTGTTATAGAAAATTGTATTGCCTGCCTCCACATGAGACAAACCACACAGCAGGTGGACTTTAATGCCACCTAAAGTAGGTAAAGGCCAGGAGTGGGAGTTATAAAATGAGAGGGTGCGTGCGTCTGTGCGTGTGAAGTAGACTGTATTTGATACTTGGCCTTGGGAAATGTCATTCACTCCTGAGTGTTGTGATGTTTGAGGGAAGTTATTTTATATGGGACAGAATGAAGAGAGATTTTATCTAGTGTTTTATGTGCTGCACCACTTTTCTCTCTTTTATTATGAAGTGGCTGAGCTGAGCCACCTTGCCTAAAAGAATTCCATTATGTTTCACTGGAGAGTTCCAGTGTCACCTCATGGTTTAAAAGCTGTTTACCCTGCATGGCAGAGAAGACCTTTCTAAAAGGTAAACACAGTGTGGCACCATATTGCCGGTGCTGCCGAGTGAAAACCTGGTATGTCCAAAACCGTCCCTTTTTTATAAAACATTTTAAAATAGTTAATATAGCCGTTCTGCAAGCTATCTGCTATTTTCACTACTTTTGTAACACTCTTGTATGATGTAGGGCATTCATGTGTCTGCCTATAAAAGCTCCTAAAACAACCTTTATAATAAAATATAAATCCTTGTGAAGTTATTTCATTCCAAATGCCTCCACGTGATGATGACTGAATGATTTTATTTATTGAAGTCATAAAGACATAAAGGTGCAGATTCAATCCCTGAGAACTTCCTCTTTTGCCTAACTTTAGAAATGTGTGCAAAACGTATTTTGTGACTGTATGTAATTTTAGTAGAAGTGTAATGATATCTTGATTTCAACACTCAATCAAAATGTAGCTCAGAGATAGGTAAATAGAGAAGTGCCTTTGTTATAATAAATATTTAGTGAGTGAGTGAAATATTTTGGTATTTGGTATTTGTATACTAGATGTGATCAGGTTTGGTGCACCTACTGTATTCACACTTGCAGTCTTATTAGGATTTCCATTAATCATGCATTAAATTAACTTGGGTTAAAAGATTAAGCCTAATCTTGATTGTAGGCTACATGGTGACTCCAACACTGCAGCTTTTTCTCTTCTTTTTACACAATCAACCTTGCACTTATTGAAAGAAATCAAGAATAGTCCTATACTGCAGCATGTTCAAACAGACGTTTCAAAGAGTTGCACATTCAGAGCAGTTATGTAGCCAAATGCCTTTGCATGCAAATAAGTAATCAATTCCGTATTTTTGAAGAAAGAGATCATAGGAGTACAGTGTAGCTGTCTCCTATTGTTTATGCTCTGCACTGGCTTTTAACAGCCTCTAACTCAAAGGGGTTTCTCTCTGCAGTTTGTTGAACTCTGGGCTGTAATGGAGGAACAGAATGAAGCACTGAACATTCAGCATACAATTATGTTGTAACTCCTACTCATTATTTTACACACACACACACACACACACACACACACACACACACACACACACACACACACACACACACACACACACACACACACACACACACACACGTAAAGATACATACACAGTTGCACACATTTAAAGATACATTGACACTTAGACAGTATGGATAATGTGTATGACCATGTACTAAGGTCAAACACATTATCCATACCGGTATTCAAGCCCACCTGTGTACAGTATGTACACATACTGTATGCATGAACCAACGAACACAAGCACATGCACACACGGGCAGTGTTATGTAAAGCATTGTAATGAAGCGTTATTCTTGTCCTAAAAGGACTTTGAAGTATTTCTCCTCTAACTATTCTGATGTAATACACACTAATACAATGTTCTCCCTTCATTCCTCCCTGTGCTATACTTTCTCAGACGCATAATTAATCTTCTTTCATCATTGGTGCTGCTGTAACTGCTGTTTTATTGTTGATTGTCCCTGCCGTTGTTATTGCGCTTGTTGCCGTTGTTTTTGTTGTCCTCGTTCCTGTTGTTTCCTGTTGTCGTGTTTTTCCTGTTGTTTCTGTCCTGTTGCTTTTGTTTTGTTGTTAATGATGATTTTGTTTTTACTGTTGTTGCTGCTGCTGTTGTTGCAGTTGTCCTTGTTACAGTGTATTGCGACCGTAGATCGCAATTACTATGAAAACCTGCAGCTCATGTGCATCAGTCAATCACGCCTCATGTCACGCTCCATACGTATATGGCCAAGACAGAATTAATTTGTAAGTGTGACTCGCGTCACCGAAACCACACTTGCAAATTAATTCTGTCCTTGTCCCTTTTATGCCCATATATGGAGATGCCTGATGTCATCAGTATTAAGCCCATATCTGGGAATGCCCATATACTGTATGGACATATTGTGTCAGCCTCATGATAACCAGCGTGGTTGTTGCGACGCAAGTCACACTTGTAAATGAATTCCACCCTTGTCCCTTTTATACCCATATATGGAGATCCCTGATGTCACCAATACGTCCACATGCGCCTTAACGTTTACCCCCCGTGGTGTGCCACGTCCCCGTAAAGACGCTCACAGACGTCTTACCTGGTTACCATGGTTACCAGGTAAACAGGTGCTGCTGCTGCTGCTGCTACCGCCTCTGGTGAGCGGAAAAACGTCATATCCCATGATGATGATGATGATGATCCCGTGAAATATCTGGCAGTGTGTGATCCCTTGTCGGCGATCAATCTTACATTGTGAAAACCACAACGATATTATGACAGCCGATTTCAAGAAAGACACTTGTGTAGTGTGAAATACACTAATGATCCAATTATCACCGACCACTTAAATATCGTACAGTGTGTCCGAGCCTTAAATCAGTCTGATTAACCACATAACATTTTATGCTTCGTTGTATAGCAGTGTCATGTAAAAATATCGGAAATAGTGGTGAAATCGTCCTTTAAATAATTATTTGGGTTAATTGACTAGAAATGACATAGTGGATAATATCTGAGAAATGTTACACTGCTATTTAGATTTACTGTATAGTAGTGGATGCGGATTGTGTTTTGTTTTATACGTTGTTGGTGTTTATATTTCCATATTTGCCCCAAATGGTAGCAAAAGAAGCAACAAATAAAAGCGTTGCTAGTGTGTAATGATGATGATGATGCTGTGTTTGTGTTAATGAAGGCAGTGCGTGGTGTTTATTTGGGGCTAGTTAATTAGCAGCAACAGTAATGAAGCCTCCTGGGACCCAGTGTTGCTATCTGAACAGCCAGGACAGGAAGATTATTTAGACAGAATTTGTCCGAGGAGCTGTTCTCTTTATTCTCTCTCCACACGCGCACACACACAAACATTCACAAAGACACACGTACGTACGCACGCACATACGCACGTGCACACACACACACACACAAAAGCCTCAGATTCTGGCATCAGATCAGGGAAAGGAGTGTGTGTGTGTGTGTGTGTGTGTGTGTGTGTGTGTGTGTGTGTGTGTGTGTGTGTGTGTGTGTGTGTGTGTGTGTGTGTGTGTGTGTGTGTGTGTGTGTGTGTGTGTGTGTGTGTGTGTGTGTGTGTGTGTGTGTGTGTGTGAGAAGGCTAACCATTTGAAGTGGCGCTAAGAGAAACATAAGAGATTCTTTCCGGTCCTCTCTATGTGTGGAAGCTTCACTGTTAACTGCTTCAGCTCTGCCTTCGTTAGATGTTCTAATAACTGTGTTGACGCCCAAATATACAATCTTACAGGTTCCCCTTAACCTATACTGCACTGGTTCTCAAACCCTTTTGGTTGCAGTACCCCCTTAAACTGATTTCTGAAGCCAAGTACCCCCTTCCCCTGACTACAGCATTTTGCTTATAACATTTACATCAATAGTCCAGTTCCAATGCCAACATGTTTAAAATACAGCATAATGGCAAATCAGCATTGCTTTCTATTCAATAACAGTTGTACTAGTCAAGGTATTGATGTAATTTGGTTTAAACATATTCCCATTTTTTATCCCCTGCAGTACACATACCCCCAATTGAGAAACACTGACCTACTGTATAGTCCAGTGGTTCTTAACCTTTTCTAGATCAGGGCCCACCCATCTGACCACTTTAAGTAGTCAGATGGGTGGGCTGCATGCATACTCAGAGCATGTTTTCTTTTTTCTTTTTCTATCATATGTTTTTTTTATGTTAATTTAAATACAGGGTGCTGTGCCCAAATTTGGAGATGACTGACATCACTGATACATCTGGGTTCTCCAACATTACTTCTGAGACTCCTACATTCAATCCCTCATCATAATACTGTGCACACCCCATAACCCAAACTGCACATCATTCGGAGCACATAATTTTTGAACGGGTAAGGACTTGTATTATTTATTTCATATTCTGTTTATGTATGATAGATTAGTTGTACATACAGTATGTTTACTCATTCAGAGGCCCATTGCACATATCTAGAGCCAGCAGCTCTATATTTTATTTTATCTTTTTATTATTTTATTTATCTAGGTTTGGTTCTTGACTCTCACCTGTAACTCTCCTCTGTTTCACTCTCGCTGCTGTTGCTGCTAAAGTACGACACCGGAATGTCCCTCTGGGGATCAATAACGCTTTATCTCATATTCTGCATTCATGGACCTTTTCCTCATTATGCTGATTTCATAGACTGGCCAATTTTAGAAGAGTCAAACTGATAAATATTTAACTGCACTCCCATAAAGGATAAGATCTGTGGACCTAGAAGGACATATCGAGGTAATTTAGAGTCTGGTTACAAAAATGCAACAACTATGTATGTGCGTGCGTGCGTACATGCATGCTTGTGTGCAAGTGCATTGTGTGTGTGTGTGTGTGTGTGTGTGTGTGTGTGTGTGTGTGTGTGTGTGTGTGTGTGTGTGTGTGTGTGTGTGTGTGTGTGTGTGTGTGTGTGTGTGTGTGTGTGTGTGTGTGTGTGTGTGTGTGTGTGTGGTGTTCCAGGGAAACTGCCAGTTTCAGCGTTTTAACTGACGCAGGCTGACAGTCAGGGAGCAGAGACTGATATCCACACACACACACACACACACACACACACACACACACACACACACACACACACACACACACACACACACACACTTCAGTGTCCATCCTCTTCATCCCGCCTCCCAGCCCTTCTCCTGTTGCAAGTGATACCAATACTAATACTATACTGAAAGGAACACTCAGACAGACAGACAGACAGACAGACAGACAGACAGACAGACAGACAGACAGACAGACAGACAGACAGACAGACAGACAGACAGACAGACAAGGGGGCAAAATACAAACCCACCAGAAATTGCACTTGGTTATTGTTTGGCGCTGTGCCAGCCAGAGCCACATTTCAACATTTGGACTTTGGCCACAGTAAAAGCCTTTTCTCAGAGTCCAATTAACACTGAGGAGTTTTACTGCGCCTGCACTCGAATATATAACAGCTTGAATGTACCCTGAAAGTGCCCTCGTTAGTAGCGGAGGCTCATACATCTCTATCTGCATAATAATAATAACTCTGTGTCCGGGTATATGAGCACGGTATCTTTAACTGATTTACAGTCCTATACGGCACTGCTGTAAAACAACATGAATCATCACACTTAAGATGATTTTTTATTTTTATTACTGCAACCGGTGCACAGTGTGACCTGAAGGTGGGGCTATTGAGCTCCAAATCGCATGTCCTCTTTTGTTCTCTCACTTCACTCACTTGTCCAATGTGAGGAAAAATGTGCTACAAGGTTAACATCTGTAGGAGCCTGGGATAGAGGGAGGGGGGAGGAAGAAATAAAGAGAAAGAAAGAAAGAATGTTGAGTATACCGGTAGAATGGAGGCCTACAGTAGTTCAGGAGACGATCACTTGGGTTAAGATATACTTTATTGACCAGAATGAAGCAGAAAGCAAGCATCACACAACATGGCATATTGAGCACCCTACTATAGAGACAGCATAGAATCTAAGCCTATATCTAAGCACATAGTATTGGCAGCCTACCTTAGCTCTACTATAAGACAGCATAGAATCTATAGCCTAAGTTAGCATGGTTTGGCATGGGGTTCTGCCTCGGGCCATGGCTCGCTGAACCCACGATCCTCATGTTACCATGAGCATCGAGGGCATAATCTAATTACAGCGAGCCCTGGCCCGATACCCCCCGAGGGGGATCTAAGGCAGAACCTGAAGGTGGCGCTGGGGTGGTGGCGGGGCAGTGCTATGCAACAAGACTGAGTCCCACCATCTGACTTCCCTAAGAACTATGGGTAAGGGGGGGGGCAGGACCTAGTGACCCACCCCCCTCCGCGCGTGCGCTCCCTTGGGACCGCCCCCTGAACTCGCTTTGATCCTTACGAATCGTCGCACTATTTCAGGAGACGATCACTTGGGTTAAGATATACTTTATTGACCAGAATGAAGCAGAAAGCAAGCATCACACAACATGGCATATTGAGCACCCTACTATAGAGACAGCATAGAATCTAAGCCTATATCTAAGCACATAGTATTGGCAGCCTACCTTAGCTCTACTATAAGACAGCATAGAATCTATAGCCTAAGTTAGCATGGTTTGGCATGGGGTTCTGCCTCGGGCCATGGCTCGCTGAACCCACGATCCTCATGTTACCATGAGCATCGAGGGCATAATCTAATTACAGCGAGCCCTGGCCCGATACCCCCCAAAACTACAAACCCCCAAAGCACGCCAAAATCTCAGAATCCCATGCCAGTGCTAGCCAACTGCGAGGAAGGCAGCTCTGCTGTGACTCTAGCGATTAAGTTATCATTACTGCGGGGCAAACTATGAACTGCCTTTCCTGCTAACGCAAAAATAATAATTAAGCATATTAGCATCTGGCAGAGCGAATATTACTAAGGCAAAATACTAAGCAATGATATTGGCAGCTTGCCAAAAACGCTATAAGTACTGCTAAAGCAATTTAATAATTAAGAATGTTAGCAGCTGGCAGACCGAACCAACGGTGAGGAAGGTGGTACTGCTGACTATAACGATATACTGCAATCTGACTGAAGCCATACTAAAACACCCTAGAGAAAAGCGGGAGCAGCAACATGGACGTATATATATATAGACAGCAGAACCAGAAGCAGCGATGAAACCTTTAATTCATATAACTACAGCGCCATACAGCTTCACATCCTACCTAACTAACACCCCAGCAACCACCTAGCTTTTGCATGATAGAATTTATAACTCGCAGCGATGCAAAATAAAACCCTATGGAACAACCCTGCTAATAGTGCCTGCAGCACTATTAACATCAGCAGCAGAAGCGTTAACTGAAACGCGTCCAACTCCAGCTTGGAACCATTACGCTTCGGTCAGTCCTGTGTTGTGTGTGCTTGATAGCTTGGCGTGCAGGATCTTGAGTTAGCTGAGGGCACCAGAAGTGCTGGTGGTGTGGCTGCTCCGATCCGGAGAGAATGCAGAGTGAAGAGGGGCGGGCCGCAAATCTGGCAGCTCTCTCCGGGGGTCGTGTGACGAGGACGTCGGGCAGACGGCCCGGTGTTCAGCATGGACATGAAAGGACAGAAGGGAGAGTTAGTTCTGCGACTGACACTGGTGTACCTTCCCTGCTTAAACTGCGAGCTGCAATCTTCAGAGGCCATGTGCTAGTCGCATCTTAAGCCTGGCCTTGGTGACCGCATGTGCTTGCCGCAGAAATTACAATCTTAGCTTTAGCTGACCATAACAATGAAACCACGCCTAAGGACGCTGACTTTTAGGATCACAGAGAAATTTTCGCAGCCCACGGAGCGCTCTGCTGCAGAGTCTGCTGCTGCACATATGAGAATCTCCACGAGATACCCGTCTTGACCTTTAAAGGCAAGCTATGCAAGCCTAGAGAGCGGCTAAAGCCCAACATCCAGTACAAGTAAGACGCTGCCATGTAACTATGGTTGCCTATTATTAGCAAGCTTAGAGAGCGGCTGAACGCTCACAGAATCGAACAAGCGAATGCGTTGCTATTTACCTGCTAGAGTGTGGCTCCTCAGGGCATCTGGCTGAGCCCGAGGGCGCCCGGAGCGCCGCCGCTGAAGCTGCTCCGCGCCCGGGGCACCGCTGCCGAAACTGCTCCGCTCCGCAGGGAATGCGGTGTGTAGAGAGATGGCGCGACGCCTTCACTCTGGCCCTCCTCCCTCAGTCTCGCGGCGAACCAGCATGCGTCATGGAACAGAGGGTCGTTGGGGCAGACATCGGGCGGACAGCCAGGTGTTTCAGCATGGAAATACAGGACGAAAAAGTGAGTTAGTTCTGCTGCAGAGTTTGCTGATGCACACATAAGAAACTCTACAACCCATCTCTTGACTTTTAAAGTCAAACCATACCAAAACGTGGCCCAACCGATATGCGTAAATTCCCCAGCTTAGAGCGACTGCACCCTGACAGAACTTAACAAGCAAATGCGCTGCTATTTACCTGCTAGAGTCTGGCTCCGCCGTGCTTCCAGGGCAGCCGTCGCTGGCGAGAAAACTGGCTCCCGCCGTTGGCGCTAGAACTGGCGTTCCTTTGCGGCGTGACGGCGGTGTCGGTGTGCCGCTCCCCCCGGAAGATGAGCCTGTGCCCTACGTGCCTCCGTCGTGGGCTCGCGGGCCGCCGGGAAGTCAGGAGGCTGGCGGGCCGGCTGTCCCAAGGCAGCAGCGGAAGCAGCTGTGGCCGTCGCAGCGATACCCTCCGTGGTGCCGACCGACTCCCGACTGGACTCCCAGCCGCACACAGCATTAGACGAAGCTAGAAACATAACCTTCATGACATGATTAGTGGAACCTGCAGCTAAAGCTGCCATGATAACCTGCTGTCCTAGCCGTGGGCCTGCAGCCGCGCCGGCCTGAAGCTGGAATAATAGACAGGATGAATAGCAACCAGCAAGTATTAGCTTTAGCATGAGCTGAAGGAAAACAGTACTGAAGCCAAGTGCAGCGGCTACGGAAACACCACTAGAACATACGGTGTGCTATGTGACCCAGTACTATAACCTTAGTATGCAACAAATATTTGAGTTAAACCCCTTTAACTTCTGAAACACTGGTAGCAGCTTAACATGCAGTAGAAACAACCCGCAGCTGCCGTGCGACGCTGCAAAGACGACCTGCTGTAGCTGTCGCTATGCGTCGGCTTTAGCCCGAAGCTGAAAGATAGACCTGATGTTAGGGTTAGGAAACCTGAAAAATAAACATGATTTTAGGTTAGGAACCTGAAGTTAAAACGTAGACCTGGTGTTAGCCGCGCCCTTATAGCCGCCGCAGCGAGACGCTGTTAAGAAAGTGATTTAGCTGGACCTGTGCCGCTTTAGCCTGGAGCTGCCATACTGGAGCAGTAATGACAACATGTTAGCAGAAAACACTCAACACCCTGGTAACAGCTTGACATGCAGTAGAAACAATAACTTGCTGGTTTTTATAGCATTTAGTATAGCAGTACCGCTGACAACTTAGAACTTATCAACTAAAAGCCTACGATGCGAGGAAAAGCTACAGCTGATGGATGCTGAAACTGAAAGAGAATGTTTAGCTGGATGGGAGGGAGGGAGGGTGGTCTATCGAGCATTTAGAGTAGACTACGATTCCCTGCATGCACTAGCGAGTTCAACTGGTGACGTCAGGACAGACAGGCACGACTGTGTTAGCGGAAGCAAAACAAGTTCGCACGTAAACTGTATAGCCTGCGGGTTTTCCTCCTCCCAGGAGCTCACACGGAAAACATCCTTAATAGGCTTCTCAAAGAGAGGCGAATACTGTTTTTAATAGTTCCTCCCGCGAGGGCTTCTATGCCACGATAAATGGCAGCAGCCCTACTATGGTCCAAGAAGCGACAGGAACCATTTAGTAGCTGCTAAGGTATAGCAACTAGCACCTCATAAGCAGCAGCTGTTAAGACGGCCAGACAGTGCAAAAAGAGGAAAACATACACATAACCCGAGGCGAGGCAGAAGCAATATAGGCCCCATACTAACTAGATTAAGCACGCTGCGGGCGAAGCTTGCTACTAGCACGACGCCGAGGCTTGGCATGATAGAGAACTACCTTTCCCACACGCAGCGATTAGTATTTGCTGCCGAACGTCATGCCGTAAATCACCGCTTGACGTGACTCGGCTAGCTCAGGAGCTAGGTGAACTCTGCCGTTTACAGACACCTGCAACCTACAAACTGAATCCTCCTAGCGTGATTCATTACCTGCTACGGGGCTGTGTTTTCACGCGGCTCTCGCCGCTCTATGCCTTGACATGGCTAGCACATTGATTTACCAGCTAACAGCATCCTTACCGAAATAGCCGGCTAGCAATAGCCACCAGCTAGCTCCTAGCTGACTATACATTAAACCTGTTGTTCCGCGCTAGCCGATACGGCCCGCGCCGTTGCAAAGTACTGACATGGTTATCGACAAACCCAACGACTGAGATTACTTTAACTCATGGTAGCCCAGTAAAGGCCCACCAGGGCACGAAATAAGTTAGCATTTAGCCCGTAGCCACAGCCAACTTCTATGATACTGAGTTTACCTTTAGCAACTTTAGCAAGCCTGTAACACCTTTGAAATAGCTTTAGCAACAAACTGAAAGTACAGAAATCAGCTAGGCACCAGCAACGATAGCAAGAAATCTGAACCTTGAAACAGCAGTTTAGAATTCAGCGATTACCAGAATAACAATCTCAAACTTCCCATACAACCTGGCCAAGAACACAGCTTCTTAGTTTGGCAGCTAAGTTTACAGTTTACAGTTTACAGTTTAGGCATTTAGCAGACGCTTTTAATCCAAAGCGACTTACAATAAGCAGATACAACATCGCAATAATAAACAAGATAATAGGTCAGTACATTAACAGCAATATAACAATGTAAATGGATATCTATCTAGAGAAAAACACAATATAATCAAGTTCTAAAGAAACCTAACAAACAAATGTTAACTAGCTTCATGTATGGTCATTGAACATACATGAATTGAGCGATAGAAAAATAGCAGAAACAGACAGAAATACTCAGCCAAGTTAGGCACCCTCTCCAAGCGGTGGGCAGCAGCACAGCTACCTGCAAGCAACAAGTGTGGCACTTGTGTGTGTACTGCCGCATGGTAGCAAGCAGCAGTGCTATGCAACAAGACTGAGTCCCACCATCTGACTTCCCTAAGAACTATGGGTAAGGGGGGGGGCAGGACCTAGTGACCCACCCCCCTCCGCGCGTGCGCTCCCTTGGGACCGCCCCCTGAACTCGCTTTGATCCTTACGAATCGTCGCACTATGTGTGGACAGATGTGTGTATGGAAAGGAAGGAGAGAGAGATGAAAGGCATAAACAGAGAGGGATGGAGGGAGGGAGGGAGAATGAGAAAGAAGGACACACAGCGGGGGAGGAGAGACAAATAGAGGGAGACTTTGAGAGCGATGGAGAGAGGGAGATAAAGAGAGAATAGAGGGAGATGGACAGGGGAGAGCAGCTGAAACCCGGAATCAATACTTTCTGCTGGGTGCAGAAACGATGGTGGCAACTGTCTCCCCGTGTTTCTTTCTCAGCAACACACACACACACACACACACACACACACACACACACACACACACACACACACACACACACACACACACACACACACAGAATGCCTATAGGCCAGGGGTCTTCAACGTTTTCAGGCCAATGACCCCTTTGCTCTGAGAGAGATGAAGCAGGACCCCCACTATTATCGTATAAAATTGTGTTGCAGATTAAAAATGTAGTGTACATTATTTCTTATACAAGTTTTGACTTGACAGCACTATCATCTGTGTAGTTTGGATTAATGTGTATTTGCATATATTTAACCACTTGAACTGATACCTACTAGTTAGTCTGCTATTCCCTCTACACCAAACTGTGCCAAGAAATAGAGGCGTTGTGAGCTTGTAGATCGGCTATTTTTTTGGCTAATGTTCCACTAAGAATAGGGATGCGAGGGTTCAAGTGATGTAAAAAAGAAACATGATCACACAAAGATTTGGTGGACCCCCGGTAGTAACTTTGAGGACCCCCTAGGGGTCCCGGACCCCCTGTTGAAGAACTCTGCTATAGGCAGAGGAGTGCTGTAGTCGTTCAAATGACAGTAAAATGCTGAGTGTTCATTTAACTGAGTGTAGAAATTGATTTTTTACACTCTCAGAATGAACACTTGTGATTTTACTGTGTAGGATCGCACATGCAGAATTTAAAATGGAGAACATATTTGTGAATATCTCCCATCTGTTTCTCTTTTTTTCTTTCTCTCGCTATATCCCTCTCTCAGACCCAACTTTCTCACATTTTGTCACACACGCCTTCACATCTTCCCATCTCATGCTGTGACTTATGCTCTCTCTCTCGCTTGCATGTGCGTGCACACACACGCGCGCACGCACACACACACACACACACACACACACACACACACACACACACACACACGCTCACACTTGTGTTCTGTCTCTCCTCTTGTCCTTGTCTTCTCTCTATGCTTCGTGTCTTAATCTGGATAGAATAATTACAAAGTGCCTCATACCAGCTCACCCTGCACACTGCGCTGAGGCAGCACTTCTCTTTTTGTGTCTTATATGGCCTGACACAATAAACAAGTGTACCTGCAGTTATTTACTGATGCTACTATAGAACAAGAAAGCCGAGAAAGGCCACTTCCTGCTTTACTTTATGATCGTCCCAAATGTTTTGCCACGGCTAAAATGGCAGCCCGAATGTAAGAATTTCAGTCAAGACGAAGCAAACACCTGAATTCTCTGAAATTGTGAACGACAAGGTTCCCAGTTCGATCCCAGGCCAGAGTTAGTGTCAGAGTGTCCTTGAGCAAGAGACACTGAATCCCTAATTGCTCCCGATGTGCTGGTTGGTGCCTTGCATGCTTTTCTCCGCCATCGGTGTATGAATGTGTGTGTGAACGGGCACAATCTGTAAACTGCTTTGGAATAAAGCGCTACATAAATGCACCAGTTACCATTTATATTTACTATGATGCTTCCATTCAAAAATACAGTAGCTTACCTTTCTCTCATCTCCAGTCCGAACAGAAACGAAAGCAGTCTACCTAAGGAATAGCATTTATAATTTACTGTGTGTGTGTGTGTGTGTGTGTGTGTGTGTGTGTGTGTGTGTGTGTGTGTGTGTGTGTGTGTGTGTGTGTGTGTGTGTGTGTGTGTGTGTGTGTGTGTGTGTGTGTGTGTGTGTTAAAAGGTGTGAATGTACAGTATGTGTGTTGTTTTGTCTCCTGACAAGCGAGTCTGACTCCCTGCTGAGCCTTCCAGCTTGATGAGCACATCAAGAGGCCCTTCCGATTCATCGCTTGGTGTGTGTGTGTGTGTGTGTGTGTGTGTGTGTGTGTGTGTGTGTGTGTGTGTGTGTGTGTGTGTGTGTGTGTGTGTGTGTGTGTGTGTGTGTGTGTGTGTGTGTGTGTGTGTGTGCTGTGTGCATGCATGTGTTTGTGTGTGTTTATACTGTATGTCTGTCTTTGTCTGCTTCGTTTAACTTTCAAACACTATAAATAACCACCATGTCACTGAGTGTATGTATGATCCCCTTCTGTCACCGCACCTGTGCAATACTTACTGTAATGTAATAGTCATATTATCTCTCTCTCTCTCTCTCTAGCTCTCTCTCTCTCTCTCTCTCTCTCTCTAGCTCTCTCTCTCATTCTCTCATTCTAAACAATGCCGTTAATAGAATTTGCATGGCTTTTTGTTAACAACCCCGACCAGCTGGTATATGGCTGCTATTGTTTTCACTTGTGACTCTGTGTGTTTTTTTTATGTCAGGCCACCGCTATATACTGTTGCATACAAGCATGCATGTTCCTTTTTATTGTTTTTTTTTTTTGGTTTGTACTTGCACCTACCAGTTTTAATTTAGTTAGCACTTTACACAAAAATATAACATAAGAAATTGTTATAGGGAGGTCTTGCACCACCAGTTCCATAAAAGCTCACTCAGCAGAATAGAAGTGGTAGAAAACTATGCAACAATAATATTGGGCATGAAGGTCTGGCATCAAACTAAAGCCCAAATGACCTGTCAATGCTGACTCACCAAGGTGAACTCAGAAATTCTATAGACTACCTGTTAACAAATTGGCATTGCTGCTACACGATGATGAGAGCAACATCAAGTTAATAATAATATTAATAATAAACTACAGTTTATGTAAACTGAGTGTAAAATAAAGATTCACTGTCTGTTAATAATATTTCCTCAGACAAGAAAGTGAAACGGCTGCAGCAGTGCATCATTCTACTACTCTTAGACTGATTCCTCGGCTATAAGCTACACACCTAAACCTCTTCAGAAGAGCTTTAGAAATTGAAAAGGGAATGATGAGGTCACTGGAGGAGGGATTTACCGCTGTGTGCCGTATTACTGATGGAGGCGTTGTTGTCGGCTCGGTCCTGTTTGATGCACCTGTTTGACGCTATGAGACCTGCACCAGTGTTTACAGATCTGTGTACAGCAGGCCTTTCCTCTGGTAGGTCCCCCAGTAACAACAGTACAAGCATGTTTTAATAAGCTTGGGACCCGGGGTAACAGACTACGTTTACTCTGTACGTGCCCCCTGCACGACAGAAGCACGGGTATATTTTAATGAGCCTGCGCTCACAGAGACTTCGTTTCTCATTTGGGTCACGGTCTAAACAATTTGAAGATGCCTTGCGTCAGTGTGTTTTCCCTTCCTCTAGTACCTTCTCTTTCTTTAATGCCCCCACTCACACGCACAGCGGACCATGAGGAAGGCTTACAACACACTCGTTGGCCTAAACGCTAATGCTTAATTTATGTTATATACTTTGTTGAGCGCCGCTGCTGTCACGTGCATGCCGACAACAGCCGGTTTGCAAGCTCACAATGCATCACAATGGAACGAGTTGTGAGCTTGTAGATCAGCTATGTTCGGCGCGTGACACCGGGGGAACAACAAAGTATACATCAAGCTCAACTTCTCCTCTGCAACCTTATCAATTAAAAAGGGAGAATAATGTAAACCACCCGTAGTTATTTGCTGTTCTGTAATTCCATGCCATTTATCAACACAAGCCTCTTGCAGAGTGAATTTACATAAACCTGTAACAGCACTGCTTTATCATTTAATTGTTCCCCAGTGACTCAGAGAGACACCTTAACATGCAAATAATACAGAAAACTGCTGAAATAAAGCCTGACTTCACAAGAAAGAGAGAGAAAAAAAAGGTTATTCAATTCATAAGTTAATGCAGGACAAGGATAACATTCTTGGTTAAAAGTGTTTTTTTGTTTTGTTTCTTTAGATTCACTACGACGCCATAGTTACAGATAGAACAGTACATAATGATAAAGAACGATATGAATTGATTGTTCTGATTGACCGTCTCTGAACTCCACTCTATTAGGCTGTGATCATGGAACATCTCTGATGAAAAACCTGAGTTATACTTAGCTGCACACCAGCAGTGGTGGAAAAAGTACTCAAATGTTTTGCTTAAGTAAAAGTATCAAAACTGCAATGTAGAAATATTCTGTACAAGTAAAAGTCTGTGAAAAACAATTCCATATATGGAGATCCCTATCCGGATGTCACCAATATTTAGCGCATATCTGGGAATGCCCATATTTGGCAATGCCTATATATGGACGCTCCATATATGGCCAAGACAGAATTCATTTGCAAATCAAGACTGCTGACTATCATCACCTGGATCTCCATATATGAAGATCACAACACCAACCTCATCAAACCCTGGATATCCATACATGGAGACGACTGGATCATCACTCTCCATATATGGAGCTGGTCAATACGCTCTACATCTGACCTCACATACTCCATATATGGTTATATAGCTGACACGTTGTGACATCACAGTGATTACTCGACCAGCTCAGCAGAAGCCGGGTATACATGCCAAAGCACACATGTGCACGACCTCGCCCTTATCCCTTCTTGCCCTTAGGGCGTCTTACTGGTATATTCCTTTTTGCTAGTCATATACAGTATTCATTCATATATATGCACTGTATTTATTGATACATCTGTTCATTCTTTCGCAGATTCAGTGCTTGTAGATCTGCTATTTTCAAAAGATTTGTATACATGTGAATACGAAATGGGTCATTCTGCACATTGAGTACTTTCTACTTTTGGTACTTTAAGTACATTTTGATACATTTTGACCAATACTTTTGTACTTTCTCTCAAGCAGGCTACATTTTGAATTCTGGACTTTTACTTGTAAAACTGAGTATTTCTAAGTTGCAGTATTGATGTGATACTTTTACTTACAAGTAACAGGCCACATGAGCCTGACACAATATGTCCATATGGGCATTCCCAGATATGGACTTAATATTGATGACATCAGGGATCTCCAACTGTCTTGGCTATATGGAGCGTGACATGAGGCGTGACTGACGCACAAGTTCAGCAGGTTTTCATACTAAATGCGACCTATAGTGTCACAATAAAAGTGCGGTGTGACTGTGCCCTGCATCCTGATTCAACAGCATGAAGGAAAACAAGAACAACTGTAATGCTAGGTTCCATGCATGTAATCTGTGCCTCCCTCCTCCTATCCCTGTGACTGTGAGTCTGGCTGGTGGCGATGCGGGGTTGGATGACTCTGTTGTGTATCCTCCAGAGAGGGCTCCATTTATCACACTGAGAGAGAGGAAGAGATGTTGGTGGGAGGTGTCTGGTGACATGCATGGGCTGCTGCACTACACACAACTGTACTGTTACTGTTACTGTGATGCTGCAGAGAGGAAACGCTACACTGACTCCACACCCCACCGGTCTGGGCAGCAGGCTGTCAGTCAATGGTGGAAAGTAACTAAGGCGCCGTTCACACTGCGTTTTGGCAACGAAGAAGAAGTCAGATAGGCCTTCCGTTCAGACGACAGCGGCATTTTCGGGGGTTAAAAACGGAACGATCTTGAAACGCAGAGTGGGGTGGAAAAGCTGACTCCTCTCTCCCCTCGCGTCACCGTGTGAGCAACAGAAACGCAAGAAGCAACAACGCATGCTAGTCTTTTTCTCTCCTACTAATACATAGTGAATGCCTGACTTAACACTGTGGCTTGCTGGCTGAGGGGTTGATGATTTGGTTTTACGATCCGAGTGCCCCGGCCGGGACACAGAGTGGGGTGGAAAAGCTGACTCCTCTCTCCCCTTGCGTCACCGTGTGAGCAACAGAAACGCCAGAAGCAACAACGCATGCTAGTCTTTTTCTCTCCTACTAATACATAGTGAATGCCTAACTTAACATTGTGGCTTGCTGGCCGAGGGGTTGATGATTTGATTTTACGATCCGAGTGCCCCGGGTTCACGTCCCGCTCGGTTACTTCTTTCCGTCACAAGGCAAAACGCAACAGCGATATCCCGGGACCTCTACAGAGCGTTGCCGTATGTATGGGGCCTAATTTTGAGGTACAGTATTTCTACTTTTCTTGAGTGTTTCCATTACTTTTACTGGGGCAGCAGTGGCTCAGGGGTAGAGTAGTCTCTCAAGAACAGCCGAACTGAGCTCGAGTTACAACTGAGCTCCAAAGCGACAGAACTTTTCCTTGACGATGGCGAGCCAGATTGGGGGTAGAGTTACCGCTAGAGCGCCCGGATGGGAACCGTGAGGTTGCCAGTTCAATCCCGGGCTCCCCCAGAGTTGGAAGTGTTGAAGTGTCCTTGAGCAAGACTCTGAACCCCTAATTGCTCCCATGAGCAGGTTGCTGCCTTGTATGTATGTATGTATTTCCTCTGCCATCTGTGTATGAATGTGTGTGGGTGAAGGTAATGCAAAATCTATATAAAGCGCTTTGGATAAAAAGGCGCTTTATAAATGCACCATTTGCTTTTTACTTTACTTACTTCTACTCCACTATACTTTAGATCCAAATATTGTACTTTTACTCCACTACATTTATTTTAAAACTTAAGTTAATAGTTACTGTACTTTGTAGATTGATTATTATTACAAAAGACATACGTTAAACACTTCAACCCTATATACTGTACATTTCGGCCTTTTGAAAATAGCCGATCTATTGCCGATCTGCTATTTTCAAAAGGTGTTTATACATTTTAAAACTTGAAATGGGACATTCAGCATAATGAGTACTTTTACTGATACTTTATGTACATTTTGATGCCAATACTTATTGCAAGTGCATTTTTGTATTCTGGACTTTTACTTGCAACAGAGTATTTCTACATTGCAGTATTGATAGTTTGACTTATAAGTAAAACATGTTTTCCCACCACTGGTTGTCAGTGCTGTGGTGACTTCACTGAGACCCCCAGGCCCTCCCTCCCGCTCTACCTCCCTCAGCAACCGGAGTCAAGGTGCCCTTGAGCAAGGGACTTAATTTAACCTCTAACGTCTCCAGGGTAGCTGGTCAGGTGGCAGCAGTGAAAGGCTGCAGGTTCAATGTGCTAGAGTTTCCATGCGGGAATACATTGAATGACTGTGACATGCAAGTTTACACACCAACACATCGTTGTTGTCGGGGGGGAAACCCTGTATGTCCAAAACTGTTCGTTTTGTATTTATCATTTAAAAAAATGATTTAAACTGGTGAAAATAGACGATCTACAAGCACTTGTAGATTGGCTATTTTCACTAGTTGTGTGCCACAGTCTTGTGTGATGAAGCAGGGCTAAAGAACATACTAATCTGAAACTTGGAGATACCTGTACGAGGTTTCTGCCCGACAGTGACGACATGCATGTACATTTGCCAGAGGTACATAAGTACAGCATGAGAGCCATGTAATCTTTTATCCATTCGAGAGTCAATAACAGCATAAAGCACACACCATCGATGGATTAGTTGAACTTTTGGCAAGAGGCCAAGACGTTCTTCAGTAGGCTACATATGGAGAGTGTATAATAATAATGCATTGACAACCAATGCATCCAATACTTTTTAGATTTAATTTCCAATATTGCAAATAATAATTACACTTTTGTTTGTACTGCAAGGCACTTTAGATTAGAAGAGGCGGATATTTACATATAGTTGTATTGTGTTATCCCATAACTAATAATACCGTATTAACATTATGATAATAATGTTAGCGCAGTCGTATCTTATATCCAATAATACCTGCATAGGTTTAAAGTACAGGCAAGTGAATTAGTATCAAAAGTAGCAAGTAGTTGCAAAAATACATATATGTGTTAACTCTTTCTGTGCGAAAACCGAATAATCTCGGTTCTTTTTTCCATTCCAATACTAATTTTTTAATCTATTTCGCTTACCCTGAGCTGCTAGTAGCGACGTGGGTGGTCCTGGCTCCTCCACCGCCTCCCAACGAGCCATTCTACATGTCCCGATGATTTATTCCATTGAAAATGGTTCAGAAAAAAGTTTAGAGCCCCCCCAAAAAAACGCTGTTTCAGCAAGACGTATTAAGGATTACAAGAACCGACATTATTCGGTTCCTTTAGTAAAATGAATTAAATAATCGGAGGCCTCCGGTCTAATTTAGCATCCTAGCACAAGGCCGCGATTCTGTGTTTACACGGCCCGTAATGGGAAGAAAAGGCCGCGCCACGCCGCCCACTCCAATAGAAAAACACATCTTTACAGCGGATTTTCTCCGGATTGTGTTCCGAGGCCAGCAGACAAGTTATTTTGGCGGGCTGAATAACTTTAGATCGCTCTTCTAAAAAATTATATAGTCGATTGCTAACTGATAGCTAACTTCCTCCGGCTCGCTAGCATAGCACTCATTCGAGTGAAAAGCCAAGCCAGTTCAGGCTGGCGACCCGGATGTGATAGTGAATGCCTACGGGAGAATGGCTGGCACTCTAGCGGCACCTAGCGGCGCCCGGCAGCTATTGAGTTAAAATGTCCATCTGACTGTGTTATGTGGGTAAAAATAAGAGAGAACTAATGTCTAGGACATCTGATCTAAGTAATGTCAGAAAAAAGGATGAAATGTCCCCGGTGGCTAGACACTTTAATACAGAAGGACATGATGTGTGTTCCCTGAGATTCCAATAGAGACTGTACAGCCTTTTAAGAGAGGTGGGGACGAGAGAGATTCATTTTACAGAGATAAGCTTTTGGGCAATTGGGTTATACGCCTTACAAACCCCCACAAAGGTTTAAATGTAGAACTGTTACTGGGTTGTTTTCATATCATTTATAATCTTTTGACTGAATGAAGAGGCTGTTGTAGTTTAAAGTTGCATTCATGTAAACCTAAAAGTAAACATGTAACAGCCAGTGTAACATGAAACCTTGTATTGTATTATATTGTATCTTGTCACCAGTGTAACATAATAATACTTGGGTTTATTTTATACTCATGAGAATAATCTAGGCAAGGATAGGTATGTACACTATGTCTCTGATTTATTTTTTACAATATATTTATCTATTTTCCAATTTCGCAGATTTCTTCATATCTGAGTCATATATATATATATATATATATATATATATATTATTATACAGTATTATTAGATGTATTTGTATTGATTTATCAATTATTTTATACGGTTAAAATGAGGCAGTCTTAATAAAAATATATTTCAAATTAAATAATTGTTTGCACTGCTGTATGTCATGTAAAATATAATTACATTTAGGCTGTAGTGTTCTAGGCAGAACAGCAGGCACCACCTCCCCAAGAATATTAAGGCATGCCTTGCAGGGACGTACAGAGAATGTTAGAGAGGCATGGGCTGACATTTCTAAAAGGGCCTTTTGGTGAAAATATTGAAAATAGCAGACGCGGCGCGTTGTGAGCTTGGAGGTCGGCTATTTTCATTACTTGATACCACACTAAACTAAGCATAAAAAAGGCAATACTGGAGATGTGGAGTACAGCATGGATTTCTACACAGTGAGGGCAATTCTTTCAACATACATGTAAGATGCTGCATTCAAGTTAAGGAGAGTTTGGACAAGGCAATTCTCCTGAATGCTGCCTTCAGGTATGGCATGGAAAGAACCGCAATCATGGTCTGGAGAAGGCACTTTTTACAGGCGGGTAAAATGGCAGGGGCTTTGTTGTCTATGTGTGCACGCCAGATGCCCTGCAAGTTATACCTCCAAACCTGTTTTGCTGTAGGCCTGAAAGCTCTGGGTTTAGTCCCGGACCTTGTCACCTCATAGAGCTGCTCCCTTCTCTTCTAATGCATTTGGTTCTCAAAGTGGGGTCCGGGGACCCCCAGTGGTCCTTGAGGGAGTTCCAGGTGGTCCCCAGCCAAATGATAGTTAGGAATCAAATTGACCCTTATGGGTTTGTAACTCTGAGAGTGTACAAATGGAACCAAATGGACTCATCAGTGACGGATCCATTTGGTACAATAAAAATGTAGTTCTCAGAGATAGAAATGCCATTAATGCATGTCAAACTGGGGGTCCTTGAAATGAAAATGGTTGAGAATCACTGCTAGAGCCTTACGAATCTTCTCTTATGGGGGTCCCTGGCATATCTTTTCAAATGGGAGTCTGCAGGCTAATAAGTGTCAATTTGGGGGTCCCTGACATGAAAACGATTGAGAAACACTGTTCTAACGCCTTCAGTTACTCCTCTCGCTCTCTCTCTCTCGCCTTGTCTAGCTGATTCCAACAAATTCTCCTCTCCATGAAATAAGACAGGCTGGCGGTGTTGTAGAGAGAGAGAGGGAGAAATTTTGTAAGGCTATAAAAATGAGTCCTCCATGGGGAAATAGCCACAGCCGGCAGTATTAAGATCTCTTTGACTTTTAAATGGCTTCCAATCTCCAGCTAATTGTTTTGAAGCCAGGCAAGTAACTCCCCAGTGAACCAGTCGCTAGTAAGAGCATTAGCCCGGAGTTGGAGAAATATTTCCCTTTTTTCAATCTTTGAAAGAGAAATACCCCCCCCCCCCCCACACACACACACACACACCTACCCACAAACCATTTCACCACCACAACCCCATTACTACATCAGTCTTTGATAGTATTTATTATCTTATTTAATTCTCTCCTTTTCTCTTTTTTCCCACCCATTTTGGGTTTCTAAAATATGTTTGCTTTATCCATTTAGCTGTGAGAGCAACAGCTTACAGAGCAACAGGTAAGATAGTAAATTAAACTAAGAACAAAAGTTCTAGATGTGTTGATTATCTAGCTCAGAATTGTTATAGTTCGCTTCATAGTAACGAAACAGTGTCAGTTGGCATACTTTGATCATACTGATGCATGAATTCTGTATTCGGTTACCAGTTTATCCATCCATTTATATTCTGTATGTTCTGTATTCTGCATCTTAGTTATATAAACACAGTATCCTCCAACAATAGCCCAGGCCTTTCTAAATAAAAGATTGTATATAGTCTATGGTCATTCACTATAATTGTCTGTGTATGTTGAAGCCTTTTGCATTTAAAAAAATATTATTACAGTGTTTGGTTGAACGCTTGATTCTGATTAGTCATTCATTCATGGAATTCTGCGGTCGGTTATTTCTCCACAACTGTGCTCAAAAACAGCTCACCTGCTTGAATGATAGCCAGTGCAAAATGTATGCTTATCAACAACAGATAAATATTGTCTACTGCCATCAGTTAATGTCAGCTTTATTTGCCAATACCGATATTGACCTAAACTTAAACCCTTCTTAGTTGAGTCCCTTAGGGCTCTTTACAAGCTCACAATGCAACACGTTGTGTAGATCTACTATTTTCACCAAATGTTCGCTGGGTAACCTTTTCTTTCTTTCCTTTTCCTTTATTTAACAGGGTATGCGAGCTGGGTTCATATGGTTAAAGTGATAATCACTTCCTATGTTTCAAAAGTTTTTGTCTTGCATTTCAAGATGGTGGTTTTGCAGCGGAGTACTCTCATTTGTTCATCTAGATTAGAATGCCTAATTCTGTTTAGTTCCCCTGCATCAATTATAGGATATTTTTGTTATGAGAAAATGTTATTCAATTTAGATTTAAAGGGAAAAATAAAAGTTTAGATACCCCTTACACTTCAGCTGAACATTACTAAAGTGTGAAAGTTAAAGTTGTGAAAGTCATGTTTACAGTATAAGATTGTGCCAACCAAGTAGTGAACCATTGCAATTCGCTTGTAGTCTAGCGTTCAGCCAATAACCTTGACCAGGATTAAGCATGAAGTCAAAGTCATTGAAATCAAGTGTTTACATGTTGACATTAAGCCAAGGGGACTTTGGAGTAAAGTGCTGCCATATCCCTTTGTATGGAAGTCAGGCTGAGCCAAGCTAGTCCCTCTGATATGGATATCAACATAGAAGAAGCAGAGAAAGCAAGTTTTCCATATTCATATTCTTCCCTAAACAGTAAAGAAACCAATCGTCAGCTTTGATCTGAAGCATTGGTGGTTGTGTGTGCATGCGTGTGTGTATGCGTGTGTGTGTGTGTGTGTGTGTGTGTGTGTGTGTGTGTGTGTGTGTGTGTGTGTGTGTGTGTGTGTGTGTGTGTGTGTGTGTGTGTGTGTGTGTGTGTGTGTGTGTGTGTGTGTGTGTGTGTGTGTGTGTGTGTATGTGTGTGTGTGTATGTGCGCGCGTCTGTGTGGTGTGTGTGTGTGTGTGCGTGCGTGCGTGCGTGCGTGCGCTCACACACAGCGGATATGAGAGTTGAAAGCTCATCCACTGTGGCCAGGATGTAATGGCTGATGGTGTGTCTGGACGGCATCCAGGAAGTGTTGAATGTGAGGAGAGCTTTCCATCCTTTGAGGACGTCTCTTTTAATCATGGAGGTTGGATGCTGTGGGAAGCGGTACCCACATGGAGGACAGGACACTATTAATTAGACTGCATCCCGATGGAGTCAACACCCCACCTGGTAATGATTAGATTGTACTGTACACCGTGTTTCTATCGTTTGCACTGCAAAATCCCTTAGTGTTCATTTCATTCCGAGGATAGTTAAAAATGGACCAGAATAGGGTGTCTCTTTCAAATCAACGCAGATGTCACACACACACACACACGCGCGCATGCATTCATTCACAGCATGCGCGATTGCGCGTGCGCGCACAACAAAGTCATCAAAGTCAGTCTGCATCCTAAAATCTGTTGGTTTGAACACTTCTCAGCCGAGAGACTTACAGAGTGACGTTCCTCTGCTAACCCCCTCCTTCTGTGTCTGTCTTTTCTTTCTCGCACTCCATCTTAACACCCCCCCCCCCCCCCCACACACACACACCCCGCCCCCCTCACACTTTCCACCGTTCTCTCTTCTTGTTGCTTCTCGCTCATTCTCTCTCTCTCTCTCAGTCCTCCTCCCGCTCTCTCACCCTCTCACTGTCTCTGCCTGGGTGTCTCTCTCCCTCTCCCTCTGAACGACTTTTGTGGCAGAAACGGTTTATTTATAGGGCCAATTAAATCCGGAGGAGACTCTCTGGGCTTTGGGAGAAAACATGTCTAAAGAAGTGGAATAGTTTTACATGTTTTAATCTGGAGGCATGCGGGAGCTGTAAAGCGCTCATCATCATGAAGGGTAGATGGATCTTGTTTGATCTCGTAGAAAGCAAGCAGTACGTAAGTGAGGGAAGAGTGAAAGGAAACGGGGAGATGTTTATGAAGGGAGAGAGAGTTAAGAAGGGAATAAATTGAGACAAAGGGAGAGAAAGGAAAAAGAGAGGGGTGGTCTTCTCGTAAGCGTGTACAAGTGTTGTATAATTCCTGTGAGAGGAGTATATATATCCCAATGACATCTGCAGGAAATCGTCAGGGTGGAGATGGAGAGGGAAGGGAGGAGAGGAGAGGAGAGGAGAGGCCCACAGCCATATCACACTTTAGATCTGTGGTTTTCAACCAGTGGTCCTTGAGGAGGTTTCAGGTAGTCCCCAGCTAACTGACGGAGGCTCCAACTATCAAGAGTTAAATTATTGTTAAAGACATTGTGCCGTGATTCCCCCCCCCCCCCCCCCCCCTGGATTCAGCTACTTCCAGCATTCTTTCCGGGTGCCACTGAGCGTCTATACAGCAGACGATTTTGGTGCAACGAGGAAAGGGAGCTTCTGGCGTAGTACAGACGGCTGCTACGGCGGCAGGTTGATCTATCAAGCGCTGATCCTTTCCATTTGCCATTGTCATCTGCCGTAGCCGTCCAAAGCTTAATAGCCTATTACCTCTGTGGTGGTGACCCAGCTGAAGTTAGCCACACTCACAGTGTTGCTGAATGGTAAAAAGTAATTATATCAGTGCATTTCAACTGGACATGCTGACTCAGAGGCTTTCAGCTTTCAGGACAGGAAGTAACCAAAAATACACAGGGAAGACATATTTGCTTATTATAACCACACCTGGGGGTCTATTAGAGCAGGGTTTCTCAAACCTTTTTCTACCCCCATATTATGAGAGTTTTTTTGTGTGTGTGTGTGTGTGTGTGCGCGTGTCGCAACAACCTCACTTTTTTAAGCGTTTCTTGATTAAAATATATTCATTGTTTTTTTGTTTGCCAATGTGCGACCCCAATGGCACCCCACATTGGGTCGGGACGTTGGAAAACCGCTGTAATTGAATAATGTTAACTCCATAGACACATACAAAACAGAAAAAGTACAAAACAATGGCACCACCTCTTTCTGCATTACTTAATTTACAAGAAGTCTACACAATTAGAGAATCTGAAGAATTATTTTGATCATGGCTTGCCTGTCATCTCTCTTATGGTACCATATCAATACAGCATGGAATTGTGGACAAAATCTTATCCAAAGATAAAAAATTTGTTTTGGGTCTGAGAGCTTAAATGTCATCAAATGGTGGTCTGTGGCTCAAATGCCGAATAAATAACGGCCCTTGATATGAAAAGGGTTGAAACCCACTGCTTTAGATCAGTGGTTCTCAACCTGTGGGTCGGGACCCCCAGGGGGGTCCCCAAATTATTTTGGGGGTTCCCCAGATGATTAACTTAATGTGCAACATGTTTTCTCTCTCAACAGTAAACAAACCAACATAGAGTTTTAGTGTACAAATTGGTCAAATTGTCAAAGGCAGAAATTGTGAAAATAGCTGATCTATACAGTACATGCTCACAACACCCCTGAGCTTGTAGATCTGCTATTTTCACAATAGAACCATGTTATACAAAATGTCATTCCCCAACTCTTAGTGCTCGTACCGTGGGGGGGTCACCAGTTAAAATATGATTATGTTGGGGGTCACGGCCTGAAAAGGTTGAGAACCACTGCTTTATATCACCTTTTAGGCTTTGCCCCAACATCAGTCTCTTCCTCCTGTCCAGTGTCGAACCATAGCTTACCTCCAACGACCTACAACACACATATGACAGGGGCATGACTGCTAAATGTTGCCCATGTTTCGGTGCCCCGAGAGACCGAGGGTGGGTGGGGGGGAAAGGAAACTGGTGGATGTATCTCTGGCCCCAGACGCCACATGACAGAGCCCAGGTTATGATTGGCCTGGCTGACCCTGACAACATGACTGATGGGCTACTGTCTGGCAGCTGTGCATGGGCACGCTCCTGCTGCTAATCTGTTAAAGAAAGAGAGGGGGGGAGTCAGTGGTCAGTGTCCAAACAGGGTGGATTTGGATCACAGCCAAAAGACAGGTTGATGGAGATAGAATGATAGATATGTTTGACATACACAGGATGGTAACTTGTCAGTAGGTTTCCACTGGACACACACACACACACACACACACACACACACACACACACACACACACACACACACACACACACACACACACACACACACACACACACACACACACACACACAAAAGCACTCATTATGCAGAATGTCACGTTTCAAGTTTTCAAATGTATAACATAATGTATAACATCATTTTTTGAAAATAGCAGATCTACAGCTACAAACATTGTGAGCTTGTAGATCTGCTATTTTCGAATGGCTGAAATAGATACAGTATAGGGCTGAAGTGGCTTTGTAATAATCCAAATTTACAGAGAGACTAGTAACTAAAGTTTTCAAATAATTGTAGTGGAGAAAAAGTACAATATTTGCCTCTGAGATGTATTGGAGTAGAAAAAAAACTGGAAATACAAACAGAAAAAATACCTAAAAGCTGTACTTAAGTACAGTACTTGATTAAATGTACTTAGTTGCTTTACACCACTGCCTAGAGGCTTACTATAGGTATTATTTGGTAAGGTTATGACCAGTTGTAGAATAATGGTGACTGCAGAATAGTTGCTACTGTTTTGTTCTCTGAATCTTACTGTTGCTTGAACCGCAACTCGTGTTCAAGTTGTGAAATCAGAATATTGTGGTCGACTGTGTCAAATGCAGCGCTGAGGTCAAGCAGCATTACAATAGCACTGTCTCCTGAGTCAACAGTTTAAAATGATATTTTTTTTAACAGAGTGGATGCTGTGCTGTATGCATGCCCTGAACCCAGACTGGTGCACTTTTAGGGATGCGTTGCGTTGTTGTCGTGAAATGGTTGTAGTTGCCAAAATTTGACCTTTCTTAGAACCTTTGACAGGAAGGGTAATTTAGTCATTGGCCTGAAACTGGTGAGGACTGTCCGGTCAGGGTTTGTTTTTTATATAACCGGCTGAACCATTAGTGTTTAAAATATGTGACATAGTCTGAAGTTCCGAACCGAGACTGTTTATAATGGGCAGGATGCTAGCTAGCACCCAAACTGTCAAAAGCCTCTTTAAGGAGGCCTGAGGGAACAATGTCAAGCGAGCCAGGTACTGTATGATGGTTTATATATGGGGAACTTATCCAGCAAACAAGGGAAGGACACATCAGGCTAAAACTGACACAAAACAGCAGTGGACATGAGAGACAGGATGGTCATTAGTAGATGAAAATGTGTGATGTATTGTCAGCTACGTTATTAACACATTATTTTAGACATTATTTACATGTTGTTAATAGGGACACATCTAGACTGTTTTGCTTATGCACTATTGTGAGTGTTATCCGACAATAAAGCCATATATAGGCATATATGGAAACACTGGTGAATGCTAACCTGTGAAATGCATCCTCCCATGAGGAAGCGTCTTCACCGTGAGGACGTGTCTTCAAGACGAGGACGCTCGGAGAGCTCGCCCTTGCTGCACAAAAGGGACAACGCCAGACGGACAGACTATTAATAGTATCTAGTGTAGCTTGCTACCATTATCCTAATGTTACCTGGCTGCAGCCACACCTCCTACCAGTGGCCACAGCACTGAGGGCAGTGATACTGATGCCAGCTGAGCTGCTGCATTGCTGCCAGGATGAGGGTGCAGGCCAAGGAGCTTTGCTACCTTCTCCATGTCCTTTTCTCTCTTGTCTTTTCTTGCAGCCACTTCATGTTTAAAAGGCATGATGACTGCTCGCTTTGCTTGCTGATGAGCCGAGTGTGTACTTTTTGACTTCAGAGTGTGCGCCTAAACTTGGCTAAAAGTGGATATATCATCGTCACATGATCGAATAGAGACTTGACTTAGGACAACAACATACCCAGCAATTGTCATTGAAACAAGAAATTATTAATTTAACTGAATAGTATTCATATTCTAATTGTTGTTGTTAATTGAACCATGACATGTAATTGGGTTTGTCTTTTTGAGGGCATGACAGCATGATAGCAAATGGCATTTTTACGCAAAAATGTAACACAAGTTCTTTACTTTGAGCACATGCAGGCATACCTCCAAGGGGGCAATTATCTGAATCACTTGCATGCATGGGCCCATTCTCCATCCAGCACACTGTTGGAGGGCCTGCTCTCTCACTGATGGTGCAACCTCACTGCCTGCACCGTCTATATTTACATCCCTGGGACTGACAGCTGGATCCACACTGCTAGCGTCACCATGGCATGGCATGTGCCTTTTCCCACTGCCCCACAGGGTACCTCCTCTATTTTCAACCTACAGTATGTGCCTTATCCCACTGCCCCACAGGGCAACTCCTCTATTGTCAGCCTATTGTCAGTTGTGCATTGTCCATTACATCAGCCAAATGCCCACAGGACAACACTGGACACAATAGACAGTTATAAAGAGAGAACCATAGACTTTGCACCGTGCGCGTGTGTGTGGGTGTGTGTGAGCGACTGTGTGTGTGTGTGTGTGTGTGTGTGTGTGTGTGTGTGTGTGTGTGTGTGTGTGTGTGTGTGTGTGTGTGTGTGTGTGTGTGTGTGTGTGTGTGTGTGTGTGTGTGTGTGTGTGTGTGTGTGTGTGTGTGGGTGGGTGTGGGCTTGCAAAGCTATCTTTGTGGGGACCTCATGTCCCCACAAAGATAGTACAATCCAGGGAAAAAAACGTGTGGGGACAAATTAATACGTCCCCACAAGGTCTTTAGGGGTTAGGTTAAGGGTTAGGGTTAGGGTTAGGGTTTAGGGTTAGGGTTAAAATGAATGGAATGTCCCCACAAAGATAGTAGACTATGTGTAATGTCCCCACAAAGTAGCAATTGCAAACGTGTGTGTGTGTGTGTGTGTGTGTGTGTGTGTGTGTGTGTGTGTGTGTGTGTGTGTGTGTGTGTGTGTGTGTGTGTGTGTGTGTGTGTGTGATTGGTATGCACACACAAGTGTGAACAAGAATGAAGTATGCATACACAATAAATGTATATGCAAACATACATACTATATACATAATGATGAAATCTGTGCACATGCATTCACAAGCATCAAAGAGACACAAAACGCACGCACGCACGCACGCACGCACGCACGCACGCACGCACGCACGCACACACACACACACACACACACACACAGCATTCTAGCAGCTTCAAGGCTCAACTCTGGTGTAACAATAGCAGAGAGAGGGGACCAGGCACTTATACAAGCCCATATGGGACACACACACACACACACACACACACACACACACACACACACACACACACACACACACACACACACACACACACACACACACACACACATTGAGAATGTTTTATTTGGAACCTCGGAAAATAACACAGACACAGAGGGGAAGAGAGATTTAGAAGAAAAGGACGAGAGAACACTGGGAAACAGCAGTTTCCTGATTATGTAATTTTCTGCTCTGTATGTCAGTAGCACAGTTAATTCAACTCTGTAAGCCATACGACGTCTGGTGAGTTGATTACAGTCCAAAACACGTCCCTCCAGCCATGGTGTCAGACAGCAGAGCAGGGTCATTGCCGTAGTATAGAGACCACTCTATAATACTTTATAATAGAGTGGTAGTGCTAGAAAACACATTGCATGGGGACTTCACTCTACACTTGAAGAGAACATTTGATTAGTCTGCGTCTGAAACACAATTACCTAAGACTGTCAAGTATTGGCCAGAAGCATAGAATGTATTTAGGTGAAATCTAAAGGAGTTTGATACCATTACTGTATGTCTCGAGCCCGGCGACTTTTGCTGCATGTTATCTCCCAATATTTCTCCCCATTTCCTGTCAGTCTTTTATAAAAAAAAATGTATCCACAAGTTTCCCCGGGGGTTTACTGGAGACTATCAGGACCAAACTTCCGGGTTTAACAGCAGACATACAAGCTCACGTCGCGTCGCAGATGCAACCCGTTGTGAGCTTGTAAATCGGCGGCGGAACCTCGATGCAGACGTTTGCGCAATGCACTATGGGGCGTTGGAAACTAGTGGATATAATGCAGAAAAATATATAAAAAAGGTGCATTGGGTCAAGGGCTGAAGAAAGCATGGCATTATGAGATTCTGAAAATGACGGCTGCACCTGAGCTTCTTCGTGGACCGAAGAATCTTTTCCAACAGAGAGGAGAACAACAGG